>NC_092336.1:595520000-596120000 GCF_046630445.1 Rutidosis leptorrhynchoides | reverse complement strand
TTTTTCCTTGTTCATATGTCGGATATTCCACCTGTCATCATTTTGGGCAGCGATTCAGACTCTTCAGCTGAAATGTCCCGTTCTTATTGATTAAAAACGTTCCATATTAATTGATTTCATTGCGAGGTTTTGACCTCTATATGAGATGTTTTTCAAAGACTGCATTCATTTTAAAACAAACCATAACCTTTATTTCATCAATAAAGGTTTAAAAAGCTTTACGTAGATTATCAAATAATGATAATCTAAAATATCCTGTTTACACACGACCATTACATAATGGTTTACAATATAAATATGTTACAACAAAATAAGTTTCTTGAATGCAGTTTTTACACAATATCATACAAGCATGGACTCCAAATCTCGTCCTTATTTAAGTATGCGACAGCGGAAGCTCTTAATAATCACCTGAGAATAAACATGCTTAAAACGTCAACAAAAATGTTGGTGAGTTATAGGTTTAACCTATATATATCAAATCATAATAATAGACCACAAGATTTCATATTTCAATACACATCCCATACATAGAGATAAAAATCATTCATATGGTGAACACCTGGTAATCGACATTAACAAGATGCATATATAAGAATATCCCCATCATTCCGGGACACCCTTCGGATATGATATAAATTTCGAAGTACTAAAGCATCCGGTACTTTGGATGGGGCTTGTTGGGCCCGATAGATCTATCTTTAGGATTCGCGTCAATTAGGGTGTCTGTTCCCTAATTCTTAGATTACCAGACTTAATAAAAAGGGGTATATTCGATTTCGATAATTCAACCATAGAATGTAGTTTCACGTACTTGTGTCTATTTTGTAAATCATTTATAAAACCTTCATGTATTCTCATCCCAAAAATATTAGATTTTAAAAGTGGGACTATAACTCACTTTCACAGATTTTTACTTCGTCGGGAAGTAAGACTTGGCCACTGGTTGATTCACGAACCTATAACAATATATACATATATATCAAAGTATGTTCAAAATATATTTACAACACTTTTAATATATTTTGATGTTTTAAGTTTATTAAGTCAGCTGTCCTCGTTAGTAACCTACAACTAGTTGTCCACAGTTAGATGTACAGAAATAAATCGATAAATATTATCTTAAATCAATCCACGACCCAGTGTATACGTATCTCAGTATTGATCACAACTCAAACTATATATATTTTGGAATCAACCTCAACCCTGTATAGCTAACTCCAACATTCACATATAGAGTGTCTATGGTTGTTCCGAAATATATATAGATGTGTCGACATGATAGGTCGAAACATTGTATACGTGTCTATGGTATCTCAAGATTACATAATATACAATACAAGTTGATTAAGTTATGGTTGGAATAGATTTGTTACCAATTTTCACGTAGCTAAAATGAGAAAAATTATCCAATCTTGTTTTACCCATAACTTCTTCATTTTAAATCCGTTTTGAGTGAATCAAATTGCTATGGTTTCATATTGAACTTTATTTTATGAATCTAAATAGAAAAAGTATAGGTTTATAGTCGGAAAAATAAGTTACAAGTCATTTTTGTAAAGGTAGTCATTTCAGTCGAAAGAACGACGTCTAGATGACCATTTTAGAAAACATACTTCCACTTTGAGTTTAACCATAATTTTTGGATATAGTTTCATGTTCATAATAAAAATCATTTTCTCAGAATAACAACTTTTAAATCAAAGTTTATCATAGTTTTTAATTAACTAACCCAAAACAGCCCGCGGTGTTACTACGACGGCGTAAATCCGGTTTTACGGTGTTTTTCGTGTTTCCAGGTTTTAAATCATTATTTTAGCATATCATACAGATATAGAACATGTGTTTAGTTGATTTTAAAAGTCAAGTTAGAAGGATTAACTTTTGTTTGCGAACAAGTTTAGAATTAACTAAACTATGTTCTAGTGATTACAAGTTTAAACCTTCGAATAAGATAGCTTTAAATGTATGAATCGAATGATGTTATGAACATCATTACTATCTTAAGTTCCTTGGATAAACCTACTGGAAAAGAGAAAAATGGATCTAGCTTCAATGGATCCTTGGATGGCTCGAAGTTCTTGAAGCAGAATCATGACACGAAAACAAGTTCAAGTAAGATCATCACTTGAAATAAGATTGTTATAGTTATAGAAATTGAACCAAAGTTTGAATATGATTATTACCTTGTATTAGAATGATAACCTAATGTAAGAAACAAAGATTTCTTGAGGTTGGATGATCACCTTACAAGATTGGAAGTGAGCTAGCAAACTTGAAAGTATTCTTGATTTTATGAAACTAGAACTTTTGGAATTTATGAAGAACACTTAGAACTTGAAGATAGAACTTGAGAGAGATCAATTAGATGAATAAAATTGAAGAATGAAAGTGTTTGTAGGTGTTTTTGGTCGTTGGTGTATGGATTAGATATAAAGGATATGTAATTTTGTTTTCATGTAAATAAGTCATGAATGATTACTCATATTTTTGTAATTTTATGAGATATTTCATGCTAGTTGCCAAATGATGGTTCCCACATGTGTTAGGTGACTCACATGGGCTGCTAAAAGCTGATCATTGGAGTGTATATACCAATAGTACATACATCTAAAAGCTGTGTATTGTACGAGTACGAATACGGGTGCATACGAGTAGAATTGTTGATGAAACTGAACGAGGATGTAATTGTAAGCATTTTTGTTAAGTAGAAGTATTTTGATAAGTGTCTTGAAGTCTTTCAAAAGTGTATGAATACATATTAAAACACTACATGTATATACATTTTAACTGAGTCGTTAAGTCATCGTTAGTCGTTACATGTAAATGTTGTTTTGAAACCTTTAGGTTAACGATCTTGTTAAATGTTGTTAACCCAATGTTTATAATATCAAAAGAGATTTTAAATTATTATATTATCATGATATTATGATGTACGAATATATCTTAATATGATATATATACATTAAATGTCGTTACAACGATAATCGTTACATATATGTCTCGTTTCAAAATCATTAAGTTAGTAGTCTTGTTTTTACATATGTAGTTCATTGTTAATATAATTAATGATATGTTTACTTATCATAATATCATGTTAACTATATATATAACCATATATATGTCATCATATAGTTTTTACAAGTTTTAACGTTCGTGAATAACCGGTCAACTTGGGGTGGTCAATTGTCTATATGAAACCTATTTCAATTAATCAAGTCTTAACAAGTTTGATTGCTTAACATGTTGGAAACATTTAATCATGTAAATATCAATCTCAATTAATATATATAAACATGGAAAAGTTCGGGTCACTACAGTACCTACCCGTTAAATAAATTTCGTCCCGAAATTTTAAGCTGTTGAAGGTGTTGACGAATCTTCTGGAAATAGATGCGGGTATTTCTTCTTCTTCTGATCTTCACGCTCCCAGGTGAACTCGGGTCCTCTACGAGCATTCCATCGAACCTTAACAATTGGTATCTTGTTTTGCTTAAGTCTTTTAACCTCACGATCCATTATTTCGACGGGTTCTTCGATGAATTGAAGTTTTTCGTTGATTTGGATTTCATTTAATGGAATAGTGAGATCTTCTTTAGCAAAACATTTCTTCAAATTCGAGACGTGGAAAGTGTTATGTGCAGCCGCGAGTTGTTGAGGTAACTCAAGCCGGTAAGCTACTGGTCCGACACGATCAATAATCTTGAATGGTCCAATATACCTTGGATTTAATTTCCCTCATTTACCAAATCGAACAACGCCTTTCCAAGGTGCAACTTTAAGCATGACCATCTCTCCAATTTCAAATTCTATATCTTTTCTTTTAATGTCAGCGTAGCTCTTTTGTCGACTTTGGGCGGTTTTCAACCGTTGTTGAATTTGGATGATCTTCTCGGTAGTTTCTTGTATAATCTCCGGACCCGTAATCTGTCTATCCCCCACTTCACTTCAACAAATCGGAGACCTGCACTTTCTACCATAAAGTGCTTCAAACGGCGCCATCTCAATGCTTGAATGGTAGCTGTTGTTATAGGAAAATTCTGCTAACGGTAGATGTCGATCCCAACTGTTTCCGAAATCAATAACACATGCTCGTAGCATGTCTTCAAGCGTTTGTATCGTCCTTTCGCTCTGCCCATCAGTTTGTGGATGATAGGCAGTACTCATGTCTAGACGAGTTCCTAATGCTTGCTGTAATGTCTGCCAGAATCTTGAAATAAATCTGCCATCCCTATCAGAGATAATAGAGATTGGTATTCCATGTCTGGAGATGACTTCCTTCAAATACAGTCGTGCTAACTTCTCCATCTTATCATCTTCTCTTATTGGCAGGAAGTGTGCTGATTTGGTGAGACGATCAACTATTACCCAAATAGTATCAAAGCCACTTGCAGTCCTTGGCAATTTAGTGATGAAATCCATGGTAATGTTTTCCCATTTCCATTCCGGGATTTCGGGTTGTTGAAGTAGACCTGATGGTTTCTGATGCTCAGCTTTGACCTTAGAACACGTTAAACATTCTCCTACGTATTTAGCAACATCGGCTTTCATACCCGGCCACCAAAATTGTTTCTTGAGATCCTTGTACATCTTCCCCGTTCCAGGATGTATTGAGTATCTGGTTTTATGAGTTTCTCTAAGTACCATTTCTCTCATATCTCCAAATTTTGGTACCCAAATCCTTTCAGCCCTATACCGGGTTCCGTCTTCCCGAATATTAAGATGCTTCTCCGATCCTTTGGGTATTTCATCCTTTAAATTTCCCTCTTTTAAAACTCCTTGTTGCACCTCCTTTATTTGAGTAGTAAGGTTATTATGAATCATTATATTCATAGATTTTACTCGAATGGGTTCTCTGTCCTTCCTGCTCAAGGCATCGGCTACCACATTTGCCTTCCCCGGGTGGTAACGAATCTCAAAGTCGTAATCATTCAATAATTCAATCCACCTACGCTGCCTCATATTCAGTTGTTTCTGATTAAATATGTGTTGAAGACTTTTGTGATCGGTATATATAATACTTTTGACCCCATATAAGTAGTGCCTCCAAGTCTTTAATGCAAAAACAACCGCGCCTAATTCCAAATCATGCGTCGTATAATTTTGTTCGTGAATCTTCAATTGTCTAGACGCATAAGCAATCACCTTCGTTCGTTGCATTAATACACAACCGAGACCTTGCTTTGATGCGTCACAATAAATCACAAAATCATCATTCCCTTCAGGAAATGACAATATAGGTGCCGTAGTTAGCTTTTTCTTCAATAACTGAAACGCTTTCTCTTGTTCATCATTCCATTCAAATTTCTTCCCTTTATGCGTTAATGCAGTCAAGGGTTTTGCTATTCTGGAAAAGTCTTGGATGAACCTTCTGTAGTAACCAGCTAGTCCTAAAAACTGGCGTATGTGTTTCGGAGTTTTCGGGGTTTCCCACTTTTCAACAGTTTCTATCTTTGCAGGATCCACCTTAATACCTTCTTTGTTCACTATGTGACCGAGGAATTGAACTTCTTCCAACCAAAATGCACACTTTGAAAACTTAGCGTACAATTCTTCCTTCCTCAATACTTCTAACACTTTTCTCAAATGTTCACCGTGTTCTTGGTCATTCTTTGAGTAAATAAGTATGTCATCAATGAAAACAATGACAAACTTGTCAAGGTATGGTCCACACACTCGGTTCATAAGGTCCATTAACACAGCTGGTGCATTAGTTAAACCAAACGGCATGACCATAAACTCGTAATGACCGTAACGTGTTCTGAAAGCAGTCTTTGGAATATCATCTTCTTTCACCCGCATTTGATGATACCCGGAACGTAAGTCAATCTTTGAATAAACAGACGAGCCTTGTAGTTGATCAAATAAGTCGTCGATTCTCGGTAGTGGGTAGCGATTCTTGATGGTAAGTTTGTTCAACTCTCGGTAGTCGATACACAACCTGAATGTACCATCTTTCTTCTTGACAAACAAAACAGGAGCTCCCCACGGTGATGTGCTTGGTCGAATGAAACCACGCTCTAAAAGTTCTTGTAATTGACTTTGCAGTTCTTTCATCTCGCTGGGTGCGAGTCTGTAAGGAGCACGAGCTATTGGTGCAGCTCCTGGTACAAGATCTATTTGAAATTCAACGGATCGATGTGGGGGTAATCCCAGTAATTCTTTCGGAAATACATCGGGAAATTTTTTTGCGACGGGAACATCATTGATGCTCTTTTCTTCAGTTTGTACTTTCTCGACGTGTGCTAGAACAGCATAGCAACCTTTTCTTATTAGTTTTTGTGCCTTCAAATTACTAATAAGATGTAGCTTCGTGTTGCCCTTTTCTCCGTACACCATTAAGGGTTTTCCTTTTTCTCGTATAATGCGAATTGCATTTTTGTAACAAACGATCTCTGCTTTCACTTCTTTCAACCAGTCCATACCGATTATCACATCAAAACTCCCTAACTCTACTGGTATCAAATCAATCTTAAATGTTTCGCTAACCAGTTTAATTTCTCGATTCCGACATATATTATCTGCTGAAATTAATTTACCATTTGCTAATTCGAGTAAAAATTTACTATCCAAAGGCGTCAATGGACAACTTAATTTAGCACAAAAATCTCTACTCATATAGCTTCTATCCGCACCCGAATCAAATAAAACGTAAGCAGATTTATTGTCAATAAGAAACGTACCCGTAACAAGCTCTGGGTCTTCCTGTGCCTCTACCGCATTAATATTGAAAACTCTTCCGCGGCCTTGTCCATTCGTGTTCTCCTGGTTCGGGCAATTTCTAATAATGTGGCCCGGTTTTCCACATTTATAACAAACTACATTGGCATAACTTGCTCCGACACTACTTGCTCCGCCATTACTCGTTCCGACACCATTTGTTCCTTTCGTTCTATTAACCCCTGGTCTGTAAACCTCACACTTTGCCGCGCTATGACCATTTCTTTTACACTTGTTGCAAAATTTGGTGCAGAACCCCGAGTGATACTTTTCACACCTTTGGCATAGCTGCTTCTGATTGTTGTTGTTGTTGCGGTTATTATTTTTGTTGGGATGATTGTTATAGTTGCTGTTGTTGTTGTTGTTGTTGTTGTTGTTGTTATTGTTGTTGGGCCGTTTGTTGTAGTTGCGATTGATGTTGCGATTGTTGGGATAATTGTTGCGATTATTGTTGTAATTGCTGTTGTTGTTGTATTGGTGATTCTTATCACCGTTTTCCTCCCACTTTCTTTTAACTTGCTTCACATTGGCCTCTTCAGCAGTCTGTTCTTTAATTCTTTCTTCAATCTGGTTCACTAGTTTGTGAGCCATTCTACATGCCTGTTGTATGGAGGCGGGCTCGTGTGAACTTATATCTTCTTGGATTCTTTCCGGTAATCCTTTCACAAACGCGTCGATCTTCTCTTCCTCATCTTCGAACGCTCCCGGACACAATAGGCATAATTCTGTGAATCGTCTTTCGTACGTGGTAATATCAAATCCTTGGGTTCGTAACCCTCTAAGTTCTGTCTTGAGCTTATTGACCTCAGTTCTGGGACGGTACTTCTCGTTCATTAAGTGCTTGAATACTGACCACGGTAGTGCGTAAGCATCATCTTGTCCCACTTGCTCTAGATAGGTATTCCACCATGTTAACGCAGAACCTGTGAAGGTATGCGTAGCGTACTTCACTTTGTCCTCTTCAGTACACTTACTTATGGCAAACACCGATTCGACCTTCTCGGTCCACCGTTTCAATTCGATCGGTCCTTCGGTTCCATCAAATTCCAAAGGTTTACAGGCAGTGAATTCTTTGTAGGTGCATCCTACACGATTTCCTGTACTGCTAGATCCAAGGTTATTGTTGGTATGTAGCGCAGCCTGTACTGCGGCTATGTTTGAAGCTAGAAAAGTACGGAATTCCTCTTCATTCATATTCACGGTGTGTCGAGTAGTCGGTGCCATTTCCTTCAAAATAGTCAAATGGAACAAGTTAATCATACAGAATATTAAGAGTAGTTAATAGTATTTCGTAGCATAATATGAACTCATTTATAAAAGCTTTTTCTTCATATTAGTGTTTTATAAGTTTAAATTCGGGTAGTACCTACCCGTTAAGTTCATACTTAGTAGCTAATATACAATTCAACTACTACAATTCTATATGAAAAACTGATTATAATAATATTTCGCGTTCAAACTTTTACACAATATTTTACAAACTTACAATACCACTTATTTTACATATAGCATGAAATATAGCACACAATAAATTTGATACAAGATGGTTGTGAAGATAATTCTAGCTAGTACACAAGTCGTTCAGCAAAGGCAATAAAGACACGTAATTCATACGTCCAGAAACAAGTCATGCATTCTGGTTTTACTAGGATTACTTCCCATCCTTGGTCTTGTGGAACATAACCGTTATGGCCGTTGATAAGATAGCGTGTTGTAACGTCGTCAAAGGGACGAGGGTTACGTAATGTCCAACAGTCCCGTAACAATCTAAAAACCTCATTTCTTACCCCAATTACCGACTCCGTCACTTGTGGGAACGTTTTGTTTAATAGTTGTAGCCCGATGTTCTTGTTCTCACTTTGGTGAGAAGCGAACATTACTAATCCGTAAGCATAACATGCTTCTTTATGTTGCATGTTAGCCGCTTTTTCTAAATCACGAAGTCCAATATTCGGATATATTGAGTCAAAATAATTTCTTAACCCATTGCGTAAAATAGCATTTAGGTTCCCCGCAATATATGCGTCAAAGTAAACACATTGTAACTTATGGATTTCCCAATGTGATATCCCCCATCTTTCGAACGAAAGCCTTTTATAAACCAAGGCATTCTTGGAACGTTCTTCGAATGTCTTACAAACTGATCTCGCCTTAAATAGTTGTGCCGAAGAATTCTGACTGACTCTAGACAAGATTTCATCAATCATGTCTCCGGGTAGGTCTCTTAAAATATTGGGTTGTCTATCCATTTTCTGTTTTTATACTGTAAAATAGACAAGAGTTAGATTCATAAAAAAAATACTTATTAATACAAGCAATTTTTACATATATCATAAAGCATAAGCACACTATAATACATATATTACACCACACGAATACAACTATCTTATTCCGACTCGCTTTTTTCTTCTTCTTCGGTTTTGGTTCGTTTTGCCAAGTTTCTAGGGATATATGATGTTCCCCTAATACGAGCCGTCGTTTTCCACATTGGTTTAGAAAAACCTGGTGGTTTAGAGGTTCCCGGGTCATTGTTACAACTTAAGGACTTCGGGGGTTGACGATACATATAAAGTTCATCGGGGTTGGAATTAGATTTCTCTATTTTTATGCCCTTTCCCTTATTATTTTCTTTTGCCTTTTTAAATTCAGTTGGGGTAATTTCTATAACATCATCGGAATTCTCGTCGGAATCCGATTCATCGGAGAATTGGTAATCCTCCCAATATTTTGCTTCCTTGGCGGAAACACCATTGACCATAATTAACCTTGGTCGGTTGGTTGAGGATTTTCTTTTACTTAACCGTTTTATTATTTCCCCCACTGGTTCTATTTCTTCATCCGGTTCCGATTCTTCTTCCGGTTCCGACTCTTCTTCCGGTTCCTCTTCGGGAACTTGTGAATCAGTCCATGAATCATTCCAATTTACATTTGACTCTTCATTATTATTAGGTGAGTCAATGGGACTTGTTCTAGAGGTAGACATCTATCATATAATATCAAACGCGTTAAGAGATTAATATATCACATAATATTCACATGTTAAAAATATATAGTTTCCAACAAAATTTGTAAAGCAATCATTTTTCAAGTAAACACGGTCGAAGTCCAGACTCACTAATGCATCCTAACAAACTCGATAAGACACACTAATGCAAAATTCTGGTTCTCTAAGACCAACGCTCGGATACCAACTGAAATGTCCCGTTCTTATTGATTAAAAACGTTCCATATTAATTGATTTCGTTGCGAGGTTTTGACCTCTATATGAGACGTTTTTCAAAGACTGCATTCATTTTAAAACAAACCATAACCTTTATTTCATCAATAAAGGTTTAAAAAGCTTTACGTAGATTATCAAATAATGATAATCTAAAATATCCTGTTTACACACGACCATTACATAATGGTTTACAATACAAATATGTTACAACAAAATAAGTTTCTTGAATGCAGTTTTTACACAATATCATACAAGCATGGACTCCAAATCTCGTCCTTATTTAAGTATGCGACAGCGGAAGCTCTTAATAATCACCTGAGAATAAACATGCTTAAAACGTCAACAAAAATGTTGGTGAGTTATAGGTTTAACCTATATATATCAAATCATAATAATAGACCACAAGATTTCATATTTCAATACACATCCCATACATAGAGATAAAAATCATTCATATGGTGAACACCTGGTAATCGACATTAACAAGATGCATATATAAGAATATCCCCATCATTCCGGGACACCCTTCGGATATGATATAAATTTCGAAGTACTAAAGCATCCGGTACTTTGGATGGGGCTTGTTGGGCCCGATAGATCTATCTTTAGGATTCGCGTCAATTAAGGTGTCTGTTCCCTAATTCTTAGATTACCAGACTTAATAAAAAGGGGCATATTCGATTTCGATAATTCAACCATAGAATGTAGTTTCACGTACTTGTGTCTATTTTGTAAATCATTTATAAAACCTTCATGTATTCTCATCCCAAAAATATTAGATTTTAAAAGTGGGACTATAACTCACTTTCGCAGATTTTTACTTCGTCGGGAAGTAAGACTTGGCCACTGGTTGATTCACGAACCTATAACAATATATACATATATATCAAAGTATGTTCAAAATATATTTACAACACTTTTAATATATTTTGATGTTTTAAGTTTATTAAGTCAGCTGTCCTCGTTAGTAACCTACAACTAGTTGTCCACAGTTAGATGTACAGAAATAAATCGATAAATATTATCTTGAATCAATCCACGACCCAGTGTATACGTATCTCAGTATTGATCACAACTCAAACTATATATATTTTGGAATCAACCTCAACCCTGTATAGCTAACTCCAACATTCACATATAGAGTGTCTATGGTTGTTCTGAAATATATATAGATGTGTCGACATGATAGGTCGAAACATTGTATACGTGTCTATGGTATCTCAAGATTACATAATATACAATACAAGTTGATTAAGTTATGGTTGGAATAGATTTGTTACCAATTTTCACGTAGCTAAAATGAGAAAAATTATCCAATCTTGTTTTACCCATAACTTCTTCATTTTAAATCCGTTTTGAGTGAATCAAATTGCTATGGTTTCATATTGAACTTTATTTTATGAATCTAAACAGAAAAAGTATAGGTTTATAGTCGGAAAAATAAGTTACAAGTCATTTTTGTAAAGGTAGTCATTTCAGTCGAAATAACGACGTCTAGATGACCATTTTAGAAAACATACTTCCACTTTGAGTTTAACCATAATTTTTGGATATAGTTTCATGTTCATAATAAAAATCATTTTCTCAGAATAACAACTTTTAAATCAAAGTTTATCATAGTTTTTAATTAACTAACCCAAAACAGCCCGCGGTGTTACTACGACGGCGTAAATCCGGTTTTACGATGTTTTTCGTGTTTCCAGGTTTTAAATCATTAATTTAGCATATCATACAGATATAGAACATGTGTTTAGTTGATTTTAAAAGTCAAGTTAGAAGGATTAACTTTTGTTTGCGAACAAGTTTAGAATTAACTAAACTATGTTCTAGTGATTACAAGTTTAAACCTTCGAATAAGATAGCTTTAAATGTATGAATCGAATGATGTTATGAACATCATTACGACCTTAAGTTCCTTGGATAAACCTACTGGAAAAGAGAAAAATGGATCTAGCTTCAATGGATCCTTGGATGGCTCGAAGTTCTTGAAGCAGAATCATGACACGAAAACAAGTTCAAGTAAGATCATCACTTGAAATAAGATTGTTATAGTTATAGAAATTGAACCAAAGTTTGAATATGATTATTACCTTGTATTAGAATGATAACCTACTGTAAGAAACAAAGATTTCTTGAGGTTGGATGATCACCTTACAAGATTGGAAGTGAGCTAGCAAACTTGAAAGTATTCTTGATTTTATGAAACTAGAACTTTTGGAATTTATGAAGAACACTTAGAACTTGAAGATAGAACTTGAGAGAGATCAATTAGATGAATAAAATTGAAGAATGAAAGTGTTTGTAGGTGTTTTTGGTCGTTGGTGTATGGATTAGATATAAAGGATATGTAATTTTGTTTTCATGTAAATAAGTCATGAATGATTACTCATATTTTTGTAATTTTATGAGATATTTCATGCTAGTTGCCAAATGATGGTTCCCACATGTGTTAGGTGACTCACATGGGCTGCTAAAAGCTGATCATTGGAGTGTATATACCAATAGTACATACATCTAAAAGCTGTGTATTGTACGAGTACGAATACGGGTGCATACGAGTAGAATTGTTGATGAAACTGAACGAGGATGTAATTGTAAGCATTTTTGTTAAGTAGAAGTATTTTGATAAGTGTCTTGAAGTCTTTCAAAAGTGTATGAATACATATTAAAACACTACATGTATATACATTTTAACTGAGTCGTTAAGTCATCGTTAGTCGTTACATGTAAATGTTGTTTTGAAACCTTTAGGTTAACGATCTTGTTAAATGTTGTTAACCCAATGTTTATAATATCAAAAGAGATTTTAAATTATTATATTATCATGATATTATGATGTACGAATATCTCTTAATATGATATATATACATTAAATGTCGTTACAACGATAATCGTTACATATATGTCTCGTTTCAAAATCATTAAGTTAGTAGTCTTGTTTTTACATATGTAGTTCATTGTTAATATACTTAATGATATGTTTACTTATCATAATATCATGTTAACTATATATATAACCATATATATGTCATCATAAAGTTTTTACAAGTTTTAACGTTCGTGAATTACCGGTCAACTTGGGTGGTCAATTGTCTATATGAAACCTATTTCAATTAATCAAGTCTTAACAAGTTTGATTGCTTAACATGTTGGAAACATTTAATCATGTAAATATCAATCTCAATTAATATATATAAACATGGAAAAGTTCGGGTCACTACATCAGCCACTTCACCTACCACTGTTGCCGATCCTCCGATCCCGTCGGTGACACCCACCAGTGACCCCGGCGCTTCATCCTCCGAAACCAGCAGCCATACGCCGGCCCCAGTGATTACCTCTGACGGAGCCCAGGAACCCCCAGAGATTCCAGCTCTACTTGCCTCAGGACCCTCGGAGCCACAGCCCCGCTCTGGTGGTGTTGTGATTCCCGGGGAATACGGGGACGTCCCGTTTCGTAATGAGCATAACCATTGGTGCCGACGCCTTCCTGATGGACGTGCCATACCGATCCCACCTTTCAGATATCGGATCATGACTACCGGTCGCCGAGCGCCGCCACCTCCAGTTGTTTTCGACGATTCATCATCCGACGACTCATCCATAGACGACTCTAGTGATGATGACTCCGACGAGGAGGACCTTGATGATGCACCTGTTCAGCCACCCTCCACCCCGCCGAAGAAGCGGTACCGTTTCAACGGCACCGTTATTCCGGGGATCAACGGAGGTCGAGCGTTCACTGACGCACATGGTCAGCGTCGTAGGGTTACCGCCCGTAAGTGGGTTGTGCCTTACCCTGCTGATTCTTTTGTTCGTAAGCCTTACTACTTTGCAGCCTCTACTTCTGGAGCCGGATCATCTGCACCACCGGTACCACCCGCACCAGCAGTACCGCCTGCTCTGCCAGCCCCTCCCTCTGTCGAGGAACTGGCAAGGGAAGTGGAGATCCTCCGTGCTCGGGTAACTGAGCTCGAGGACCAGATGTCCCACGTAATGGACATCCTTTACCCACCGTCACCATAGGGCATTGTAGTAGATTTCATTATGTAATCTCGTTTGTAGTTCATGTTTTACTTATGTATTGTACGAACCTATGCGAATGTATGCAACTTATTATTAACGAATGAAACTTTGTATTGTTTAATTCTTGCACAGTGTTCTATTTACGTTACTGTATGTTGGTTTTGCGGTATTTGTACCTGGTTGCGTTACTTAATTGGCATGCGTTGTATACTATATTATTATATATTAAATGCTGGATTTTGACTTAAGTCAAAATTTCTGTTTAGAAGAGCAATGGCAAACGGACGAGCAGCACCCACAGCAGCACAGATCGAGGAAATGATTGCGGAACGAGTAGCCGCAGCCATGGCAAATGTCATTCCCCCAGTCCCACCGGTTAACCAGAACGTCCAGAACGGTTGCACTTACAAAGAGTTTCAAAGCTGCAAGCCCCACAACTTTAGTGGCACTGAGGGGCCAGTTGGATTGACTAGATGGTTTGAGAAACTAGAAGATGTGTTCCGTGTAAGCAACTGCTCAGAGACGAACAAAACCAAATATGCCTCATGTACGCTGTCAGACGGCGCCCTAACCTGGTGGAACACACTGGCTCAAGCTAAGGGTATCGATGAGGCTTATGCCATTCCGTGGGAAGAATTCAAGGGGGCCATGATCGAAGAGTACTGCCCCAGGACAGAGATACAGAAGATGGAGGCTGAGTTCTGGGAGTTAAAGGTTGTGGGCAACGATCTTGATGGTTACAACCGTAGGTATCTGGAATTAACGCTGATGTGTCCCACGATGGTCACCCCGGAATTTAAAAGAATGGAACGCTACTTGTGGGGACTTCCCAAGTCCATTCAGGGGAATGTCACCTCTTCTAATCCACCCAACGTCCTGGCAGGTATGCGCATGGCGCATACCCTTATGAACCAAATTATCAGCAAAGAACCGGAAAAGGCTAAATCCGAATCGGGAGCCAGTGGTGAGAAGCGTAAGTGGGACTACAACAACAAGGGGAGAACCTATGAACAAACCCCCGCTAAGAGGCCTAACGACGGAAGGAACCCCAACCCGAATACTAGCTCGAACCCCAACTACAAGGGTACTCTACCGCAGTGTAAGAGGTGCTACAAGCACCATACCGGGTACTATAATGTGGTCTGTGAAAAGTGCAAAAGGACCGGGCATATTGGCAAGGACTGTAAGATTCCCATTCCAGCTGTGAGGACAAACCAAAATGGGCCAAGGAAATGCTATGAGTGTGGACAGCAGGGCCACTTTAGGAATGATTGCCCCAATAAAAAGAAGGACGGCGGACCACCGCGTGGTAGAGCTTTCAACGTTAATGCAAGGGATGCACGTGAGAACCCCGACTTGGTTACAGGTATATTCACTATCAACAATCTATTAGCCTCTGTCCTATTTGATACTGGTGCCGATAGAAGCTATGTCTGTAAAAACTTTTGCTCTAAGATAGATTGGTCATTAGTGCCTTTAGAGGAGAATATGCTAGTAGAAGTAGCCAATGGGAAACTTGAGAAAGTTGACCAAATTGGACGAGGAGCTATTATTAACATAGCTGGAGTGGATTTCGAAATTGACTTAATACCTATCAAATTGGGGAGTTTTGATGTGATTGTCGGTATGGACTGGTTGACCAAAGTAAGGGTCGATATTATCTGTGGAAATAAAGCTCTTCGTATACCACAAGGAGACGGTGAGCCATTGACTATTTACGGAGAGAGATGTAACTCGAAGCTGAACCTCATTAGTTGTATGAAAGTGCAGAAGATCATGAAGAAAGGACGTCTTGCTGTTTTAGCACACGTGAAGGCTTTAGAAATAGAGGAGAAGAGTGTGAATGATGTGCGAATCGTGAATGAATTCCCTGACGTCTTTCCGGAAGAGTTGCCTGGATTACCGCCACCAAGAGCAGTGGAGTTCCAGATCGATCTAGTGCCAGGAGCTGCACCCGTAGCTCGTGCGCCTTATCGTCTGGCACCTTCAGAACTGCAAGAATTACAGAGTCAACTTCAGGAATTGCTTGACCGAGGGTTTATCCAACCAAGCTCGTCACATTGAGGCGCACCTGTTTTATTCGTGAAGAAGAAGGACGGATCCTTCCACATGTGTATCGACTACCGGAAACTCAACAAATTGACGATCAAGAATCGATATCCTCTTCCCCGAATTGATGATCTTTTTGATCAGCTATAAGGATCAAGCGTTTACTCTAAGATCGATTTGTGATCCGGTTATCACCAATTGAGGGTGAGGAAGAGTGATGTGATGAAGACTGCGTTTAGAACCCGCTATGGTCACTACGAGTTTCTCGTGATGCCATTCGGATTAACCAACGCACCAGCCTTGTTCATGGACCTTATGAATCGTGTCTGCAAGCCTTATCTGGATAAATTCGTTATCGTATTCATAGATGATATCCTCATCTACTCCAAGAGCGAAGAAGAACATGAGAAACATCTTCGGTTAGTGCTTGAACTCTTGAGACGAGAGCAGCTTTATGCCAAATTCTCCAAGTGTGAATTTTGGCTGAAGGAAGTCCAATTTCTGGGTCATATTGTGAGTGATCAAGGTATCAAAGTTGACCCCGCCAAGATTGAAGCTATCAGCAAGTGGGAGACACCCACTACTCCGACTCACATCTGCCAATTTCTAGGTATTGCCGGTTATTACAGAAGGTTTATTGAAGGTTTTTCGTTGATTTCGCGTCCTTTGACCGCACTGACTCACAAAGAAAAGAAGTTCGATTGGGAAACCGAACAAGAAGCAGCATTTCAAACCCTGAAGCAGAAGTTAACCACCGCACCTATCTTATCTCTTCCCGAAGGCAGTGACGACTTCGTTGTGTACTGCGATGCTTCGAAGAATGGTTTTGGTTGTGTATTGATGCAAAGAATGAAGGTCATTGCTTATGCATCTCGTCAGCTGAAGATTCATGAGCGAAACTACACTACTCATGATCTCGAACTTGGAACCGTTGTCTTCGCATTGAAGCTGTGGAGACACTATCTCTATGGAACAAATAGTACCATATTCACCGATCACAAAAGCCTCCAACACATCTTTGACCAGAAGCAGCTGAACATGAGACAACGACGATGGATTGAGACGCTGAACGACTATAATTGTGAACTTCGTTACCATCCTGGTAAGGCCAATGTTGTAGCCGACGCTTTAAGTCGAAAGGAGAGAACGGTACCTCTTCGTGTTCGGGCTCTGAACATCACCATCCATTCGATCCTCCATAGCCAGATCCGAGTAGCCCAAGAAGAAGTTCTCAAGGAGGAGAACATATCTCGTGAATACCTGAACATCCTGGTCTCTAAATTCGAGGTTAAGGTGTCTGGACTCCGATGTTATGCCGGAAGAATTTGGGTACCTCGTTATGGAGATTTACGAAGCCTTTTACTTGATGAAGCCCACAAGTCGAGATATTCGATTCATCCAGGAGCCGGAAAAATGTACCACGATCTCAAGGAACAGTATTGGTGGCCAAATCTTAAGAAGGATGTTGCAAATTATGTTGGGAGGTGTTTGACTTGTTTGAAGGTTAAAGCTGAACATCAGAGGCCATCTGGATTACTTCAACAACCAGAAATCCCACAATGGAAATGGGAAGCAATTACAATGGACTTCATCACGAAGCTACCAAAGACGGTGGGCGGATACGATACAATCTGGGTTATCGTTGACCGTCTTACCAAATCTGCTCATTTTCTAGCGATGAAAGAAACAGATACAATGGAGAGACTTGCTCAACTGTACATCAAAGAGGTTTTATCTCGTCATGGTGTGCCTCTATCAATTATCTCAGATCGCGATCCCCGTTTTGCTTCCAGATTCTGGTGTTCTTTGCAAGAAGCCTTGGGAACTCGTCTCGACGTGAGCACCGCGTATCACCCCCAGACCGACGGTCAGAGCGAACGAACGATTCAGACTTTAGAGGACATGTTACGTGCCTGTGTTATTGACTTTGGAAAGTCTTGGGAAAGGCATCTGCCGCTAGCCGAATTCTCTTACAACAACAGTTATCATTGGAGTATTAAAGTCGCGCCTTTTGAAGCGTTGTATGGCCGCAAGTGCCGTTCTCCTATTTGTTGGGCCGAGTTAGGCGAAGTGCAAATCACCGGACCCGAGATAGTCTATGAAACGACGGAGAAGATTTCTCAGATTCGGGTGAGACTTAAGACGACCCGCGATCGCCAAAAGAGTTATACTGATCTTAAATGTAAAGACTTCGAATTCAACGTGGGTGACCGAGTAATGTTGAAGGTCGCACCTTGGAAAGGTGTAATTCATTTTGGAAAGCGCGGAAAGTTAAACCCGTGATACATTGGTCCTTTTGAAATTTCAGAACGTGTTGGACCCGTTGCTTATCGGCTGGAACTTCCGACTCAGTTGAGTGCTGTTCATCCTACCTTCCATGTATCAAATTTGAAGAAGTGCCTTGCTCCACTGGAACTTGTCATACCATTGGAAGAACTTACGATTGATGACAAACTCCACTTCGTGGAAGAGCCTGTCGAAATCACGGACCGTGAGGTCAAAACCTTGAAACGTAATAAGATTCCAATTGTCCGAGTTCGATGGAATGCCAAGCGTAGACCTGAGTTTACCTTGGAATGAGAGGATCAAATGAAGCAGAAGTATCCTCACCTTTTACCGACTCCAACACCTGCCTCAACTTAAATTTTGGGACGAAATTTTCAATAACAGGTGGGTAATGTAACGACCCAACTTTTTTGACTTGCTTTTGTGCCTTGTATTTTAGCGAAACTGCGTATCTGTGCGTACTGTGTTACTTTATACTCTGGAATCTTGATATACGTGGTTTACTTCCAATTATATGTTAAAACGTGCCTTAGAGTACGTAGGATACTTAACTTGATCATTGGAAGCCTTTATAACCGTTAGTGTTACTTAACGTTTCGAATAAACCGCGGACTGCGCACACGTTTAACTTTTATCGTAATCGGAATATTATGACTGCGAAATATTAATTATTATTTTATAATAATAATTACCTGGGTTTTTGGATGCTTAATTTTATTTAATTATTTACTAGATCACAATAGATAGTCTTGTTGGACTTTCTACCTTATTGGACCTTAGCCCACCCTACACTAGCTAGTAGCCCAATTAATTAGCCCAAGTATTATTACTAGTGACCCATAATAAATAAAATAAATAAAATAAATTAATTAATGAGTCATACAAGCATTTGGATAAGGATTATCCATATTGTTACATGGGATTCTAGCATAAGTACATGCTTTAGACAACCACTAACCAAAAAGCAAAATGGTGTCTCCCCCTCCCCCCCTTTGAAAATCACGGCCAAGAGGCCCTTCCAAGTCATCAATCCATGTCAAATTTTGCTTATAAATACTAGCCATTTACCTCTCATTCAATCACTTGCTCATTTGATTTTCACACACACTTGCTCTTTCTTTCCTTCCTTTCTTGTATTACTTGTAAGTTTTCTTTTTTCTTCTTCTTTTCCTTCATCATTTTCGTGGCATATCATCATCATCATGGAAGATCAAGTTCTTTAGCTTTGATCTTGATTATATCTTGTTGATTCAAGCATGAATCCTTCAAGAACATGGAAGATTCAAGCTTTCTAGCTTTGAATCTTCACCAACTTTGTAGATCTACTTCTTTTATGCTTTAATCTTGTTATTTTATGATAAAGATTCAAACTTTTGTTTGTAATCTTCATGTATCTTCAAGATCCAAGCTTTATGCTTCAAGATCTTCAAGAACAACCAAGATGCAAGCTTTCTAGCTTGAATCTTCATATCTTATTGATGGATCTAAGTTTTCTAACTTATGATCTTGTTATCTTGTTAAAAAGATTTAAACTTGTGTTTGTTATCTTCATATATCTTAAAGATCCAAGCTTTATGCTTCAAGATCTTCAAGAACATCAAAGGTTCAAGCTTTCTAGCTTTGCAACCTTGTAACTTGTGTGAATAGGATCCAAGCTCTCTAGCTTAGGGTTCCATCACCTCATTTGACTTAGATTGTGCTCATACTTGTTTGATTGATGTAAAGTTTGTAACTTTGTTTGTAAATAGGACTTGTATTTGTGTTAAGACTAAGGATATGATGTAACCTTGGTTCATCATCCATCTAAGACTCTTAAATGAGTTGTGTTACCACTTGTGTAGTGACACGAACTTTTCCATATTTATATATATATTAAATGAAATTGTAATTTTACATGATTAAGTGTTTCCAACATGTTAAGCAATCAAACTTGTTAAGACTTGATTAATTGAAATAGGTTTCATATAGACAATTGACCACCCAAGTTGACCGGTGATTCACGAACGTTAAAATTTGTAAAAACTATATGATGACATATATATGGTTATATATATAGTTAACATGATATTATGATAAGTAAACATATCATTAAGTATATTAACAATGAACTACATATGTAAAAACAAGACTACTAACTTAATGATTTTGAAACGAGACATATATGTAACGATTATCGTTGTAACGACATTTAATGTATATATATCATATTAAGAGATATTCGTACATCATAATATCATGATAATATAATAATTTAAAATCTCTTTTGATATTATAAACATTGGGTTAACAACATTTAACAGGATCGTTAACCTAAAGGTTTCAAAACAACACTTACATGTAACGACTAACGATGACTTAACGACTCAGTTAAAATGTATATACATGTAGTGTTTTAATATGTATTCATACACTTTTGAAAGACTTCATGACACTTATCAAAATACTTCTACTTAACAAAAATGCTTACAATTACATCCTCGTTCAGTTTCATCAACAATTCTACTCGTATGCACCCGTATTTGTACTCGTACAATACACAGCTTTTAGATGTATGTACTATTAGTATATACACTCCAATGATCAGCTCTTAGCAGCCCATGTGAGTCACCTAACACATTTGGGAACCATCATTTGGCAACTAGCATGAAATATCTCATAAAATTACAAAAAATATGAGTAATCATTCATGACTTATTTACATGAAAACAAAATTACATATCCTTTATATCTAATCCATACACCAACGACCAAAAACACCTACAAACACTTTCATTCTTCAATTTTCTTTATATAATTGATCTCTCTCAAGTTCTATCTTCAATTTCTAAGTGTTCTTCATAAATTCCAAAAGTTCTAGTTTCATAAAATCAAGAATACTTCCAAGATTGCAAGTTTACTTCCAAGTTTTCTAAATCCATTCCAAGTAATCATCCAAGATCAAGAAACCTTTGTTACTTATAGTAGGTTATCTTTCTAATACAAGGTAATAATCATATTCAAACTTTAATTCAATTTCTATAACTATAACAATCTTATTTCGAGTGGAAATCTTACTTGAAATTGTTTTCGTGTCATGATTCTGCTTCAAGAACTTTCAAGCCATCCAAGGATCCTTTGAAGCTAGATCCATTTTTCTCATTTCCAGTAGGTTTATCCAAGGAACTTGAGGTAGTAATGATGTTCATAACATCATTCAATTCATACATAAAAAGCTATCTTATTCAATGTTATAAACTTGTAATCACTAGAACATAGTTTAGTTAATTCTAAACTTATTCGCAAATAAACTTAAAACATCAAAATGTATTAAAAGTTTTGTAAATATATTTTGAATATACTTTGATATATATGTATATATTGTTATAGGTTTGTGAATCAACCAGTGGCCAAGTCTTACTTCTCGACGAAGTAAAAATCTGTGAAAGTGAGTTATAGTCCCACTTTTAAAATCTAATATTTTTGGGATGAGAATACATGCAGGTTTTATAAATGATTTATAAAATAGACACAAGTACATGAAACTACATTCTATGGTTGAATTATCGAAATCGAATATGCCCCTTTTTATTAAGTCTGGTAATCTAAGAATTAGGGAACAGACACCCTAATTGACGCGAATCCTAAAGATAGATCTATTGGGCCTAACAAACCCCATCCAAAGTACCGGATGCTTTAGTACTTCGAAATTTATATCATATCCGAAGGGTGTCCAGGAATGATGGGGATATTCTTATATGTGCATCTTGTTAATGTCGGTTACCAGGTGTTCACCATATGAATGATTTTTATCTCTATGTATGGGATGTGTATTGAAATATGAAATCTTGTGGTCTATTGTTACGATTTGATATATATAGGTTAAACCTATAACTCACCAACATTTTTGTTGACGTTTAAAGCATGTTTATTCTCAGGTGAATACTAAGAGCTTCCGCTGTTGCATACTAAAATAAGGACAAGATTTGGAGTCCATGTTTGTATGATATTGTGTAAAAACTGCATTCAAGAAACTGATTTCGATGTAACATATTTGTATTGTAAACCATTATGTAATGGTCGTGTGTAAACATGATATTTTAGATTATCATTATTTGATAATCTACGTAAAGCTTTTTAAACCTTTATTTATGAAATAAAGGTTATGGTTTGTTTTAAAAATGAATGCAGTCTTTGAAAAACGTCTCATATAGAGGTCAAAACCTCGCAACGAAATCAATTAATATGGAACGTTTTTAATCAATAAGAACGGGACATTTCAGTTGGTATCCGAGCGTTGGTCTTAGAGAACCAGAATTTTGCATTAGTGTGTCTTATCGAGTTGTTAGGATGCATTAGTGAGTCTGGACTTCGACCGTGTTTACTTGAAGAAAAAAAAAAAGATTGCTTAACAAATTTTGTTGGAAACTATATATTTTTAACATGTGAATATTATGTGATATATTAATCTCTTAACGTGTTTGATATTATGTGATAGATGTCTACCTCTAGATCAAGTCCCATTGACTCACCTAATAATAATGAAGAGTCAAATGTAAATTGGAATGATTCGTGGACTGATTCATAAGTTCCCGAAGAGGAACCGGAAGAAGAGTCGGAACCGGAAGAAGAATCGGAACCGGAACCGGAAGAAGAACCAGTGGGGGAAATAATAAAACGATTAAGTAGAAGAAAATCCTCAACCAACCGACCAAAGTTAATTATGGTCAACGGTGTTTCCACCAAGGAAGCAAAATATTGGGAGAATTACCAATTCTCCGATGAATCGGATCCCGACGAGGATTCCGATGATGTTATAGAAATTACCCCAACTGAATTTAAAAAGGCAAAAGAGAACAATAAGGGAAAGGGCATAAAAATAGATAAATCTGATTCCAACCCCGATGAACTTTATATGTATCGTCAACACCCGTATTTCTTAAGTTGTAACAATAACCCGGGAACCTCTAAACCACCAGGTTTTTTAGACCAATGTGGAAAATGACGGCTCGTATTAGGGGAACATCATATATCTCTAAAAACTTAGCAAAAAGAACCAAGTTTGAAAAAGAAGAAACGAGTGAGTCGGAATAAGATAGTTGTATTTGTACGGTGTAATATATGTAATATAGTGTGCTTATGCTTTACGATATATGTAAAAATTGCTTGTATTAATAAGTATCTTTTATGAATCTAACTCTTGTCTATTTTACAGTATAAAAACACAAAATGGTTAGACAACCCAATATTTTAGAAGACCTACCCGGAGACATGATTGATGAAATCTTGTCTAGAGTCGGTCAGAATTCCTCGGCACAACTATTTATGGCAAAATCAGTTTGTAAGACATTCGAAGAACGTTCCAAGAATGCCTTGGTTTATAAAAAGCTTTCGTTTGAAAGATGGGGGATATCACATTGGGAAACCCATAAGTTACGATGTGTTTACTTTGACGCATATATTGCGGGAAACCCAAATGCTATTTTACGCAACGGGTTAAGAAATTATTTTGACTCAATGTATCCGAATATAGGACTTCATGATTTAGAAAAAGCGGCTAACATGCAACATAAAGAAGCATGTTATGCTTACGGGTTAGTAATGTTCGCTTCTCACCAAAGTGAGAAAAAGAACATCGGGCTACAACTATTAAACAAAACGTTCCCACAAGTGACGGAGTCGGTAATTGGGGTAAGAAATGAGGTTTTTAGGTTATTACGAGACTGTTGGTCATTACGTAACCTTCGCCCTTTTGACGACGTTACAACACGTTGTCATACTATCGGTCACAACGGTTACGTTCCATAAGACCAAGGATGGGAAGTGGTATTAGTAAAACCAGAATGCATGACTTGTTTCTGGACGTATGAATTACTTGTCTTTGTTGCCTTTGCTGAACGCCTTATTTATTAACTAGAATTATCTTTGCAACTACTTTGTATCAAAGTTTTATGTGCTATATTTCATGCTATATGTAAAATAGCGGTATTGTAAGTTTGCAAGTTATTGTATAAAGGTTTGAATATGATATATTTTTTTTTGTGATTAGTTTTTCATATAGAATTGTAGTAGTTGAAATGGTATGTTAGCTACTAAGTATGAACTTAACGGGTAGGTACTACCCGAATTAAAGAGTATAAAATGCTAATATGAAGAAAGAGCTTTTATAAATAAGTTCATATTACGCTACGAAATACTATTGACTACTCTTGATATTTTATATGATTAACACGTTTCATTTGACTATTTTGAAGGAAATGGCACCGACTACTCGACACACCTTGAATATGAGTGAAGAGGAATTTCGTGCCTTTCTTGCTTCAAACATAGCCGCAGTACAGGCCGCGCTACATACCAACAATAACCTTGGATCTAGCAGTACAGGAAATCGTGTAGGATGCACCTACAAAGAATTCACTGCCTGCAAACCTTTGGAATTTGATGGAACCGAAGGACCGATCGGATTGAAACGGTGGACCGTGAAGGTCGAATCGGTGTTTGCCATAAGTAAGTGTACTGAAGAGGACAAAGTGAAGTACGCTACGCATACCTTCACAGGTACTGCGTTAACATGGTGGAATACCTATCTAGAGCAAGTGGGATAAGATGATGCTTACGCACTACCGTGGTCAGCATTCAAGCACTTGATGAACGAGAAGTACCGTCCCAGAACCGAGGTCAATAAGCTCAAGATAGAACTTAGAGGGTTACGAACCTAAGGATTTGATATTACCACGTACGAAAGACGATTCACAGAATTGTGCCTATTGTGTCCGGGAGCGTTCGAAGATGAGGAAGAGAAGATCGACGCGTTTGTGAAAGGATTACCGGAAAGAATCCAAGAAGATATAAGTTCACACGAGCCCGCCTCCATACAACAGGCATGTAGAATGGCTCACAAACTAGTGAACCAGATTGAGGAAAGAATTAAAGAACAGATGGCTGAAGAGGCCAATGTGAAGCAAGTCAAAAGAAAGTGGGAGGAAAACGGTGATAAGATCACCAATACAACAACAGCAGCAATTATAACAATAATCGCAACAACTATCCCAACAATCGCAACATCAATCGCAACTATAACAAACGGCCCAACAACAACAACAACAACAACAACATAAACTACATCAATCATCCCAATAACAATAATAACCGCAACAACAACAACAATCAGAAGCAGCTATGCCAAAGGTGTGAAAAGTATCACTCGGGGTTCTGCACCAAATTTTGCAACAAGTGTAAAAGAAATGGTCATAGCGCAGCGAAGTGTGAGGTCTACAGACCAGGGGTTAACAGAACGAAAGGAACAAATGGTGTCAGAACGAGTAATGGCGGAGCAAGTAGTGTCGGAGCAAGTAGTGTCGGAGCAAGTAGTGTCGGAGCAAGTTATGCCAATGTAGTTTGTTATAAATGTGGAAAACCGGGCCACATTATTAGAAATTGCCCGAACCAGGAGAACACGAATGGATAAGTCCGCGGAAGAGTTTTCAATATTAATGCGGCAGAGGCACAGGAAGACTCGGAGCTTGTTACGGGTACGTTTCTTATTGACAATAAATCTGCTTACGTTTTATTTGATTCGGGTGCGGATAGAAGCTATATGAGTAGAGATTTTTGTGCTAAATTAAGTTGCCCATTGACGCCTTTGGATAGTAAATTTTTACTCGAATTAGCAAATGGTAAATTAATTTCAGCAGATAATATATGTCGGAATCGAGAAATTAATCTGGTTAGCGAAACATTTAAGATTGACTTGATACCAGTAGAGTTAGGGAGTTTTGATGTGATAATCGGTATGGACTGGTTGAAAGAAGTGAAAGCAGAGATCGTTTGTTACAAAAATGCAATTCGCATTATACGAGAAAAAGGAAAACCCTTAATGGTGTACGGAGAAAAGAGCAACGCAAAGTTAAATCTTATTAGTAACCTGAAGGCACAAAAACTAATAAGAAAAGGTTGCTATGCTGTTCTAGCACACGTCGAGAAAGTACAAACTGAAGAAAAGAGCATCAATGATGTTCCCGTCGCAAAAGAATTTCCCGATGTATTTCCGAAAGAATTACCGGGATTACCCCCACATCGATCCGTTGAATTTCAAATAGATCTTGTACCAGGAGCTGCACCAATAGCTCGTGCTCCTTACAGACTCGCACCCAGCGAGATGAAAGAACTGCAAAGTCAATTACAAGAACTTTTAGAACGTGGTTTCATTCGACCAAGCACATCACCTTGGGGAGCTCCTGTTTTGTTTGTCAAGAAGAAAGATGGTACATTCAGGTTGTGTATCGACTACCGAGAGTTGAACAAACTTACCATCAAGAACCGCTACCCACTACCGAGAATCGATGACTTATTTGATCAACTACAAGGCTCGTCTGTTTATTCAAAGATTGACTTACGTTCCGGGTATCATAAAATGCGGGTGAAAGAAGATGATATTCCAAAGACTGCTTTTAGGACGCGTTATGGCCATTACGAGTTTATGGTTATGCCGTTTGGATTGACTAACGCACCAGCTGTGTTCATGGACCTTATGAACCGAGTGTGTGGGCCATATCTTGACAAGTTTGTCATTGTTTTTATTGATGACATACTTATTTACTCAAAGAATGACCAAGAACACGGTGAACATTTAAGAAATGTGTTAGAAGTATTGAGGAAGGAAGAATTGTACGCTAAGTTTTCAAAGTGTGCATTTTGGTTGGAAGAAGTTCAATTCCTCGGTCACATAGTGAACAAAGAAGGTATTAAGGTGGATCCGGCAAAGATAGAAACTGTTGAAAAGTGGGAAACCCCGAAAACTCCAAAACACATACGCCAGTTTTTAGGACTAGGTGGTTACTACAGAAGGTTCATCCAAGACTTTTCCAGAATAGCAAAACCCTTGACTGCATTAACGCATAAAGGGAAGAAATTTGAATGGAAGGATGAACAAGAGAAAGCGTTTCAGTTATTGAAGAAAAAGCTAACTACGGCACCTATATTGTCATTGCCTGAAGGGAATGATGATTTTGTGATTTATTGTGACGCATCAAAGCAAGGTCTCGGTTGTGTATTAATGCAACGAACGAAGGTTATTGCTTATGCGTCTAGACAATTGAAGATTCACGAACAAAATTATACGACGCATGATTTGGAATTAGGCGCGGTTATTTTTGCATTAAAGACTTGGAGGCACTACTTATATGGGGTCCAAAGTATTATATATACCGACTACAAAAGTCTTCAACACATATTTAATCAGAAACAACTGAATATGAGGTAGCGTAGGTGGATTGAATTGTTGAATGATTATGACTTTGAGATTCGTTACCACCCGGGGCAGGCAAATATGGTAGCCGACGCCTTGAGCAGGAAGGACAGAGAACCTATTCGAGTAAAATATATGAATATAATGATTTACAATAACCTTACTACTCAAATAAAGGAGGCGCAACAAGGAGTTTTAAAAGAGGGAAATTTAAAGGATGAAATACCCAAAGGATCGGAGAAGCATCTTAATATTCGGGAAGACGGAACCCGGTATAGGGCTGAAAGGATTTGGGTACCAAAATTTGGAGATATGAGAGAAATGGTACTTAGAGAAGCTCATAAAACCAGATACTCAATACATCCTGGAACGGGGAAGATGTACAAGGATCTCAAGAAACATTTTTGGTGGCCGGGTATGAAAGCCGATGTTGCTAAATACGTAGGAGAATGTTTGACGTGTTCTAAGGTCAAAGCTGAGCATCAGAAACCATCAGGTCTACTTCAACAACCCGAAATCCTGGAATGGAAATGGGAAAACATTACCATGGATTTCATCACAAAATTGCCAAGGACTGCAAGTGGTTTTGATACTATTTGGGTAATAGTTGATCGTCTCACCAAATCAGTACACTTCCTGCCAATAAGAGAAGATGACAAGATGGAGAAGTTAGCACGACTGTATTTGAAGGAAGTCGTCTCCAGACATGGAATACCAATCTCTATTATCTCTGATAGGGATGGCAGATTTATTTCAAGATTCTGGTAGACATTACAGCAAGCATTAGGAACTCGTCTAGACATGAGTACTGCCTATCGTCCACAAACTGATGGGCAGAGCAAAAGGACGATACAAACGCTTGAAGACATGCTACGAGCATGTGTTATTGATTTCGAAAACAGTTGGGATCGACAACTACCGTTAGCAGAATTTTCCTACAACAACAGCTACCATTCAAGCATTGAGATGGCATCGTTTGAAGCACTTTGTGGTAGAAAGTGCAGGTCTCCGATTTGTCGGAGTGAAGTGGGGGATAGACAGATTACGGGTCCGGAGATAATACAAGAAACTACCAAGAAGATCATCCAAATTCAACAACGGTTGAAAACAGCCCAAAGTCGACAAAAGAGCTACGCTGACATTAAAAGAAAAGATATAGAATTTGAAATTGGAGAGATGGTCATGCTTAAAGTTGCACCTTGGAAAGGCGTTGTTCGATTTGGTAAACGAGGGAAATTAAATCCAAGGTATATTGGACCATTCAAGATTATTGATCATGTCAGACCAGTAGCTTACCGACTTGAGTTACCTCAACAACTCGCGGCTGTACATAACACTTTCCACTTCTCGAATTTGAAGAAATGTTTTGCTAAAGAAGATCTCACTATTCCGTTAGATGAAATCCAAATCAACGAAAAACTTCAATTTATCGAAGAACCCGTCGAAATAATGGATCGTGAGGTTAAAAGACTTAAGCAAAACAAGATACCAATTGTTAAGGTTCGATGGAATGCTCGTAGAGGACTCGAGTTCACCTGGGAATGAGAAGATCAGATTAAGAAGAAATACCCGCATTTATTTCCAGAAGATACGTCAACACCTCCAACTACTTAAAATTTCGGGACGAAATTTATTTAACGGGTAGGTACTGTAGTGACCTGAACTTTTCCATGTTTATATATATATTAAATGAAATTATTATTTTACATGATTAAGTGTTTCCAACATGTTAAGCAATCAAACTTGTTAAGACTTGATTAATTGAAATAGGTTTCATATAGACAATTGACCACCCAAGTTGACCGGTGATTCACGAACGTTAAAATTTGTAAAAACTATATGATGACATATATATGGTTATATATATAGTTAACATGATATTATGATAAGTAAACATATCATTAAGTATATTAACAATGAACTACATATGTAAAAACAAGACTACTAACTTAATGATTTTGAAACGAGACATATATGTAACGATTATCGTTGTAACGACATTTAATGTATATATATCATATTAAGAGATATTCGTACATCATAATATCATGATAATATAATAATTTAAAATCTCTTTTGATATTATAAACATTGGGTTAACAACATTTAACAAGATCGTTAACCTAAAGGTTTCAAAACAACACTTACATGTAACGACTAACGATGACTTAACGACTCAGTTAAAATGTATATACATGTAGTATTTTAATATGTATTCATACACTTTTGAAAGACTCCAAGACACTTATCAAAATACTTCTACTTAACAAAAATGCTTACAATTACATCCTCGTTCAGTTTCATCAACAATTCTACTCGTATGCACCCGTATTTGTACTCGTACAATACACAGCTTTTAGATGTATGTAATATTGGTATATACACTCCAATGATCAGCTCTTAGCAGCCCATGTGAGTCACCTAACACATGTGGGAACCATCATTTGGCAATTAGCATGAAATATCTCATAAAATTACAAAAAATATGAGTAATTATTCGTGACTTATTTACATGAAAAAAAAATTACATATCCTTTATATCTAATCCATACATCAACGACCAAAAACACCTACAAACACTTTCATTCTTTAATTTTCTTCATCTAATTGATCTCTCTCAAGTTCTAAGTGTTCTTCATAAATTCCAAAAGTTCTAGTTTCATAAAATCAAGAATACTTCCAAGATTGCAAGTTTACTTCCAAGTTTTCTAAATCCATTCCAAGTAATCATCCAATATCAAGAAACCTTTGTTACTTATAGTAGGCTATCTTTCTAATACAAGGTAATAATCATATTCAAACTTTAATTCAATTTCTATAACTATAACAATCTTATTTCGAGTGGAAATCTTACTTGAAATTGTTTTCGTGTCATGATTCTGCTTCAAGAACTTTCAAGCCATCCAAGGATCCTTTGAAGCTAGATCCATTTTTCTCATTTCCAGTAGGTTTATCCAAGGAACTTGAGGTAGTAATGATGTTCATAACATCATTCGATTCATACATAAAAAGCTGTCTTATTCAACGTTATAAACTTGTAATCACTAGAACATAGTTTAGTTAATTCTAAACTTGTTCACAAATAAAGTTAATCCTTCTAACTAGACTTTTAAAATCAACTAAACACATGTTCTATATCTATATGATATGCTAACTTAATGATTTAAAACCCGAAAACACGATAAACACCATAAAACTGGATATACGCCGTCGTAGTAAAATCGGGGGCTGTTTTGGTTGGGATAATTAAAAGCTAAGAAGAAATTTGATTTAAAAGCTATACTTATGGAAAAATGATTTTTATTATGAACATGAAACTATATCCAAAAATCATGGTTAAACTCAAAGTGAAAGTATGTTTTTCAAAATGGTCATCAAGATGTCGTTCTTTCGACGGAAATGACTACCTCTTTAAAAAATGACTTGTAACTTGTATTTCCGACTATAAACTTATACTTTTTCTATTTATATTCATAAAGTTAAGTTCAATACGAAACCGTGGCCACTGGAATCACTCAAAAAGGATTAGAAACGAAGAAATGGCGAATAAAACAAGATTGATAAAAACTACTCATTTTACCTACGTGAAAGTTAGTAATAAATCTATTCCAACCATAACCTAATCAACTTATATTGTATATTATGTAATCTTGAGATACCATAGACACGTATACAATGTTTCGACCTATCATGTCGACCCATCTATATATATATTGCGGAACAACCATAGACACTCTATATGTGAATGTTGGAGTTAGCTATACAGGGTTGAGGTTGATTCCAAAATATATATATAGTTTGAGTTGTGATCAATACTGAGATACGTATACACTGGGTTGTGGATTGATTCAAGATAATATTTATCGATTTATTTCTGTACATCTAACTGTGGACAACTAGTTGTAGGTTACTAACGAGGACAGCTGACTTAATAAACTTAAAACATCAAAATGTATTAAAAGTTTTGTAAATATATTTTGAACATACTTTGATATATATGTATATATTGTTATAGGTTTGTGAATCAACCAGTGGCCAAGTCTTACTTCCCGACGAAGTAAAAATCTGTGAAAGTGAGTTATAGTCCCACTTTTAAAATCTAATATTTTTGGGATGAGAATACATGCAGGTTTTATAAATGATTTACAAAATAGACACAAGTACGTGAAACTACATTCTATGGTTGAATTATCGAAATCGAATATGCCCCTTTTTATTAAGTCTGGTAATCTGAGAATTAGGGAACAGATACCCTAATTGACGCGAATCCTAAAGATAGATCTATTGGGCCTAACAAACCCCATCCAAAGTACCGGATGCTTTAGTACTTCGAAATTTATATCATATCCGAAGGGTGTCCCGGAATGATGGGGATATTCTTATATATGCATCTTGTTAATGTCGGTTACCAGGTGTTCACCATATGAATGATTTTTATCTCTATGTATGGGATGTGTATTGAAATATGAAATCTTGTGGTCTATTGTTACGATTTGATATATATAGGTTAAACCTATAACTCACCAACATTTTTATTGACGTTTAAAGCATGTTTATTCTCAGGTGAATACTAAGAGCTTCTGCTATTGCATACTAAAATAAGGACAAGATTTGGAGTCCATGTTTGTATGATATTGTGTAAAAACTGCATTCAAGAAACTGATTTCGATGTAACATATTTGTATTGTAAACCATTATGTAATGGTCGTGTGTAAACATGATATTTTAGATTATCATTATTTGATAATCTACGTAAAGCTTTTTAAACCTTTATTTATGAAATAAAGGTTATGGTTTGTTTTAAAAATGAATGCAGTCTTTGAAAAATGTCTCATATAGAGGTCAAAACCTCGCAACGAAATCAATTAATATGGAACGTTTTTAATCAATAAGAACGGGACATTTCAACTTAGTCTTAACATATTGTGTATTGATGGTAGAATCTTGGTCAAATTTGATGCTAAACCATCAACGAGTTGTACACTTGAAGCTACAAGCATCAAGGATGAGAACCGTGATGAGCATCAAGCACCAAGAACCCCACCGGAGCACTTGTCCACTGATTTTCGTATCTGATCAGACTAGCTGGGCTACTGGAAAGTTGATTTTCAGTTATTTCGGTTCGATTAGATGATTTTCCATTTAGGCCTCGTCCTAATCCGAGTTACGGTTTAGGATTTATGGCCCTCCGAGAGTCACTACACCCTATTAACGTTGTGCTAAAATTTCTGACCTACTCGCACTTAAACTGTCACTACGGTCAAACGAAGATGAGTTAGGTTCTGAAAATTGGTCAGCTGTTAGGGGACTCATATACGGAGCCATAGCCACTGACTATGCATCTTTTCGATTTACGTAGAGGTCGTAGAAGCTGACCAAAGTCAGCCAATTATTTTGATCTCTATTTTTGTCGAACTTACTTAGCTTTTATGATGATGAATGATGATGATGATGACACTTAAACTTATTTTATGTACTATTAAAATTTATAAAGACAACCTACTGACTTAGTAACCTTTGATTTAGGTTGACGACCTTTCGGACCGACTTACTACTTGCGTACTTTCATTACCGACTTTACCCCTTTTATCACTGTGAGTTATAGCATCCCTTTTTACCTTAACTATTTTGGGACTGAGAATAGCGCTTTTACATTTTACATACTAGGCACGAGTACTTAAACTTTATATGTGTGTGGGTTATACAACGGCATAAACATTCCCCTTAGCACGGTAACGTTTAGTCATTGGTTTTTGAACTGGTGAACGCGAATCTTAGATATGGATCCATAGGGTTTGACATCCCCACTCGGGCTAGTCACGCTAGCATTTAACGGGTGTTTAATAATTCGTGAACATACGCACTCGCCAAGTGTACTTTCAGGGGGTTATAAACGTTAAGTCTAGTTACCGGGTGCCCACGGTTATACATATACTTTTCATACTATTTGTTACTGTGAAATCTCGTGGCCTATCTTACGTTACTGTTACAACTTAAACTATAGCTCACCAACATTCGTGTTGACTTTTAAGCGTGTATTTCTCAGGTGCCTAGAGGTTTATTGCTTCCGCTGTTAGACTTGATGTCATGCTGTTATTGAATTGCTGTTAAGGACCTGATGTATTAGTTATCCGCTGCATTACTAGAGATGTCTCAATCATGGAACTTTTCTTTGGCATTCATAGTTTATGTTAATTTCAAACAATGGCTTTGTAACGACCTTAGGGTCAAATATTTATGTTTATGCTCCTATTCGTAGGATGCGCGCTATCTTTTGTAAAACGTTATCTTTTTATGAATGCAAATCGGTTTTCAAACAGCATATAGTGTTTGACCGTGTGAAGATCCTGTTATTGACGAATCGTACACGATGGTTTTGTACGGGGCGTCACAGAATCTGTTCAATTGATTGTTCTAAAAGTTTTTCGATCGATTTAGGGTTTCTTTGAGTTCTGGTGGTTGTGTTGAATATCAATCTAGTTTGTGATATTATCTTCACTAATTGGTTGATTATTAGTCTGTTTACGGGGTTTTTTTGAAGAATTTGGGTTAGGGTTTCATATTGAAATCCGGTTACTGATTCTTATCTTCGAAGTCTTCCGCTGTGTTTCACGTGTTGATTCTTGCTTCTGAGCGTGGATTACTCTATAACACCTCTTTTCTCTCTTGTGTTGGTGGCAAGTACCTGATCCAAGGAGTTCACATTACAATTTGTGGATCAACTGCCCCTTGGGTTTCATACTTGGTCCATAGCCAAGGCCGTTATTATTTGCTTATTTGCTTGTTGCTAATTCTTGTTATTAATTGTTTACTTGTTTGTTCTGAATCTTTATATCTGTTATTCTTGTTCTTGGTAGCATAGAGGACCATAGTAAGACCTGGGGTGCGATCCTTTTGAGATCTCATCTATCTGGATCACTGCTGTGGTTTTCCTTTAGGATTCTTTACTTTCTTGTATTCTCTGTTTTATAAGTGCTCTTAATTGATTATTTGTCATTATGTCTGGGGATGATAGTAGTGGATCTAAGATCACTCGAGTGAGTGGTCTTGATTTTGGAGATCCATTATATCTTCATCCTAGTGATACTAGTACTACTGCTTTAGTTTCATTAAATTTAAAAGGTACTGAGAATTATAGTGTTTGGAGTAGAAGTATGATTCTTGCTTTGCAGACTAAGAATAAAGTTGGTTTTGTTGATGGTACTTGTGTTAAAAATACTTCTGATCTTGTGCTTATGAGTCAATGGGATAGGTGTAATTCTGTTATGTTGTCTTGGATTTTGAATTCTATATCTGAAGATTTGTTTGTTGGTCAAGTTTTTAGTACATCTGCTAAGTTTGTTTGGGATGAACTACAGGAAACTTATGATAAAATTGATGGGTCAATCACATATAATTTACATCACAAACTTAATACTATAACTCAAAGTGGTTCTACTGTTTCTGACTATTATCACAAACTAAATTCTTTATGGAAACAATTTGATGCTTTGGTTAAATTACCTACTTGTGTTTGTGATGCTAATAAGGAATTTAAATCTCATAATGACCTGATAAAACTTATGCAATTTTTAATGGGTTTGGATGACTCCTATTCTACTATAAGAAGTCATATTTTAACCAGTGATCCTCTACCTAGTGTAAAATCTGCTTTTGCCACAATTTTCAAGGGAAGAATCTCATAGAGGTTCTTCTCAGATTTCAAGTAATAAAAGTCAAAGCTCTGCTTTTCTGGTTTCAAAAACTTTTGATAATTCAAGAAAAGTAGGAAAGGGTGCTAATCCAAATCTTAAATGTACTAAGCGTAATAGAGAAGGGCATACTATTGAAAGATGTTATGAAATTGTTGGCTATCCTTCTTGGTGGGTAAAGGGTTATAATACAAATAATAAATCTCAAACATAGAAGGGTGGTTATAAAAACAATAATGATATATCAAATGATTGCTCTCAAATGTGTAACTCTGCTATTTGTGCTCAAAACAGTGAAAAACAATCTTCTAATTCTTTTCCTTTTTCAAGTGAACAGATAAATAAGTTGATGAATCTAATCAAGGATAACAATGTTTCTGGAAATGCTCATATTAATATGGGAGGTAATTTTAAAAACTATAATGTGTTCTTTAATGATCATTTTTCTGAGTTTTTTAAGTCCAATAATACTTCTGTGGGTAATACCAGTTATGGGTGGATTGTTGACTCTGGAGCTAGTCAACATATGACTGGTTCTTGTGAAAATATGACTAATCTTGTTGATGTTTCTAGATTAAATTTAACTGTTGGACATCCTAATGGTACTCTTGCTAAAATTGACAAAATTGGAAATTTAAAACTTAAAAATAATTTAATTTTACTTGATGTGTTAGTTATTCCTGGATATTGTGTGAGTCTTTTATCTGTCCATAAGCTATCTAAAGACAATAAGTTGATTGTTAGTTTTGATGAGTCTACTTGTTTTATTCAGGATTTAACTCTCAAGTTGAACACTGTGATTGGTAGTCAAAGTGATGGGTTGTATTTGTTGAATATGTTGAATATGTTGCAAGGTATTTCTTGTTGTAGTCCTAGTTGTTTTGTTTCTACTCAAGTCTGGCATTGTAGACTTGGGCATCCTGCTAGTCAAGTTCTTAAAGTTTTAAATCTTGATGATAAGAGTAATCATATATGTGATGTCTGCCATAAGGCTAAACAAACTAGAGAACCTTTTTCCTTAAGTGATCATAAGTCTATGTCTTTAGGTGAATTGATTCATCTAGACTTGTAGGGTCCTTATAAAGTTGTTTGTAGAGAAGGCTATAAGTATTTTTTAACCATTGTTGATGACTTTTCTAGGGTTGTTTGGGTGTTCTTGTTAAAAACTAAAGATGAAACTGTTGATAACATTAAATCTTTTGTTCACTTATTAAATAACCAGTTTAGTGTTAAAGTTAAAAATATAAGAAGTGATAATGGCACTGAATTTGTAAATCAAAATCTAAATTCTTTTTGTAATGAAAAAGGTATTATACATCAAACCACCTGTGCTTATACTCCTCAACAAAATGGGATTGCTGAGAGAAAGCACATGCATCTTTTAAATGTTGCAAGATCTTTACTTTTTCAAAGTAATATTCCTCTTTATATGTGGACTGAATGTATTTTAACTGCAACTTATTTGATCAACAGATTGCCTTCTTCTGTATTGGGTGGAAAGTCTCTTTATGAATGCATTTATAATAAAAAACCTAGTCTCTCTCATTTGAGAATTTTTTGATGTTTATGTTTTTCTAGTATTTTAAATAATTGTGATAAATTTTCTAGTAAAGCTGAAAAGTGTGTCTTTATTGGTTATTCTAATGTAAAAAAGGTTACAAGTTATATAGTCTTGATAATAAAACTTATATTTTTTCAAGAGATGTTAAATTTTATGAAACAGTTTTTTCATTTAAATTGAAAAATAATGAAAAATTTTCAAAAAATATTGAAGTTAATACTGAATACTTATCTTTCTTTGAGTCTGCTTTAAAACCATCCATTAATTCTCCAAGTCCCAATGATGAAGGGAGAGTTGATATTGATTCCGATGAAGCTAGTGGCAGTGATCAAAATGATACCACTAGTTCATCAAGTGAGGCTAGTGGCAGTGGTCACTTAGGTGATACCACTAGTCTAAATGAAGAATTAGATATCCCTGAGGCAATAATGATAATGTTCCAGAAAATATTTTGGAGACTAATACAGTAGATGACAATAATGTTGATCAAAGTGTTTTAAGAAGGTCTTCTAGACCTAGAGTTTTTCCAAAAAAGTTAAGTGAGTTTGATGTTAATACTAAAGTTAAATATCCCATACAAAATGTAAATAATTTTTCAAAAATTAAATCTGAATCTTATCTTTGTTTTCTTTCTAACCTGGATAAGTCCATTGAGCCACAAAATTTCTTTGAAGTTAAAAATGATAAAAACTGGATTATTGCCATGAATAATGAAATGGAAGCATTAAACAGAAATGATACTTGGGAAATTACTGAACTGCCCATTGGCAGAATACCTATAGGATGTAAATGAGTTTATAAAATCAAGTATAAGGCCAATGGTGAGATAGAAAGATATAAAGCTAGGTTAGTTGCTAAGGGTTTTAGTCAAAGAGAAGGGATTAACTTTGATGAAACTTTTTTTCCAGTGGTTAAGATTGTCACAATTAGATGCCTTATTAATCTTTCTGTTCAAAATAGGTGGACACTTTTTCAACTTGATATTAATAATGCATTTCTTTATGGTGAACTTGGTGAAGAAGTGTACATGTCTTTACCACCTGGTTTTTTTAATGAGTCTGATAATAGAGTGTGCAGATTAAAAAAATCTCTTTATGGTCTTAAACAGGCTCCCAGAAAGTGGAATGAAAAGTTAACTAGTTCCTTAATTGAATTTGGTTTTGTTCAAAGTTTAAATGAGTATTCTTTATTTACTTATAACAAAAAGAATAAGTTTGTTGCATTACTTGTTTATGTAGATGACATTATTCTAACTGGTAATGATAATAATGAAATATTAAAAGTTAAAAATTTTCTTAAAACAAAATTTTTGATTAAGGACCTTGGTGATCTAAAGTTTTTTCTGGGCATAGAAGTTGTTAAAAATAATACTGGTGGTGTATGTCTTTCACAAAGGAAATACTGCTTAGAATTGTTAAATGATTTTGGAATGCTTGCATGTAAACCTATTAATACACCATTAGAAACAAATATTTCTATTGCTGTTGTTGAATCTGAAAATGATAAATTTGTTTCTGATATAACTGAATATCAAAGACTTGTTGGGAAACTTATTTATCTTACTTTAACAAGACCTGATATATCTTTCACTGTTCAATGCCTTAGTCAGTTTATGCATGCTCCTTTATAATCTCATGTTAAACTTGCATATAGAGTTTTAAGATATTTAAAATCTGCTCATGGTAAAGGAATAAATATTGATAAATCTGTTACTGGTAATTGTATGCTCAATGCTTATTCAGATGCTGATTGGGGTAAATGTCTTGAGTCTAGAAGGTCTGTTACTGGCTATTATATTTTCTTAAATGGTTCATTAATTTCTTGGAAAAGTAAAAAACAAGCAACTATGTCCAGATCTTCTGCTGAATCTGAATATAGAGCTTTAGCTACAACTACTTGTGAAATTATTTGGATTATTAAAATCTTAAATGATCTTAACATTAAGTATACTTTACCTGTTGAGTTATATTGTGATAATAAATCTACACTTCTTTTGACTGCCAACCCTGTTTTTCATGAGAGATCAAAACATTTTGACATTGATCTTCATGTTGTTAGAGAAATAACATGTTCTGGGCTTATAAAACCTATTTTTATTAATTCTAAAGATCAACTTGCTGATGTTTTTACAAAAGGGTTGGGTAAAAAACAACATTATTTTATGTGCAATGGTCTTGGTTTGTTAGATTTGTTTCAGGATAAAGCTTGAGGGAGGGTGTTCAAAGTGATGATCAAAGGCTGCAATCCTTATCCTGGTGTGTTGATGATAAGAAGACCTCAAGATTGAAGGTCACAGATTCTTTGCTAACCAGTATTTGCTAAATAAAAACAACATATCTGATATGGGTTTAATTTAGTTAAATACATAGTTGGGAGGTAGTTGAATCTGTGCTAATACTTCAGGGACTATTCTGTCATTCTTTGATAGTTCCTACCGACATATTATTTTCCCTTTTATATTCTTAGGGTTTCTATTTTTTTCTTTAGTTCTGTATTCTTTGTATTATTCAGTTCATCAGTTTTTCTCTGTAATCTTGGATCTCAGTTTTCATAGTGATTTTTTGGTTCATCAATTGTGAACCAAGTGTTTCTTCAGTTTATTTGTGTAAATTCTTCAAGTTGATTCGAAGTTAAGTGGTTGATCCCTAAATATTCAAAGCATGGGGCTTACGCGACACTTTAGATGGATTGAGCTCACCGCATAATGTATGAGGCTTACAAGCTAAGCAACGCCTAAGGGCTTACACGAATGCTATACGGATTTAGTGTGGTCACGACCTAATAACTTTGGATTAGGGATGGCACCCGCGGGTCGTGGGCGCGGATCCACTATATCCATCACCCGCACCTGCGGTTTTTTAGTGATCCATTAACCCGCAGATCTTAGTTAACTGATTTATTTTTAGATCCATGCCCGTACCCACGGATATTCGCGGGTCACGGGTTACCCGCGGATCTTATTTATGAAGTATATGTAAATTAAAGTATTGAAAAATAAATATTATTACATAATTCCAAAGTAAGATAAAAACATCATCCAATCATATACTCATGTTTATGATATAATAAAATGAAAAAGTATATATTAATTATACTTTTTTGTTAATATATGCGTAGCTACAATGTTTAAAATTAACAATTAAAATTTAGTTGCTAAAACTAATCATATAGTACGTTGACGAATTACTAAAGTGATAGGTAAAAATCATATTTATTAAGATAGTCTTATAAAAAACAAACAAGGTGGCGATTTTCACCTATTTAGAACATGTATATTCGTGGATTATTTGAAACGGGTATTACGGATATTCGGATCGGATTTTACCCGTAACAGATCTGTTACATCCATCACCCACCCGCAACCCGTCAGCGGGTACAAAATTACATCCATCGCCCACCAGCAGGTAAAGATTTTTGATTTTATCCACCCATCACGGACGCGGATACCCGTGGATATCGGATTTGTTTAGATCCATTGCCGTCCCTACTTTGGATCATGTTTACGGTGAACGACTGATGTGTTTTTTAATACCGATTTCGTAATTCTGTAATGTTATACGAATGACGTATCATTAATATACAAATATATAAATTTCGATAAATTGTAAATCTAATCACTTACTCACTATGTTACATAATACAATAATTTAAGTTGAAACTCATATCAAGTTCAAATTAAGTTGTATTACCATTCTTTATTATAAATAAGCTAAGAAAGTTATAAATATTGACTCTCAACGAATCGTATAAAACATGTTGGACGAGCTGGGTTTTGAAAGATACACGAGCCGATCACTACGTTGAATGTGAGATATTTTACTTACTATAACTATAACTATAATACCCCTAACTTGCAAAGCTTAATAAACGATATAAAAAGAAACTTAGTTGATTAAAAAGGCGTTAATTTTATTCAAAGACAAACCACGGTCAAAGCTAAAGTCACATAACACAATATTTGAGCCCTTTCTTAAATAACAACTTAAACATGACTTAACGGAACATGTAAATCCACATAGAATGAGGGACAATCAATACGAATAACCGTACCACTCGCCACACTCACACATGTTCTTTAGCGACGATTTTGGGACATTTTTGGGGCTATTTTTGGGACTTTTCGGGCTGTATCAGGGCTGACATTATAGCTATTGCGGGTTGATTTTGGGGTTGTTATGTGACTAATTTCGGGTCTAAATTGGTTGCGCTTTCGAGCCACGCTTTTGATACAATCTACAAAGACTAAAATATTATAATAAGCCAACCTACAAATGCGAATAGCAATTTCGTTAATACACCAAAAATGGAGAAAACCATAACGTATACACTTCAAAGACTGATAAACAAAATAATTTTTCAAATAAGCATATCATACCAATAAGATTTATACTCCGTACATGATTTAAACAAAGTTTAGAGAAAAGAATTTACCGAAATGATCATAGTACCACCTAGAATATCATTACCTTATCTCGAATAACGAAATTCCAAAGACGAAATAATTGTCAAAATGAAAATGATCACTGAATGGAATATAAAAATATAAAAGTATTAGCACAAAATGCATTCAAATAAGGATATGTAATATCCTTTAATCTATAATATCATCATATCGTATGACATTCACGTGTTTATTCATTTAATTCTACAATTATAAGCTTGATTATAATCTCATCATTTTTATTGTATTTTGACTATCAAAAATATTAAATGTTAAATCAAGTTTTGACATGATTTTTATGTGATTTGAATTTAGAATTCTAGAGCTTATAAAAGGATAATATACTCTTAGTAATGTGTAACAAAAGATATAATTATAAGCTTAACACTTGGACACCAACACGAGTTTGTTTTTCGACAAAAGTGAATCAATCACTTAGGAAGCTGATAAGTAACATGTGTAAAAATTTTAGGCTAGAAAAAAATTAGAGAAGAAAAATTCAAGAATTTCTTTGCAATTGTAACATCAAATGTGATTGATGGTCTTATTAGTTTTGAGACAAATGATTTTTAATATGTAAGTAAATGAGCGATTATCACTTGTTATCATCGGTTTTGAGGTAAATGGTGAGTGATATATAAGTAAGTAAGTGATTATCACTCGTTAATTATAGGTAATAATGTTAAGGAATCCGAAGATATTCTTCATGTATATAGACTTGAATAAGATGTAAGGTTGAATCATACATTGTATCTAATTGATTAAAGTTTAACTTATACTAAAAAAAATTCAAAGTTATAAGTTCTATATTTTAAAGTGAAATAATTAAAAAGTACATAATTTAAGAATTCATTAAACAAGTGACAACATAATTAATATTTAACCTATCTTATTTTTATTGTTAAACAATCTTATAACCAACTTAAATTACATTATATTTATGTTATAATGCAACTATTTATTTATAAATGATTACCTTCTCAGAATATATATTATAAATATTATTAAGGTTATGGTGTTAATTTTATGGGATATTACACTAACTTTACTATTACTATTATATTTCAAATTCAAATTGATTGTTTCAAAATTAGATACCACAGTCAAAATATAATGATGTTAGTGAATTGAATCATAAGCCGATATTTGTATAGTGTTCTATAATATGAAACAAAAAAAAGTTGATAACAATATTATAACTAAAAAGCTATAAAAGGTTAAATGTTTGTATAAATAATAGAGTAAATTATATGATAGTCCTTCTACTTTATATCAAATTATACAAATTCTCCTTATATCATTAGTTATTCATGAACTATAAAAAATACACCTCACTTATTCATACCATTAATGCCCGCTAAAATATTCATGACATTTAACATTTAATAATTCACATTAAATGACAAAGCACCACCTAAAACAAGCACTGCTTTAAAGGGGCGGATTTGAGGGCGTGCAACAAGTACGCTCACACATGGACCATAATTCAAAGGGGCCTATAGTGTTAATACTTAACCAAAGTTTTTAGTGTTTACTGAACTTATTCGTACATATGTTTAAAACTTTTGTATACAAAGGCTTACTTTTTGTTGATTGAACATGACTCATATGAAGAATTAGAATTAACGGGACGGCCATGCTGCTTTATTATTATCAAAGTCAATAATTGATATCGTGAATGTGTGTCAAGCGACCCTCTACTTTAAAAGATTTATAGTCTCTATACTTGATAAACATTGGAAAGCAATAATTAATAATTTTATCAAAATAGAAAGTAAGGATGGCAGTGAATATAATTGGGTGCTCACACTATTTTGGTGTTAGTAAATCTTGAAAAGCAAATGAGAAGTAAATAGTTTTATGATAAATGCTTAACATGGAGAATTGGTTTTAGGTTATTATTTGTATTTTAATTTCACTTATATAAAGATATATACAGTGGCGGAGCCAGGATTATAAGTGGATGGTGTCATAAAATAACAACGAAATATATTAAATCGCTAAAATAATTGACAAACTACGATCAAGACAAAAATTAAAATCACTGCCACACTGTTTGTCTACTTGATCTCTACACAAATAACACCACTAACAATATGCCTTATCAGCCTTTACAGTATAATCTAATCAACAAAATTCATCAAACCAAGCTACGACAAAACGTCTATTAGTGGGCCCTACTTTTTTGTCGAACATGAATGACCACGTGGTTGACAAGGTCCTCTTTGCAAATAAAGTCTCAGATTTCATCTCTTTGATTAGGGTCATAGTTTAATATTTTTTTTTCTATTTGCGGGATCCTAAGGAAGATCAGTTATATCAATTTCTTTTGGCATTGAAGGAATAGAGTTAGATCTTGAAATTTTATTGGAAATTTTGCGCTTGAAGGAATAGAGTTAGATCTTGAAATTTTATTGGAAATTTTGCGCTTGAAGGTTCTCATTCATTAGATGATTTTCTTTTTACAAAATTATCTAGGGTGTCTTGCATCTCTATATAATCAACATTAAATGGAACGTACAAATAAGTAACATAAACAATTCATGATATGATGATAGTATCAAGTAATGAAGTAAACTAGGATTATCAAACATTGAAAGTAAATTAAGCATAAAACCTAAAAAATAATAAACCCTAAAATTTTAGATACCAAAAAAGAAAAAGAAAATGTAACCGATATATTATTACCTGAATTGAAATTATACACTTGATTGAGAATGGACGGCTCCTTCGCTGACGATGATCGAGCTTGAGAAAAGTATTAGTATTATTATATGAATTAATGAATTAATGAGAATTAATGAATATAATAATATGAATAAAAGTATAAAAGTCTAGGCAATTGGTTACTTTATTTTGCAAACTTCCGTGAAACCAAGTCACCACTCACCAACGATTTGTATTACTCCCTATTAAAATAACAATTGGGCTACATAGACTAATAAACAATTGTGCTGTGTTTTTCAATCCAATTACCAAATGAAAAGTAGTGTACTAAATTTTGTTGAGTGGGTCGTGAGTGGGGTTTTAATTAAACTGGAAATCTGGGATGGATGGGAATGTGGGGTTGGGGTCAATTCATAAGAAACTACAAATTATATCTATAAATTATATATAATACTAGCTTAGCTTTTTTTTTTTTTTTTCCTATGGTGTCATTGGACCGCATAACCTTATATGTCCCTCCGCCACTGGATATATATATATATATATATATATATATATATATATATATATATATATATATATATATATATAACAGTTTGACACATTTTTTGGCGACTGTTAATAATAAAATTATTGTTTGTAGTTTTTTTCTCTCGATAATGATGATATAAATACTAAGATTCACATGTTTCAATTTGAAATCAATCTAGTGTTGAAAAGGGTACCAATAGATTACAGTTGATGTTTTAGTGGAGAAAATCATATTATGCAAATTGTTATAGTTATAGTTATAGTTATAGTTAATGATATTATAGCAGACGTAAAAATGTATAATTTTTTATAGTTAAAGGACGATCAATATAATTTTTTAGAAATAATGACCATTGATAATTGATATCGATACTTTGATATAACAATAGGGACTAGCCATATAATTACTCTAAATTGTATATATATTCATATGGAAATTTGATGAACAGTAAATTCCAATTGAATTTCAACTTCGAAATCGGAATTTTTTGAAGGATTAAGTATTAACCATCGTAAACATAAATCAAGTGCAAGAACGCAGTAGTGATTAATTGTGTATATTCTTAAACAAGGAGGTCTGGGTTCGAGTCCCCCTTTTTTTTTTTTTTTTACTTTTCACCTTTTAATTCCCCTTTTTCTTTAGTTTTTCAAAATGCACCCTTAATGTTTGATATTTTTAAATCAACCTTATCATTCTCATTATTTTGATTTTAACTTTTTTTAATCTAATCTTTCATATAATACTCATATGACTTTTTTTTTATTTCTTATCACTTTTTTATTATTTATTTAAATTCTTTTTTTACTCTTTTTATTTACAATTTTTTTCTATACCCACACTTTACTATTAAATAACAAAAAAATTATGTGATTTTAACTATTTTATTTATTTATTTGAAGCATATTTCTATTTGATTTTGTTAGGATTATTAATGTTTAAATATTTAATTTAAAACATAAGTTGTGTACAACGAAAGCTAACTAGTTTACAATTTAAAACATAAGTTGTGTACAACGAAAGATAACTAATTTACGTTATATAAAAAAAATAAGGGGTCCGCCGCTGCGACGCGCGGCTGGCGCCAAAACTTTTTAATATAATATTATAAATAAAATAAACTACTATTTAATTAAAATTTAATTAATTTGGAGATTTAAATTTAATAAAATAAAAGCTACAAATAAAAATTAATTAAAATAAAAAAATGAAGTAAAAACACGGTAAAAGGGTTTGGTCCTTCCCCGACTACAAACCAAAAAAAGAAAAAGAAAAAAAGAGGCAGTGTGTTCACGAACAACATTCAGAAAAAAAATAAAATCTCAAATCAATCAATAAACGAGTCATCGATTTGCATGATCAACGATGGTGCTGATGCTCATAAATCTCTAATCAAACCTTCAAATGCTACATTATCACAGATAACGATCCAGAAACTACGATTCAACGGAAATGCTAATTGGAAAAAAGCGATCCGGTGATACGGTCGTGATTTGATTATATATTATAGAGATTTATATATTTGCATACCGTTCGGTTATTATTTAAAGGAAAAATTAGAAGAAATGAACGGTGGTGATGGAGGAGATGTTACGGCAGCTCCGGCGGGTCCACCACCGCCGCTTGACTGGAAATTCTCTCAGGTGTTTGGCGAACGCACCGCCGGTGAAGAAGTACAAGAAGGTAAATTAGGTTTTATTTGCGTTACATATATAAGTTGTTTATTGTTAGCATGTGGATCCGCTTGTTAGGGTTTGGATGAGTTCCTGTACTCCTGTATGATCTGTTTATTAGATCGATGCATTAATGATTCATGTTAGATATCGGAAACTTGAATATTTGACTGAATTGTTTATTTGTAGATTACACTCTCACATGTACACTAATTTAGCTGTGATTGTACATATACAGAAGTAGTGTTTTATGTAATTGAGTACAGTACTGGTATACATGCATACATCACCAGATATATGCAGTTTATTATAGGAAGAGTTATGAGACTAGATAGATAGTTATATACTTGAATTCATATGTTATTATAGAAAGTTGTTCGAAGATGGTTATGTCAACTGACGACGAAATATTGTTCCCATATAGTGATATTGTCATATACTTCTGATGTTATATGGTCTTATTGATAGGTTTGTGTGCTCCTATATAATAGTAACACTTTTTCTATGATTAGAATGTTTTGGAAACTTGTTTATAAGTTTTATTACGTAGTTACTGCATTTGTTGCAATGACGTTATTGTGTTGACATATATATGGAGGCATTTTAGTTGCTTCCAAATTTATTGAAGTCGAAACGTGGAATTAGTTGGTTAAAAGCACATATTTACATCTTTTCGACGTGGTTGACTAAATACTGAATCAAAAGTCAATATAATTTCCTCGTGCTCGACTGTGAACAGTTTTTTTTGTCACTCGACACTCTTAATAAGGAAATTCTGAAAATTAACATGACAAACCATTGTTATAAGAGAATTACTAGTTTCTCGTGTTTAAATTTGGTTGAAATTCAATTTACACCCTTATGTTAAGTTCATAAGGAGGTGGCTTTTACTACGATAGTACTCTTTTTGTCACCCATTATAGATTTATATTGGTCTGATATACCAAAGGCATCCTGGCTCAGCTGGTATAACTATCCATCAACTTCAATGTTGATATCTAGTGTTTCTTTTCGAATATCGGAATATGTTATCCAAATAGCAAAGTTTTTCATAATAGATTTCCAAAATGTAAGAGCGAGCAAATTGAATGATAAGGCTCATTAATGCAGCTATATTTGAATGACAACAGTGGTTTGATGTTAGCAGACGTAGGCAAGCAAGAATATCTTCTACAAATTAATTAGTTTTTTCTTAGTGCACATTGTAACCCACTTTTAAATCTTGGAAATCTCCCAGTCTTGCTAATAGACTTGAAAACCTTCTTTGGGGTCACTCTGCTGTCTTGTAGTGCCGTTCTGCATCTTTAATCCCATGATGCTATATGATTTCTGAAATAAAAGCCAGTATATCATTTGTAACTAATCTTTATACCTTAAGCAAGCACAAGGTTGGAGAACTCGGATCTTAGGGAGATCTCTTTTGGACATTTTTGGGGAGGTCTTGGCATCCCGGGGAGATCTTGGACGTTGACTTGCGTTGACTTTTTAGTTTTTTAATGTGTGTGTGTGTGTGTATATATATATATATATATATATGTGTGTGTGTGTGTGTGTGTGTGTGTATATATATATATATATATATATATATATATATATATATATATATATATTTAATCAAGAGGGAAGCACTTTTTTTGGGGGGAAGTAATTTTTTTTCGTTTTTTGAAAAAACTTTGTTCACGAACATTATAGATAAGATGAAAATATGAACATTTAAAAAAGACACTTTGTGATGAATGTCATTATTTTGGCGGGAAAACGCTCGAAGAAAAAAAATAAAAACATTCAATGCGTTGAATGTTTTGCTGCTGAGTTTTTTTTTAAGGGGTTAGAAATTAGGGTTTAGAAATTATGGGGTTAGAAATTAGGGTTTTGGGTTTAGAAATTAGGGTTTTGGGTTTAGAAATTAGGGTTTATGGTTTAGAAATTAGGGTTTAGATTGAATATTTTAACACGAACGGTTTAGAGTTTAGGGTTTTGGGTTGAGGGTTTACGGAGTAAACCCGAAAACCCAAAACCCAAAACCCTAAACTCTAAATCGGGCTAAATTCGAAAAAAACACTTCACACAAGATGAAAACAAAACGATGCAAATAAACTCGGCAGCAAAACATTCGATGCATTGAATGTTTTAATTTTTTTATTCGAGCGTTTTCCCGCCAAAATAATGACATTTATCACAAAGTGTCTTTTTTAAATGTTCATATTTTCATCTAATCTATAATGTTCGTGAACAAAGTTTTTTCAACAAACGAAAAAATGAAAAAAAATAATTTGCTTCCCCCTTCCCCCTAAAAAAGTGCTTTCCTCTTGATTATGACCCTATATATATATATATATATATGTATGTATATTATTTATATACAAATTCAACGAGATTTTACAAGAAAATTCGAGAAATGAGCGAGAAAATTTGAGAAATTACGAGATTTTACGAGAAAATCCGAGAAATGAGCGAGAAAATCCGAGAAATTGTGGCTTTGACCAAGTTTGAGCCCGATGATCGAGAAATCTCGCTAGCTGTATATCTCGTCTCGGCTTCCTTCCAAAAATGAGATCTCAGGGAGAAATAATGAGATTTACAACACTGAGCAAGCATCTTATCTCTGTGGTATCTGTCCAAATGCATTTTGTTGCTCTGTATACCACCATATTTCCCATTTTGTGGACAAGGTTGGGGACCTAAGACGGGCTGCAACAAGTAACTGAGAGTTGTGAATTGTCAGAAACATACTCCATTGTTTGTCATCTTCAATTGTTGGGTTGGAATCCGTGTGATGGTTCGAAAGTGCTTTCAAATATTCTTCGCATCCCCATACATTGTTTCCATTGTGACTTGGTCGTCAAAAGGGGCACTACTAGTGTTGTATACTTTTCATTGGAGCACACCTTTCGCTAGGAAGGGATCAGTTATGAGTACGAAATGCTTTTCACATACAAGTCGGATAGCGCGATAAGGCAGTTACACTCCTCCGCCTAAACTTTATCACGAGATGCAGTGCTTAAAAGCCTTTCTTTTTGGCTTACAGCTTACTTGAATTTTTTTTCTTCTTAAAGCCTATCTATATAGAGTATAGACAGACATAAATAGATTGTGTACTTCATGGCACACACAGATACCAACATCCCCTTGCTCTTTCAAAAATTGTTCATTAATTTTTTGGCTATGAAAATTTAACCTCTTGGAGGGTGTATTTGAAAAGGTTTAATTTCACGTGTACTGCAGTATCGAATGTCTATTTTAAGCAGCTGTCTAATTAGAATTATGGATCTTCACTTAATAATAGGAACAAATATAAACTCCTATTTAGCATGTATTCAATTATTTATCCACCTATTGATTTTACCGTCTTCTTCTATTTCATTAATTGTAATTGTGTGATTATATATCTGATCTATTTGTCATCTCTTCATACAGTTGATATCATCTCAGCAATCGAGTTTGATAAAAGTGGTGGTCACCTTGCAACTGGCGATCGTGGGGGCCGTGTGGTATTATTCGAGAGAACAGATACAAAGGAGGTCAGTAGGTTTTCATATAGGAATTTTCTGTTGATGTTCTTACCTTTAGATTTGTGTGTGTGTGTGTGTGTGTGTGTGTGTGTGACTGTGACTGTTGCAATTTCGAATTATGGTTTTCATATCCCTTTGATATTTATATTTACTGTGATTTGTATGTTATGTAGAATGGTGGTAAGCGAATGGATTTAGAGAAAACTGATTACCCAACAAGTAGACATCCAGAGTTTCGCTATAAAACTGAGTTCCAGAGCCATGAACCCGAGGTTTCTTTGAACTTTGAATTTTTCTATTTTTGTTGTTTTAATAACTTCTCTGTGCCAATGGTACACTTACCATTTTTTATTTTTCTTTTTCTTTTAGTTGATGGATATATATTTATCATAATGTATATCCAACTTTTCTTTCAGTTTGATTATCTGAAGAGTCTGGAAATTGAGGAGAAAATTAACAAAATTAAATGGTGCCAAACAGCCAATGGTGCCCTGTTCCTTTTATCAACTAATGATAAAACCATTAAATTCTGGAAGGTAACCTCTCTAATTTCCTGCCACCCAGTTGTATTTCTCTAACAGGTTCATGCATTTAGACATTAACTTATGTCTGATAGCACCTAATTTTTATATCTGATTACGTTCATATGAGGTGCTCTTTATATATTTGCTGCCCATTGTGGGTAAGTTCTGAGACTCGTTCTGTTTTGGGCTTTACACAGGTCCAAGAGAAGAAGGTCAAGAAAGTATCAAACATGAACATGGACACTTCGAAAGTTGCTGGAAAGAGCAATATAGCTAGTTCGAGTGTATCTTCCAGCCCTAATTCACATCTTTCAAATGGGGGACACAAAGACAAGTCTACTGGTAGTTTGAGCAATGACTTCAAATTTCCTCCTGCAGGCATCCCATCACTGCGTCTACCTGTGGTAATTTAACTAGACATATGCTGATGTTTTTTGCATAGTTTATTTATATCATTTTATTATATTAAATATTAAATAAATGCTCTCTCATGATATCTTTCAACTGATCTCTCGTATTCTAAATTGTCGTCCACTAGTGTTAGCACTGTAGGTAAATTCATTCGCAACGTTCTATAATCATGACCAACTACCATTAAATTTACCACAATTGTTTTTCATTAAAACAAACTCTCAGGGGTCACATTTTATTACTGTTGTATTATTATTGTTATTATTAATTATTTAACTAATTATTACCATTATCCTTTTATTAATTTTTTTTCCGTATGTAGGTGACTAGTTATGAGACAAACCTTGTTTCCAGATGTAGAAGGGTGTATGCTCACGCACATGACTACCATATTAACTCGATTTCAAATAACAGGTTTACAGTTATTTCTGGCTAATGCTTCACTATTCATAAATATCTGCTTTCGACTGCTTGAATCTTGTGTTGCAATATGGTCAATTGGTCATCATACACCTTGAAGAGATGCTTACCAGTTGCTATTACTTTCTACTATTTTTTGTAAGGTAGAGCTAGTCTACGTGTCACCTTAGTAGTCCAAGGCTTCCAAGGAATTTTCAATATCAAATTATTTTCAGTTGTGAGAATTGAATTTAAGTTTTGGTTATAGTCTTTGAAAAAACATGGTTCTTACTATCTGCTATCAAGTTTAGAGAGAATTAAGGGTTGCAATATTTTATTTTTGTAAGGCTTACAAATTACAAGTGGAAAGATAGTATAAGAGGATGTAATGCTTTAATCTTTTTCACACGTTAATGTTTAGCTTCGGTTTAGTTTGTTAAATACTTAAAAAATCAATAGTGCTAACCTTTTCCTTAAAAATAACGTGATAAAACATCATCTATCTCACATGCTGTTTTCTCAGAATATTTCTCCAAAACTTTGCAGGGTTCTTCTTATAGAAAATAGTAGTCTTTTATGTTAACAAAAATATATTTTTTTTATTGGTGTGGTAGTCGATATGGCAGTTATGAAATCTGTAAGTTCTGTTTTTCTTGTCTGAGTGACATTTGCACTTAGTTTAAATGCAATGCATAACCAGATATTTTGATGTCTTATTGAAGCAGCTTTTATCAATAACAATTTGGTGTGCTGCAATCATGTATGCAATTTCATTTCATATGTGCTTATATAGTTGTATAACTATGCATCTGGGTTTATATGTATTGTATGTACCCATTTAGGTAAATATACTCTTATGCCTCCTTATTTCTTCCTTCCTATACATCAGTGATGGCGAAACATTCATTTCAGCTGATGATCTACGGATAAACCTTTGGAATTTGGAAATTAGCAATCAGAGTTTCAACATTGTAGATGTCAAGCCTGCCAACATGGAAGATCTCACTGGTACAGTTTTTTAACAGTGATTAGATATACACTCAATTTAACTTGTCAAATGGGCAGAACGCTCTAAATGTGTTGACAGTTGTGCAATGTCTATTTATAATGTATAACCTTTTAGTCCCTTTTGTTGAAAGAGATTACGTTAATATTAGTTTTCTAATCATAATTAAAGTATACGTTATTTTTACACTTTTGGAATATTATTCTCTATTTCTCATCTATAAGCACGTTTAGTTTGCTTCCATGACTGTGAATCTTTTTTTTTTCTTTTTTTTGCAGAGGTGATCACTTCGGCTGAATTTCATCCTACTAATTGTAGCACACTAGCTTATAGTAGTTCAAAAGGTTCCATTCGTCTCATTGATTTACGTCAGTCCGCGCTATGTGATAAACACTCTAAATTGTAAGTGTTTCCGTCAAATTTATGCTTTTCTGAAACTTAGTTCTACATGTTATTTTTTCTGCTGCTTCTACATAGTATTCTGAAACAGCTTTAACAGAAATTTATGATTTTTATAGTTTGTGTCTAGATGCAATTTAGCCTTTAGTTATAATTAAAAGAAGCATTGATATACTCTTTTTTTAGGTTCGAAGAACATGAAGCACCTGGTTCAAGGTCATTCTTCACTGAGATAATAGCTTCTATTTCTGATATAAAGTTTGCAAGGGATGGGAGATATATACTCAGTCGTGACTACATGACCCTTAAGGTTTGTAACAGTTTCATCTTTTGTATGTTATCACGGATTTACTGTTCATGATTTTTATAATCTGTTGTTCTTTCGATCTGGACACCTATACAAGAAGACGAAAAAAATTGTTTGTTCCACTGTTCTGGAATATATTATAGGTTATTAATGGATGTTTGCTGTAAATATCCAATAGAGGTCTCTATCTGCACACATCTATGTATATTAGGTTGGTTTTACTTTGTATTACATCTCCAACGACTTATAAACATCAGCTTAATTTGAAATGTTTCAAATGGATTCAAAGTATTCTGAAGTGAATATAAATGCTTCTAACTTTCTGATTGCTTTATTTCAAGAAGTTAAATTTGTTGTTGCTCAAGTGTCACTACTGCATTTATACTTGATGTAATATCATATATTAGTGTAAAAACAGATATGTGTTTTTTTTATGCTATAGATCAAGTGATCAACCTAATCTGATGTATATCACAAAATGTCCATATTTGACTTGTTCGATCTACCCATTTTGTCATGTCTGCGGTGATTGCATGGTTTTATAATTTGTTTCAAATATGTGCCCCTTTTTTTACGTAGTCATACTGAAAAAGTATTGATTCCATTGATTAGCATTGCTAGGGTTTCCGTTATTTTGTCATTGAGGGGCCATTACATATACCTAATTATTAGGCTATTAGCCATAACACTTGTGGTGTTAATTTCTACGATTTGTGCAGCTATGGGACATCAACATGGACTCTGGTCCAGTTTCAACGTTCCAGGTGCATGAACATTTAAGACCCAGGGTATATACTTACACATTCACCTGTTTTATTACAAACTGTTAACTCTTAATTTTAATCTACATTGATTGATGTTGTTGAATTACTTATGTTCAGCTATGTGATCTCTATGAAAATGATTCAATCTTTGATAAATTCGAGTGCTGTCTCAGTGGTGATAGCCAGCGAGTGGCAACTGGCTCTTACAGGTAAAATACATTTCAGGTGGTTGTTATTAATCTTCTTATTCATCTTGTTCTCACTAACTTATTTGGTCAATATGATTACAGTAATTTATTTCGCGTGTTTGGTTGTGGTGCTGGCAATACAGAAGCTACAACCCTGGAAGCTAGCAAAAACCCAATGAGGTAGTTAAATAACTGTTTGCATAACAATATTATTTTTCTTTAGATGTGATTGATTGACATCTGTTATAAAAAATGTAGGAGACAAGTCCAGACCCCTTCAAGGCCTTCCAGATCCCTAAGCAGCATAACCCGTGTGGTCAGACGAGGTCAGCTGTCTTCTTTTATTTCATTTTGTACTAGTGGTGACAATTTTGACCCATTAGCTTATGAATGGGTCCTTATGTGGCTTGTGTTTATTCTCTAGTGGACCACGAAACAAATCAGTCAACACGTTGCCCAACTTTCTTATTTTGTCACCTCTATCTAATACAATTATAATTTATCGATTGTAAATGAAAAAAAAATGTATAGGAGGAGGAGAGAGCCCGGGGGTTGATGCAAATGGAAATTCATTTGATTTTACAACGAAGCTGCTCCATCTGGCGTGGCATCCTAGCGAAAACTCCATAGCCTGTGCTGCTGCTAACAGCTTGTACATGTATTATGCATGAAAGAGACGTGGGCCTGTACCGCTGTAACACATATTACTATATTCCGACTCACATGGATGGATACTTTTTTAGAGCAACTTAGCAGGCCAAAAATGCTAACACCAGAAACGGTTCAAAAGAGATCCACAGAAACAAACCGTATTTCTTTTATTTTTTGTTAAAAAATAACTGTTGTTTTTTCTTTTTGTGTTTTGGTTGAAGTGAGGAAGAAAGATTCAAAGTGTAGCTCTCCTACAACCTTAAGATATGTTACATTTAGGCTGGTAAGTTAAAGATGTAGTTTAGCTCTTTATGTGTTATGTTTATATATTAATGAAATATTAATTACTAAGTTATCATATACACTTGGTTACTTATTAAATTTCCCTTGCATTTCCACTTGTTTTTTTTTTTTACAAAATATATACAATTTAAAATGATAAACGTACTCCTAAATGTTACATTTAAGCATTAATTAATTTTATATTTATAATTAATTGTTATCATGAATATCACTAATACTTCAATTATATAAGGAAAGTTGATATTAAAAAACAAACATTTATGCTTTTCAATTAATACAACAAAATTTTAAAACTTAAATATAGTATGTTTAAACATAGCCTTAAGGTTACGTTTAACATTCTCCATAAATATAAAGATTAGTTCATTATTCTACATCATTGTCAATTTTCGTTGATATAACATTCATTTTGCTAGTCGTATCATTATTACTTTTTTTAGAGCATGCCAAGTGGATTCATTAGTAACATTTAAAACGCGGGACCCTGAAGTTCTTGTACTCCCCTCCGGTGTTCAATACTCATGAAAAAAAATAACCGTACCCGATGAAAAAAAAATCTAAACTCGACATTTTTGAAATGGGTACGGGCCAGGTCTGCGGGTCAAGGGTCGAGTATGTGAATGATTTTAAATTATTATACGGGTCCGGGTCAGGTACAACTTTTTATACAAATCCGATTAAACAACCCGTATACTAGAAAAATACTCAAATCCGTAAGACGACCCATTTAAATTTAAATAATAGATAACATGCATATATTATTTCATAATGCCTGTATATATTATCTCTATATACTATTTATAAAAGTTGCCTAGTACCCCTGTTGAGTTACCGTTTCATTTGGATTGAATTATCTCTATATACTATTTATAAAAGTTGCCTACTACTCCTGTTGATTTACTGTTTCAGTTGGGTTTGGATTGAATTGTCCTTTCACATAATTTTAAGGGTACTTTGGTCATTTTGTATCCTTTCTCAACCTCATGTTTATAGTTGCTAGGGTTTTTTTTATACCCCATTTCTAGACCTGGCAAAATGGACCCAAAGTCTTAAAAATGGATCCATTGGGTTTTTACTTGAAGACCCAAATGGGTCAAAGCACATAATATAACAAATATCTTAAAGACCCAAATGAGTCCAATCACAATACAAAAATTACTTGAACACCCAAATGGGTCCAAATGAGTTCACTTCAAAAGATTTGTTTTTCGGCGTGCGTTTTTCGGAGCGTGATTTCGGCGCGCCATTTAGGGGCGCGTTTTCGACGCGCGTTTTTCGGCGCGAGTTTTCGGCGCGCGGTTTTCTGCGAGCGTTTTCGGCGCGCGTTTTTCGGCGCGCGATTTCGGCGTGCGTTTTCGAGGCACGTTTTCGGCGCACATATTTGTCGCCCTTTTTCGGGGCGCGTTTTCGGGGCGCGTTTTTTGGCGCGCTTTTCGGTGTGCGTTTTCGTGGCGCGTTTTCTCCGCGCGTTTTCGGCGTGCGCTTCGGCGCACGTTTTCGTCGCCTGTTTTTGGCGCGCGTTTTTGGCGCTCAATTTCAGCGCGTTTTGGGCGCGCGGTTTTCGACGCGCGTTTTGTGCGTGCTTTTTTCGGCGCGTGTTTTCTACGCGCGATTTCGGCACGCGATTTCAGGGCGCGATTTCGGGGCGCGATTTCGGTGCCTATTTTCGGCGCGCGATTTTGGGGCGCGATTTCGGGGCGCGATTTCGGCGCGAGTGCGCGTTTTCGGGGCACATTTTCTGCGCGCGTTTTCGGCTCGCGTTTTCGGCGCGCGTTTTCGGAAGAGATACATCAAAAAATATAAACAAATTTTTTTTTATTAGCCTGACCCAACCGACCCGGGTCCCGACCCAACCCGACCCGGGTCTCGACCCAACCCGTTCGACCCATTTTAATTCTGACCCGTTTCGACCCATGACCTATTTCGACCCGAACCCATTTGATCTTTGACCCAACCTGACCCATCTCGACCCGTTTGCCAGGTATACCCATTTCAGTCTTTAACCTACCCATGATTTTGGCGGTGTATGGTTTCATCTAGCATCTGGCGATGGTTTTCATCCCTAGATGCCTAATGTCTCTGATGATTAATGGACAATTGCCACTTCATCGATGGTTGTTTTGGTTCGATTAATGGACAATTCCCTCTTCATCGATGGTTGTTGTGGTTCTTTTTCAGTGCGCGATGTTCGTTGCGCTTGATTTTGGGCATTCGTGTTTGCTTCTCTGATGGTTTCTTACCATTGGTGGTCGTTTATTAGGGGTTTGTTCTCATTGTTTGTAAAGACCCGTCTTAATCCATTCGGACGAAGTCCATATCGATTATAAACGATTCACAACAGTTGATTACATCGCGAGGTACTTGACCTCTATATAATATATTTTACAAACATTGCATTCGTTTTTGAAAAGACAAACTTCCATTACATCGAAAGTTGACAGCAGGCATACCATTTCATAATATATCTAACTATAATTGACTTAATAATAATCTTGATGAACGCAACGACTCGAAATGCAACGTCTTTTGAAATATGTCATGAATGACTCCAAGTAATATCTCTAAGATGAGCAAATACACAGCGGAAGATTTCTTTCATACCTGAGAATAAACATGCTTTAAAGTGTCAACCAAAAGGTTGGTGAGTTCATTAGTTTAACATAAATAATCATTTCATAATTTTAATAGACCACAAGATTTCATATTTCCATTTCCCATAAACATACGTCCCATGCATAGAGACAAAAATAATCATTCATGTGGATTGAACACCTGGTAACCGACATTCACAATATGCATATAAGAATATCCCCATCATTCCGGGATCCTCCTTCGGACATGATATAAATTTCGAAGTACTAAAGCATCCAGTACTTTGGATGGGGCTTGTTGGGTCCGATAGATCTATCTTTAGGATTCGCGTCAATTAGGGTGTCTGTTCCCTAATTCTTAGATTACCAGACTATAAAGGGGCATATTCGGTTTAATAATCCAGCCATAGAATGTAGTTTCATTTACTCGTGTCTATTTCGTAAAACAGTTATAAAAGCAGCGCATGTATTCTCAACCCAAAAATATAAAGGGTAAAAAGGCAAATGAAACTCACCATACTGTATTTTGTAGTAAAAATACATAAGACAACATCTAACAATGCAGGGTTGGACTCGGATTCACGAACCTATATCATTCATATATATATATTAAAACATATAATCGTAATTGAGTAATTATATATATATTTTGATATTAATTTTATACTTGTTATACTATATGTTATTTAGATAATTTAATATTTTTAGTTTATATGTTTTATGTAACTATTTCTTATCATTAATACTAAAAACTGTATATTAAGGTTTAGTATATATATTTGGGTAATAATTGATATAGTATTAACTAATATCTTTTTAATAATAAAAGTATAGCGTAATGTATTTTTATATAAAAGTATCCATTTATGATAATATTAATTGTTTGGGTGATGACAAAATATTAATTTTTAGTAAGAATGATAATAATAATAATAAGTTTAATAATAATAATACTAATGATTATATTAATAATAATAATGATAATATTTATAATAATACTTATGTTACTGATAATAATAATAATAATAATAGTACTAAAAGTGATACTAATACTAATATTAATCATAGTATTTATGTTCTCATGATAATACATATATTAGTCGTTAAAACAAATATAATATTAACAGTGATAAAAATAACAATATTCTTATTTATAGCTATAATAATAATAATGATAACTAATACTTGAATTATAACATTTATAATAATAAGTACATTAATAATGTTAATAATAATGATAATGGTTTTTACTACTTACAACTATGTTAATAATAATAATATGTGTTCGATTAGTAATAATATAATAATCATAGTATTAACAATAATAATAAAACTGATAATAATAATATCAATAATGATAGTAATAATAGGTTTTTTTTAATTGATATTACTTATAATAACAATGATAATAACACTCATAATGTTAATATTAGTGATAACCATAATCAACATAACAATAATAACATAATTAATAATAATAATAATAATAATAATAATAATAATAATAATAATAATAATAATAATAATAATAATAATAATAATAATAATAATAATAATAATAATAATAACAATAATATCAATAACACTACCTTATATGAAAAGCTTCCAAAAACAAAAGTGTCCATGCCCGGGCTCGAACCTACGACCTCCCATTCACTAAACATATGCCTAACCATCCGTCTGTTTTGATTTTTCTGTTTTAATACCCTGACTAGTTTATATATCCTATAGCTATCTGTTTCACTATTTCTTCTTCCTCTTCTCAACCTTAAACTCGACAGGGATTACTATCAACCATGAAAAAAAATGATTTCGGTTTTTGGATTTATAAACAATTGGAATGGCTCGGCTGATCAATTGGTTTACAGAAACATGAAAGGAAAAGGATAATATTAAAAAAAATACTCCTACAGCAGCTTCGCTGTAAAAGAAAAAAAAAAAATTCAATTTTGATATTGATCCGTTTTGAGACTTCGACACCTTCATGGAATACCTTCCAAATCTTCATCCTAACACTATAGAATTACCAATTGAACTTTAATCGTAACTGATTACTCAAATTCGTTCAAAGAAATTCGTTTGACTTTTTGTTTTAAGAATTTTGACTTCGAAATTCTCACTCGATATCACGAATTGAGTCTTGAGATTTTGAAGAAAGATTGAGTGCATGATTCCTAACAACAATACATTATTAGTTTTTGGAGTTTGGTTCGAATTCGAAGTATGAATAAATAGGTAGTACGAACAGAGACGAACTAGGTTTCTGTTTTCCTTTTCTGTTTTCTTTCGAATTTGCAGAAGGCAGATACAAGTAATATGAGTGTATAATGGATGTTAGAATCAGAATTAATCTTGTTTTGTTGTGAGGATTTAGTCGACCAGAGTTCACGAGCTGTATGGAAAAGATGGGGAAAAAAAATAAAGGCGTCAAAGATAAATACAGTTAGCCATCTGATCTCATTATTTATTTATTTATTTTTTTTATCTATTATAGATGTAATATATATTTAATAATATTTATTATAATTACATTAATAATAATAATAGTAATAATAGTTATAATAATAATAATAATAATAATATCAATTTAATACTAAATAAAATAGATATTATAAATTTTACATACAATAGATTAATGACTTTTTAGTTTATTATAAATATTTATAATATATATATATATATATATATATATATATATATATATATTTATATATTTGTATTAATATTAATAATGATAATAATAAGAGTAATAATAATAATATTAGTGAAATTGATAATAATATTATTATTAATAACAATTATAATAATAATACTAATTATATTAATATTGATAATAATATTAGTACATATAATATTTATTTATTTAATTCCATATCTATATAGTAATATTAATAACACTGGTAACGATGTTATTATTAAGATAATGACAACTGTTTTTAATATATTATATATTATAGGTTGTATTACATAACCTATATTGTATACTTAATATTTTTTTTTACATATATATATATCTATATACATTTTTCAATATACATATAATAATCATTATGTATAGAATGATGTAAATATATTATATATAACAACTTACAAATTTATATTTATAAATATTCGCTTTTACTTCGTTTAATACCAATCGGTTTGCAATTGAGTGTTACTATTGTTTACTAACTAACTTTGAAATCATATATATTTAATATACATAAACACGTTTTAAATACACGTTACCAGTTATGTATATATCTAATAACCAATATTCCAACCTACGTTATTTAAATAAAGACATCTTTAATAATCAAGTCCTATTATATCGAAAAACGTTTTCGTACGTTTGAAAATATATCAATCAAGTATTATGAAATTTAATTCTCCACTAACTTATGTCTAAGTCTTTGTTAAGTGACACTTTGTCCTCACTTGTAAATTACTTTTACCAATTTCCGAATATGGTTAAAAAGAACAGATTTCTTAAATCATAGTGGACCTCTCAACAGAGACTTATAATCATACAATGTATCTGATAATCAAACATTTGATATTATCTTCTAATTCCATCGATAAACATATTGAAACAAATACGTTCATGTATAATATTATACATCTAATACTTTGTTAACGTTTATATATATATGTACACACACATACACACACACACACACACACACACACACATATATATATATATATATATATATATATATATATATATATATATATATATATATATATATATATATATATATATATATATATATACATATATATACATATATATTCATATCCAATTTTATAATGGTTCGTGAATCGTCGAGAATGGTCAAAGGGTACTTAATTACATGAATGTAGTTTTCAAAACTTTCGAGACTCAACATTACAGATTTTGCTTATCGTGTCAGAACATATAAAGATTAAAGTTTAAATTTGGTCGGAAATTCCCGGGTCATCACATTGTTTCAGTCGATGGTTGTTGCGGTGGGTTTGCCGTGTGATTTCTATTAGGGTTTTTCCGTTCATCGTTGTTGACAACGGTAAGTTTCTATTCGCTATTTGATGGTCTTTAGGGTTTCGTTTTCATTGTTATTTGCTTTAAACATATCGAAAAGATAATTTAGGTTTGTTAAACAATATTTGTTAACCTAAACGAATAGAGCTCCAGGCTCTTATGGGATTCAAATTGTTGTTCAAAAGTGTAAAGTTGCATGATACTGTACTATCTACAGATTAAATTGTAAAGTTGGATGATACTGTAAAAATGAATTGTGTAATGAAATGAAGGAAAATTTCAACAGCTATGCACTTATTTTCAGCTACACTTGCGTAAGTTGTATTAGTATTATCATGATAAACTTAAAAGTAGTGAAAGAAATGAAGTAGTGAAAGACCCGTATCCGATGGGGAAACCTGAAACCCGAGATTTTTGGGCCGGGTTCGGGCCAGGTTTGCGGGTCCGCGGGCCGGTTATGGGGATGGTTCTAAAATTTTATCCGGGTTTGGGTTCGGGGAGAGTTTTAGATACAAACCCGTATACCCGACCCGTATACCCGAAAAAAGACCTGACTCATGTCTCCGTGTACCCGACCCGCTTAAATTACAATTATAGATAATATATATATGATCCTGATAACGAGTTAAATATTAAGTCAACAAAATTTTAACAAGAATACGACTAGTTATACGATTCAACTAAATTTGGATATGCTATGGAACAACTAAATTTGCATCTGGATACCTTCTCACATCCTACAGGTAATTTTCTAGTTTGTTTCTAGGTGTATATATCGAGCATGTGCTGTTATTTGTGAACATTTAAGCTTTCACTGTACTATATTGGACTAGCTATTTCCGTCCAAAATTGATTAAACTTAATAATGTGAAACCAACTGATAAATTCAACTAGCTAGTTTGTTGTGTTAACTTGCATCATATAATGAATTGATTTTAAACAACATAAAATATTCGAGGTTGATCATATTAGCATATGAACCATATGATGTAACTACTAGTCTCCAACAACATTCATATAAATATTAATTAACAATTTACTACATAAAACAATGGTAGAACGGTAACAAAAATTAAAACATTGTATATTACTCCGTATCAATTTAACTGATAATCAGGTCCCTGTTTGTATGACTTAATAGGTTTAAGACTTGAAAATTAATAGGTAAATGGGGACTCGAATACCCGTGAGGAAACCCGAAACCCGATAGTTAGTAAGTAAATGGGGACCCGCCAGGTATGGGACCGGGTTTGGGATCGAGATTCCTTATCGGGTTTGGGACTGGGATTACCTATACCCGGCCCAAACCCGACCCGATGCCATCCCTAAGGACCATTGTCTGGAGTTTGTGCCTTTCAATTTAATTTAAATGGTCATCAATTATCTCCATTTTCCTTTAATGTTTTATGATAAGCACTAATGAATTATGATAATGTTATTTTATGTATTTATGTATAGTTGCATTATCAGTTTAACCAGTTTTATATGAGTACGTCTACAACTTATTTGCAAAATTGTTGTATATATATTCTGTTGTTTTCTTTTAATATATTTGCCCAACATCAAGTTTAATATTGGTGTTTTAATCTGTTAACAGATAAGGCATTAAGGATGAATAAAGAATTTAACGTATAAGATACAACCAGACGTTGTTGTGAAATTGTTGAGGCCACACATTGAGAAATAAGCGGATCACATCTTGGCATGACACCATACGAGTTGGAGCCATGTTGATCCAACGTATGTGTTTGCAACTATAGTTGTTCATAATGAATTATGATAATGTTATTACTATTACTATTCCTATTACTAGAAGGCAATGCCCATGCGTTGGTTGAAATGTCCCGTTCTTATTGATTAAAAACGTTCCATATTAATTGATTTCGTTGCGAGGTTTTGACCTCTATATGAGACATTTTTCAAAGACTGCATTCATTTTTAAAACAAACCATAACCTTTATTTCATGGATAAAGGTTTTAAAAAGCTTTACATAGATTATCAAATAATGATAATCTAAAATATCCTGTTTACACACGACCATTACATAATGGTTTACAACACAAATATGTTACAACAAAATCAGTTTCTTGAATGCAGTTTTTACACAATATCATACAAACATGGACTCCAAATCTTGTCCTTATTTTAGTATGCAACAGCGGAAGCTCTTATTATCACCTGAGAATAAACATGCTTAAAACGTCAACAAAAATGTTGGTGAGTTATAGGTTTAACCTATATATATATCAAATCATAATAATAGACCACAAGATTTCATATTTCAATACACATCCCATACATAGAGATAAAAATCATTCATATGGTGAACACTTGGTAACCGACATTAACAATATGCATATATAAGAATATCCCCATCATTCCGGGACACCCTTCGGATATGATATAAATTTCGAAGTACTAAAGCATCCGGTACTTTGGATGGGGTTTGTTAGGCCCAATAGATCTATCTTTAGGATTCGCGTCAATTAGGGTGTCTGTTCCCTAATTCTTAGATTACCAGACTTAATAATAAGGGGCATATTCGATTTCGATAATTCAACCATAGAATGTAGTTTCACGTACTTGTGTCTATTTTGTAAATCATTTATAAAACCTGCATGTATTCTCATCCCAAAAATATTAGATTTTAAAAGTGGGACTATAACTCACTTTCACAGATTTTTACTTCGTCGGGAAGTAAGACTTGGCCACTGGTTGATTCACGAACCTATAACAATATATACATATATATCAAAGTATGTTCAAAATATATTTACAACACTTTTAATATAATTTGATGTTTTAAGTTTATTAAGTCAGCTGTCCTTGTTAGTAACCTACAACTAGTTGTCCACAGTTAGATGTACAGAAATAAATTGATAAATATTATCTTGAATCAATCCACGACCCAGTGTATACGTATCTCAGTATTGATCACAACTCAAACTATATATATTTTGGAATCAACCTCAACCCTGTATAGCTAACTCCAACATTCACATATAGAGTGTCTATGGTTGTTCCGAAATATATATAGATGTGTCGACATGATAGGTCGAAACATTGTATACGTGTCTATGGTATCTCAAGATTACATAATATACAATACAAGTTGATTAAGTTATGGTTGGAATAGATTTGTTACCAATTTTCACGTAGCTAAAATGAGAAAAATTATCCAATCTTGTTTTACCCATAACTTCTTCATTTTAAATCCGTTTTGAGTGAATCAAATTGCTATGGTTTCATATTGAACTCTATTTTATGAATCTAAACAGAAAAAGTATAGGTTTATAGTTGGAAAAATAAGTTACAAGTCATTTTTGTAAAGGTAGTCATTTCAGTCGAAAGAACGACGTCTAGATGACCATTTTAGAAAACATACTTCCACTTTGAGTTTAACCATAATTTTTAGATATAGTTTCATGTTCATAATAAAAATCATTTTCTCAGAATAACAACTTTTAAATCAAAGTTTATCATAGTTTTTAATTAACTAACCCAAAACAGCCCGCGGTGTTACTACGACGGCGTAAATCCGGTTTTACGGTGTTTTTCGTGTTTCCAGGTTTTAAATCATTAAGTTAGCATATCATATAGATATAGAACATGTGTTTAGTTGATTTTAAAAGTCAGGTTAGAAGGATTAACTTTTGTTTGCGAACAAGTTTAGAATTAACTAAACTATGTTCTAGTGATTACAAGTTTAAACCTTCGAATAAGATAGCTTTATATGTATGAATCGAATGATGTTATGAACATCATTACTACCTTAAGTTCCTTGGATGAACCTACTGGAAAAGAGAAAAATGGATCTAGCTTCAATGGATCCTTGGATGGCTCAAAGTTCTTGAAGCAAAATCATGACACGAAAACAAGTTCAAGTAAGATCATCACTTGAAATAAGATTGTTATAGTTATAGAAATTGAACCAAAGTTTGAATATGATTATTACCTTGTATTAGAATGATAACCTACTGTAAGAAACAAAGATTTCTTGAGGTTGGATGATCACCTTACAAGATTGGAAGTGAGCTAGCAAACTTGAAAGTATTCTTGATTTTATGAAACTAGAACTTTTGGAATTTATGAGGAACACTTAGAACTTGAAGATAGAACTTGAGAGAGTTCAATTAGATGAAGAAAATTGAAGAATGAAAGTGTTTGTAGGTGTTTTTGGTCGTTGGTGTATGGATTAGATATAAAGGATATGTAATTTTGTTTTCATGTAAATAAGTCATGAATGATTACTCATATTTTTGTAATCTTATGAGATATTTCATGCTAGTTGCCAAATGATGGTTCCCACATGTGTTAGGTGACTCACATGGGCTGCTAAGAGCTGATCATTGGAGTGTATATACCAATAGTACATACATCTAAAAGCTGTGTATTGTACGAGTACGAATACGGGTGCATACGAGTAGAATTGTTGATGAAACTGAACGAGAATGTAATTGTAAGCATTTTTGTTAAGTAGAAGTATTTTGATAAGTGTATTGAAGTCTTTCAAAAGTGTATAAATACATATTAAAACACTACATGTATATACATTTTAACTGAGTCGTTAAGTCATCGTTAGTCGTTACATGTAAGTGTTGTTTTGAAACCTTTAGGTTACGATCTTGTTAAATGTTGTTAACCCAATGTTTATAATAACAAAAGAGATTTTAAATTATTATATTATCATGATATTATGATGTACGAATATCTCTTAATATGATATATATACATTAAATGTCGTTACAACGATAAACGTTACATATATGTCTCGTTTCAAAATCATTAAGTTAGTAGTCTTGTTTTTACATATGTAGTTCATTGTTAATATAATTAATGATATGTTTACTTATCATAATATCATGTTAACTATATATATAACCATATATATGTCATCATATAGTTTTTTTTACAAGTTTTAACGTTCGTGAATCACCGGTCAACTTGGGTGGTCAATTGTCTATATGAAACCTATTTCAATTAATCAAGTCTTAACAAGTTTGATTGCTTAACATGTTGGAAACATTTAATCATGTAAACATCAATCTCAATTAATATATATAAACATGGAAAAGTTCGGGTCACTACAGTACCTACCCGTTAAATAAATTTCGTCCCGAAATTTTAAGCTGTTGAAGGTGTTGACGAATCTTCTGGAAATAGATGCGGGTATTTCTTCTTCATCTGATCTTCACGCTCCCAGGTGAACTCGGGTCCTCTACGAGCATTCCATCGAACCTTAACAATTGGTATCTTGTTTTGCTTAAGTCTTTTAACCTCACGATCCATTATTTCGACAGGTTCTTCGATGAATTGGAGTTTTTCGTTGATTTGAATTTCATCTAACGGAATAGTGAGATCTTCTTTAGCAAAACATTTCTTCAAATTCGAGACGTGGAAAGTGTTATGTACAGCCGCGAGTTGTTGAGGTAACTCAAGTCGGTAAGCTACTGGTCCGACACGATCAATAATCTTGAATGGTCCAATATACCTTGGATTTAATTTCCCTCGTTTACCAAATCGAACAACGCCTTTCCAAGGTGAAACTTTAAGCATGACCATCTCTCCAATTTCAAATTCTATATCTTTTCTTTTAATGTCAGCGTAGCTCTTTTGTCGACTTTGGGCGGTTTTCAACCGTTGTTGAATTTGGATGATCTTCTCGGTGGTTTCTTGTATAATCTCCGGACCCGTAATCTGTCTATCCCCCACCTCACTCCAACAAATCGGAGACCTGCACTTTCTACCATAAAGTGCTTCAAACGGCGCCATCTCAATGCTTGAATGGTAGCTGTTGTTGTAGGAAAATTCTGCTAACGGTAGATGTCGATCCCAACTGTTTCCGAAATCAATAACACATGCTCGTAGCATGTCTTCAAGCGTTTGTATCGTCCTTTCGCTCTGCCCATCAGTTTGTGGATGATAGGCAGTACTCATGTCTAGACGAGTTCCTAATGCTTGCTGTAATGTCTGCCAGAATCTTGAAATAAATCTGCCATCCCTATCAAAGATAATAGAGATTGGTATTCCATGTCTGGAGACGACTTCCTTCAAATACAGTCGTGCTAACTTCTCCATCTTGTCATCTTCTCTTATTGGTAGGAAGTGTGCTGATTTGGTGAGACGATCAACTATTACCCAAATAGTATCAAAACCACTTGCAGTCCTTGGCAATTTAGTGATGAAATCCATGGTAATGTTTTCCCATTTCCATTCCGGGATTTCGGGTTGTTGAAGTAGACCTGATGGTTTCTGATGCTCAGCTTTGACCTTAGAACACGTCAAACATTCTCCTACGTATTTAGCAACATCGGCTTTCATACCCGGCCACCAAAAATGTTTCTTGAGATCCTTGTACATCTTCCCCGTTCCAGGATGTATTGAGTATCTGGTTTTATGAGCTTCTCTAAGTACCATTTCTCTCATATCTCCAAATTTTGGTACCCAAATCCTTTCAGCCCTATACCGGGTTCCGTCTTCCCGAATATTAAGATGTTTCTCCGATCCTTTGGGTATTTCATCCTTTAAATTTCCCTCTTTTAAAACTCCTTGTTGCGCCTCCTTTATTTGAGTAGTAATGTTATTATGAATCATTATATTCATAGATTTTACTCGAATGGGTTCTCTATCCTTCCTGCTCAAGGCATCGGCTACCACATTTGCCTTCCCCGGGTGGTAACGAATCTCAAAATCGTAATCATTCAATAATTCAATCCACCTACGCTGCCTCATATTCAGTTGTTTCTGATTAAATATGTGTTGAAGACTTTTGTGGTCGGTATATATAATACTTTTGACCCCATATAAGTAGTGCCTCCAAGTCTTTAATGCAAAAACAACCGCGCCTAATTCCAAATCATGCGTCGTATAATTTTGTTCGTGAATCTTCAATTGTCTAGACGCATAAGCAATCACCTTCGTTCGCTGCATTAATACACAACCGAGACCTTGCTTTGATGCGTCACAATAAATCACAAAATCATCATTCCCTTCAGGCAATGACAATATAGGTGCCGTAGTTAGCTTTTTCTTCAATAACTGAAACGCTTTCTCTTGTTCATCATTCCATTCAAATTTCTTCCCTTTATGCGTTAATGCAGTCAAGGGCTTTGCTATTCTGGAAAAGTCTTGGATGAACCTTCTGTAGTAACCAGCTAGTCCTAAAAACTGGCGTATGTGTTTCGGAGTTTTCGGGGTTTCCCACTTTTCAACAGTTTCTATCTTTGCCGGATCCACCTTAATACCTTCTTTGTTCACTATGTGACCGAGGAATTGAACTTCTTCCAACCAAAATGCACACTTTGAAAACTTAGCGTACAATTCTTCCTTCCTCAATACTTCTAACACTTTTCTCAAATGTTCACCGTGTTCTTGGTCATTCTTTGAGTAAATAAGTATGTCATCAATGAAAACAATGACAAACTTGTCAAGGTATGGTCCACACACTCGGTTCATAAGGTCCATGAACACAGCTGGTGCATTAGTTAAACCAAACGGCATGACCATAAACTCGTAATGACCGTAACGTGTTCTGAAAGCAGTCTTTGGAATATCATCTTCTTTCACCCGCATTTGATGATACCCGGAACGTAAGTCAATCTTTGAATAAACAGACGAGCCTTGTAGTTGATCAAATAAGTCATCGATTCTCGGTAGTGGGTAGCGGTTCTTGATGGTAAGTTTGTTCAACTCTCAGTAGTCGATACACAACCTGAATGTACCATCTTTCTTCTTGACAAACAAAACAGGAGCTCCCCACGGTGATGTGCTTGGTCGAATGAAACCACACTCTAAAAGTTCTTGTAATTGGCTTTGTAGTTCTTTCATCTCGCTGGGTGCGAGTCTGTAAGGAGTACGAGCTATTGGTGCAGCTCCTGGTACAAGATCTATTTGAAATTCAACGGATCGATGTGGGGGTAATCCCGGTAATTCTTTCGGAAATACATCGGGAAATTCTTTTGCAATGGGAACATCATTGATGCTCTTTTATTCAGTTTGTACTTTCTCGACTTGTGCTAGAACAGCATATCAACCTTTTCTTATTAGTTTTTGTGCCTTCAAATTACTAATAAGATGTAGCTTCGTGTTGCCCTTTTCTCCGTACACCATTAAGGGTTTTCCTTTTTCTCGTATAATGCGAATTGCATTTTTGTAACAAACGATCTCTGCTTTCACTTCTTTCAACCAGTCCATACCGATTATCACATCAAAACTCCCTAACTCTACTGGTATCAAATCAATCTTAAATGTTTCGCTAACCAGTTTAATTTCTCGATTCCGACATATATTATCTGCTGAAATTAATTTACCATTTGCTAATTCGAGTAAAAATTTACTATCCAAAGGCGTCAATGGACAACTTAATTTAGCACAAAAATCTCTACTCATATAGCTTCTATCCGCACCCGAATCAAATAAAACGTAAGCAGATTTATTATCAATAAGAAACGTACCCGTAACAAGCTCCGGGTCTTCCTGTGCCTCTGCCGCATTAATATTGAAAACTCTTCCGCGGCCTTGTCCATTCGTGTTCTCCTGGTTCGGGAAATTTCTAATAATGTGGCCCGGTTTTCCACATTTATAACAAACTACATTGGCATAACTTGCTCCAACACTACTTGCTCCGCCATTACTCGTTCCGACACCATTTGTTCCTTTCGTTCTATTAACCCCTGGTCCGTAGACCTCACACTTCGCCGCGCTATGACCATTTCTTTTACACTTGTTGCAAAATTTGGTGCAGAACCCCGAGTGATACTTTTCACACCTTTGGCATAGCTGCTTCTGATTGTTGTTGTTGTTGCGGTTATTATTGTTGTTGGGATGATTGTTGTAGTTGCTGTTGTTGTTGTTGTTGTTGTTGTTGTTGTTGGGCCGTTTGTTGTAGTTGCGATTGATGTTGCGATTGTTGGGATAATTGTTGCGATTATTGTTGTAATTACTGTTGTTGTTGTATTGGTGATTCTTATCACCGTTTTCCTCCCACTTTCTTTTGACTTGCTTCACATTGGCCTCTTCAGCAGTCTGTTCTTTAATTCTTTCTTCAATCTGGTTCACTAGTTTGTGAGCCATTCTACATGCCTGTTGTATGGAGGCGGGCTCGTGTGAACTTATATCTTCTTGGATTCTTTCCGGTAATCCTTTCACAAACGCGTCGATCTTCTCTTCCTCATCTTCGAATGCTCCCGGACACAATAGGCACAATTCTGTGAATCGTCTTTCGTACGTGGTAATATCAAATCCTTGGGTTTGTAACCCTCTAAGTTCTGTCTTGAGCTTATTGACCTCGGTTCTGGGACGGTACTTCTCGTTCATCAAGTGCTTGAATGCTGACCACGGTAGTGCGTACACATCGTCTTGTCCCACTTGCTCTAGATAGGTATTCCACCATGTTAACGCAGAACCTGTGAAGGTATGCGTAGCGTACTTCACTTTGTCCTCTTCAGTACACTTACTTATGGCAAACACCGATTCAACCTTCTCGGTCCACCGTTTCAATCCGATCGGTCCTTCGGTTCCATCAAATTCCAAAGGTTTGCAGGCAGTGAATTCTTTGTAGGTGCATCCTACACGATTTCCTGTACTGCTAGATCCAAGGTTATTGTTGGTATGTAGCGCAGCCTGTACTGCGGCTATGTTTGAAGCTAGAAAAGTACGGAATTCCTCTTCATTCATATTCACGGTGTGTCGAGTAGTCGGTGCCATTTCCTTCAAAATTATCAAATGGAACAAGTTAATCATACAGAATATTAAGAGTAGTTAATAGTATTTCGTAGCATAATATGAACTCATTTATAAAAGCTTTTTCTTCATATTAGCGTTTTATAAGTTTAAATTCGGGTAGTACCTACCCGTTAAGTTCATACTTAGTAGCTAATATACAATTCAACTACTACAATTCTATATGAAAAACTGATTATAATAATATTTCGCGTTCAAACTTTTACACAACTTTTTTTTTTGCAAACTTACAATACCGCTTATTTTACATATAGCATGAAATATAGCACACAATAAATTTGATACAAGATGCTTGTGAAGATAATTCTAGCTAGTACACAAGTCGTTCAGCAAAGGCAATAAAGACACGTAATTCATACGTCCAGAAACAAGTCATGCATTCTGGTTTTACTAGGATTACTTCCCATCCTTGGTCTTGTGGAACATAACCGTTATGACCGTTGATAAGACAGCGTGTTGTAACGTCGTCAAAGGGACGAGGGTTACGTAATGTCCAACAGTCCCGTAACAATCTAAAAACCTCATTTCTTACCCCAATTACCGACTCCGTCACTTGTGGGAACGTTTTGTTTAATAGCTGTAGCCCGATGTTCTTTTTCTCACTTTGGTGAGAAGCGAACATTACTAATCCGTAAGCATAACATGCTTCTTTATGTTGCATGTTAGCCGCTTTTTCTAAATCACGAAGTCCAATATTCGGATATATTGAGTCAAAATAATTTCTTAACCCATTGCGTAAAATAGCATTTGGGTTCCCCGCAATATATGCGTCAAAGTAAACACATGTTAACTTATTGGTTTCCCAATGTGATATCCCCCATCTTTCAAACGAAAGTCTCTTATAAACCAAGACATTCTTGGAACGTTCTTCGAATGTCTTACAAACTGATCTCGCCTTAAATAGTTGTGCCGAAGAATTCTGACCAACTCTAGACAAGATTTCATCAATCATGTCTCCGGGTAGGTCTCTTAAAATATTGGGTTGTCTATCCATTTTGTGTTTTTATACTGTAAAATAGACAAGAGTTAGATTCATAAAAAAAATACTTATTAATACAAGCAATTTTTACATATATCATAAAGCATAAGCACACTATATTACATATATTACACCACACGAATACAACTATCTTATTCTGACTAGCTTGTTTCTTCTTCTTCGGTTTTGGTTCGTTTTGCCAAGTTTCTAGGGATATATGATGTTCCCCTAATACGAGCCGTTATTTTCCACATTGGTTTAGAAAAACCTGGTGGTTTAGAGGTTCCCGGGTCATTGTTACAACTTAAGGACTTCGGGGGTTGACGATACATATAAAGTTCATCGGGGTTGGAATTAGATTTCTCTATTTTTATGCCCTTTCCCTTATTATTTTCTTTTGCCTTTTTAAATTCAGTTGGGGTAATTTCTATAACATCATCGGAATTCTCGTCGGAATCCGATTCATCGGAGAATTGGTAATCCTCCCAATATTTTGCTTCCTTGGCGGAAACACCATTGACCATAATTAACCTTGGTCGGTTGGTTGAGGATTTTCTTTTACTTAACCGTTTTATTATTTCCCCCACCGGTTCTATTTCTTCATCCGGTTCCGATTCTTCTTCCGGTTTCGATTCTTCTTTCGGTTCCGACTCTTCTTCCGGTTCCTCTTCGGGAACTTGTGAATCAGTCCACGAATCATTCCAATTTACATTTGACTCTTCATTATTATTAGGTGAGTCAATGGGACTTGTTCTAGAGGTAGACATCTATCACATAATATCAAATGTGTTAAGAGATTAATATATCACATAATATTCACATGTTAAAAATATATAGTTTCCAACAAAATTTGTTAAGCAATCATTTTTCAAGTAAACACGGTCGAAGTCCAGACTCACTAATGCATCCTAATAAACTCGATAAGACACACTAATGCAAAATTCTGGTTCTCTAAGACCAACGCTCGGATACCAACTGAAATGTCCCGTTCTTATTGATTAAAAACGTTCCATATTAATTGATTTCGTTGCGAGGTTTTGACCTCTATATGAGACATTTTTCAAAGACTGCATTCATTTTTAAAACAAACCATAACCTTTATTTCATGGATAAAGGTTTTAAAAAGCTTTACATAGATTATCAAATAATGATAATCTAAAATATCCTGTTTACACACGACCATTACATAATGGTTTACAACACAAATATGTTACAACAAAATCAGTTTCTTGAATGCAGTTTTTACACAATATCATACAAACATGGACTCCAAATCTTGTCCTTATTTTAGTATGCAACAGCGGAAGCTCTTATTATCACCTGAGAATAAACATGCTTAAAACGTCAACAAAAATGTTGGTGAGTTATAGGTTTAACCTATATATATATCAAATCATAATAATAGACCACAAGATTTCATATTTCAATACACATCCCATACATAGAGATAAAAATCATTCATATGGTGAACACTTGGTAACCGACATTAACAATATGCATATATAAGAATATCCCCATCATTCCGGGACACCCTTCGGATATGATATAAATTTCGAAGTACTAAAGCATCCGGTACTTTGGATGGGGTTTGTTAGGCCCAATAGATCTATCTTTAGGATTCGCGTCAATTAGGGTGTCTGTTCCCTAATTCTTAGATTACCAGACTTAATAATAAGGGGCATATTCGATTTCGATAATTCAACCATAGAATGTAGTTTCACGTACTTGTGTCTATTTTGTAAATCATTTATAAAACCTGCATGTATTCTCATCCCAAAAATATTAGATTTTAAAAGTGGGACTATAACTCACTTTCACAGATTTTTACTTCGTCGGGAAGTAAGACTTGGCCACTGGTTGATTCACGAACCTATAACAATATATACATATATATCAAAGTATGTTCAAAATATATTTACAACACTTTTAATATAATTTGATGTTTTAAGTTTATTAAGTCAGCTGTCCTTGTTAGTAACCTACAACTAGTTGTCCACAGTTAGATGTACAGAAATAAATTGATAAATATTATCTTGAATCAATCCACGACCCAGTGTATACGTATCTCAGTATTGATCACAACTCAAACTATATATATTTTGGAATCAACCTCAACCCTGTATAGCTAACTCCAACATTCACATATAGAGTGTCTATGGTTGTTCCGAAATATATATAGATGTGTCGACATGATAGGTCGAAACATTGTATACGTGTCTATGGTATCTCAAGATTACATAATATACAATACAAGTTGATTAAGTTATGGTTGGAATAGATTTGTTACCAATTTTCACGTAGCTAAAATGAGAAAAATTATCCAATCTTGTTTTACCCATAACTTCTTCATTTTAAATCCGTTTTGAGTGAATCAAATTGCTATGGTTTCATATTGAACTCTATTTTATGAATCTAAACAGAAAAAGTATAGGTTTATAGTTGGAAAAATAAGTTACAAGTCATTTTTGTAAAGGTAGTCATTTCAGTCGAAAGAACGACGTCTAGATGACCATTTTAGAAAACATACTTCCACTTTGAGTTTAACCATAATTTTTAGATATAGTTTCATGTTCATAATAAAAATCATTTTCTCAGAATAACAACTTTTAAATCAAAGTTTATCATAGTTTTTAATTAACTAACCCAAAACAGCCCGCGGTGTTACTACGACGGCGTAAATCCGGTTTTACGGTGTTTTTCGTGTTTCCAGGTTTTAAATCATTAAGTTAGCATATCATATAGATATAGAACATGTGTTTAGTTGATTTTAAAAGTCAGGTTAGAAGGATTAACTTTTGTTTGCGAACAAGTTTAGAATTAACTAAACTATGTTCTAGTGATTACAAGTTTAAACCTTCGAATAAGATAGCTTTATATGTATGAATCGAATGATGTTATGAACATCATTACTACCTTAAGTTCCTTGGATGAACCTACTGGAAAAGAGAAAAATGGATCTAGCTTCAATGGATCCTTGGATGGCTCAAAGTTCTTGAAGCAAAATCATGACACGAAAACAAGTTCAAGTAAGATCATCACTTGAAATAAGATTGTTATAGTTATAGAAATTGAACCAAAGTTTGAATATGATTATTACCTTGTATTAGAATGATAACCTACTGTAAGAAACAAAGATTTCTTGAGGTTGGATGATCACCTTACAAGATTGGAAGTGAGCTAGCAAACTTGAAAGTATTCTTGATTTTATGAAACTAGAACTTTTGGAATTTATGAGGAACACTTAGAACTTGAAGATAGAACTTGAGAGAGTTCAATTAGATGAAGAAAATTGAAGAATGAAAGTGTTTGTAGGTGTTTTTGGTCGTTGGTGTATGGATTAGATATAAAGGATATGTAATTTTGTTTTCATGTAAATAAGTCATGAATGATTACTCATATTTTTGTAATCTTATGAGATATTTCATGCTAGTTGCCAAATGATGGTTCCCACATGTGTTAGGTGACTCACATGGGCTGCTAAGAGCTGATCATTGGAGTGTATATACCAATAGTACATACATCTAAAAGCTGTGTATTGTACGAGTACGAATACGGGTGCATACGAGTAGAATTGTTGATGAAACTGAACGAGAATGTAATTGTAAGCATTTTTGTTAAGTAGAAGTATTTTGATAAGTGTATTGAAGTCTTTCAAAAGTGTATAAATACATATTAAAACACTACATGTATATACATTTTAACTGAGTCGTTAAGTCATCGTTAGTCGTTACATGTAAGTGTTGTTTTGAAACCTTTAGGTTACGATCTTGTTAAATGTTGTTAACCCAATGTTTATAATAACAAAAGAGATTTTAAATTATTATATTATCATGATATTATGATGTACGAATATCTCTTAATATGATATATATACATTAAATGTCGTTACAACGATAAACGTTACATATATGTCTCGTTTCAAAATCATTAAGTTAGTAGTCTTGTTTTTACATATGTAGTTCATTGTTAATATAATTAATGATATGTTTACTTATCATAATATCATGTTAACTATATATATAACCATATATATGTCATCATATAGTTTTTTTTACAAGTTTTAACGTTCGTGAATCACCGGTCAACTTGGGTGGTCAATTGTCTATATGAAACCTATTTCAATTAATCAAGTCTTAACAAGTTTGATTGCTTAACATGTTGGAAACATTTAATCATGTAAACATCAATCTCAATTAATATATATAAACATGGAAAAGTTCGGGTCACTACATTGGTCGTCTTATCCCTCGTTTCAATTGTCTGTTATTGACGTATCAAATTATCTAATGAATATGAAACACTTGATGGTACGTGAAGGATCGAGTTTAACAATACAAATGTGAATTATTTGGATATAAACATAATATATCATTTTGTGCACTCTAATATGAAATCATGAAAACAATAGATTGATAAGATGATAAAAAAATAAGATAACTGTTGGTGTAACTATTAATTAACTACAAAACATAATTCAATTATAAGGTTATTGAGCAAAAAAATATTCATGGGTGATGAAATACTCATTCTGCGCACGTGCGGCGCGCACACACACACACACACATATAAGATGCATTACATACAAACTAAATGAAAATATGACGCATTTTCTATGAAAATATCAAAATAATAGTAAGTTATATAACAATATCTACCGAAATTGTAATGAAATATTGAAAGATTCGAAAGATACATATAGTTCTTAAGAGTGTATCTAGAGAATTGAAAATTAAGAAGATTTAGCATAAACTTGTGGTTAAAGACATCTTATATATTCATATAGTTAAGTTATAATAGTTATTCAATAGTTAGAGCAATTTCTAACCGATTGATATACCCGTATTTATTTCAAGGAAGATAAATAGTAGTTTAATTACTTTATTACAATGATGAACTTATCATCTTTTACAATTCTAACTAAATACATTGATTAACTATTAATGATTGATAACAACTTTGCTTCATTGGCTATGTATAGAGTCCCATAATTATCATTGGCTATGTATAGAGTCCCATAATTAAATGTGACGACCCGGAAATTTCCAACCAAATTTAAACTTTAATCTTTATATTATTCCGACACGATAAGCAAAGTTTGTTAAGTTAAATCTCAAGAATTTTAAACTGTGTTCATACATTCATTATAACCTCGACCAAATTCCGACGATTCACGAACCGTTATATATAAATAGATATGTATATGTATATATATATTATAACTTGAGAATATTAATAAAGTATTAAACGTATAATACTTTATACGAACGTATTTGTTTCAATATGATTTTCGATGAAATTAAAAAAATATATTAAATGATTGAATTATCAGAAACATTGAATTATGATTACAAGTCTCTGTTGAGAGGTCCACTATGATTTGAGAAAATCTATTCCTCTTAACGATATTCAGAATAATTTGTAAAGCTATTCATAAATAAAAACAAAAAGTGTCATTTACGAAAGTTAGACAACAGTTAGTGGAGAATTGGTTTCCATAATATTCTATTAATTTAGTTTCAAAAGTACAAAAAACGTTTTCAGTTTAAAAAGAACTTTATTATTAAAACATATATAACTTTTATAAATATATAGAATCACTTTTGACAACTCATTACTTAACCAGTATAATAAATATAACGATATTTATATTTTATTTCATTAAATATATATAACGATTTAAATTAATATTATATATATTTATACGCGTATTATACATACATAGTTTTTATACTTTTACTATACTTTAACTTTACCTTTACTTTACTTTTATTTTACTTTAACTTTAATAATTCATACTTTAATAATTCAATTTAATAATTCATACTTTAATAATTCACTTTAATAATTCATACTTTAATAATTCACTTTAATAATTCACTTTAATAATTCATACTTTAATAATTTACTTTAATAATTCACTTTAATAATTCATACTTTAATAATTCACTTTAATAATTCACTTTAATAATTCAATTTAATAATTCATACTTTAATAATTCACTTTAATAATTCATAATTTAATAATTCACTTTAATAATTCATACTTTAATAATTCACACTTTAATAATTCACTTTAATAATTCACTTTAATAATTCATACTTTAATAATTCACTTTAATAATTCATACTTTAATAATTCACTTTAATAATTCATACTTTAATAATTCATACTTTAATAATTCACTTTAATAATTCATACTTTAATAATTCACTTTAATAATTCAAAAATCTATTATAAATAGAATTCAATAGGTTTCATTATTTCATAGAAACTTGAAAATATATTTCTCTAAACTCTCTCAATCGATTTATATATATAGTATTATTATTATTATTATTATTATTATTATTATTATTATTATTATTATTATTATTATTATTATTATTATTATTATTATTATTATTATTATTATTATTATTATTTATGTATACATAATGAGTAGTGCCTAGTTATTACTCGTATCTTTTTAATTTTTTTTACCACTTCACTACATGATCACTTATCATTTCCGCATTTCGCATATGATAATTAAAAATAGTTACAATAAAGACTAAATATTGAGTAATCTATATTGTTACTTAACTTTTAGCATATTATTTACTTTTAATTAACTAATATACAAATTCTAATAATATTAGAATGAAATCTAAAAAAGTAAACTATTTACTTAACTATATAATAAATTGTATAAAAGTTATACATTTATAAATGAACTCTAAATAATCATCTTTAATGATAAACAATTACAAAAATTGAAAATATTAATTTGAACTTCAAGAACATCTTAATGAAATGATATCACAATATACATTCGATGTTATGTGGTGGATGAAATCAACATAGAAAGAACATAGCAACTTACAAAAATGATGACGATGATGATGATGGGTTACATTTGAAAAATGTGAGTAATGTGAAGATGAGAATGAGTATTTATAGGAAAAAATGTAGCATCTCAGGAACATGAAAGGAGTAGAACATGAAAGCTCGTGTAACTATTGATTAACTACAAAACATAATTCAATTATCAGCTTATTAAGCATTCATGGGTGATGAAACACTTATTCTAACACGTACTATATATATATATATATATATATATATATATATATATATATATATATATATATATATATATATATATATATATATATATAAAATTCATTACATACAAACTACATGAAAATATGACGCCTTTTCTATGAAAATATTAAACCAAGACGTTATAAAAGCAGCAACTTTTTATAGCTAGTGGTGAGATAGTAGCCCCAACATAATTCTTGATGTACCTAAATACAATATTAAATAAACACAAATATCATAGTGGTATTTAAACAGGCACAATAATTCACATGTGAAGGTATTACTTATCCTAAAATCTAAAAGTGCAAAATTCACCTTTAAAAATAGTAAAATGTCATTTTCGGCATCTAAACTGCTTCGAATGGGGGAAATCCTTAAGGAAGTCTTGCTCGTAGCGCCGTTTTCTAGTTATATTCCAAAAATGGGTCTGATCTGCAATTGAAAGTTTTTCGAAAAATTCTCCACAAAATTTTGTCCGATTTTGTGGGGAATATAGTGACTTCAAATATGTGTTTTACAGCCATTAATAATAATCAAAACGAAACTACACTCTCATATATCCGCATTCAATATGAAATTTAGAAATAAAAACAAAAATAAGGTTATGAATCTAGAGAAATAAAAAAGTGGCTAAAAATACTCGAACAATAAAACAAAAACGTTATAAAAGCAGCAACGTTTTGTAGCTAGTGGTGAGATAGTAGCCCCAACATGATTGTCGATGTACCTAAATACAATATTAAATAAAAACAAGTATCATAGTGGTATTTAAACAAGCACAACAATTCACATGTAAAGTTATTACTTATCCTAAGATCTAAAAGTGCAAAATTTATCTTTAAAAATAGTTAAATGTCATTTTCGAAATCTAATCTACTTCGAACGAGGGAAAGCCTTAAAAAAGTCTTGCTCGTAGCGCCATTTTCTAGTAATATTGTGTAAATGGGCATAATTTTCAGTTAAAAATTTTCGAAAAATTCTCCACAAAATTTTTCCCATTTTGTGTGGAATGTAGTGACTTCAAATATGTGTTTTGCGGCCATTTATTTTTATCAAAACGAAAATACACTCTCATAAATTTTCATTCAATATGAAATTTAGAAAAAAAACAAAAATGAATTTAAAGAAATAAAAAATCGGCTAAAAATACTCGAACAATAAAACCAAGACGTTATAAAAGCAGCAACTTTTTGTAGCTAGTGGTGAGAAAGTAGCCCCAACATGATTCTCGATGTACATAAATACAATATTAAATAAAAACAAGTATCATAGTGGTATTTAAACAGACACAACAATTCACATGTTAATGTATTACTTATCCTAAGATCTAAAAGTTCAAAAATTCACCTTTAAAAATAGTAAAATGTCATTTTCGGAGTATAAACTGCTTCGAACGGGGAAAGCTTGAGGAATATTTGCTCGTAGCGCCATTTTCTAGTTATCTTACAAAAATGGCCTAATATGCAGTTGAAAAGTATTTGGAAAATTCTCCACAAAATTTAGCTTGATTTTGTGGTGTGACGACCTGGAAATTTCCGACCAAATTTAAACTTAATATTTATATAATTTCGACTTGATAAGCAATGAATTTTAATAAATCTTGAACCTCCAGAAAGAGTTTTACACAAGCTTTTGGTCACCCTTTTATTCCGACAATTCACGAGCGTCATAACTTTATTTAATTGTTTAATTATTGTGTATATATATGGATTTATATATAATTAACTTGAAAATATGATAATTAAATATCTCATTAAGTATATTAACAAAGTATTATATATATATATTTTCATACTACTAATTTAAAGAGTTTTCAAACAATATATATATTACTATTTAAACGACGTAATTAATTTATGTTAAAATGTATTTACATATAATGTATTACGAGTGTAAATACATCCTTACAAGTATTGAATACACTTTATAATATACTACATATAAAGGATAGCTATACTCATATTTTTGTTCAATTTCCTCAAAAATTCTACTCGCATTCATACGGTATTTTTACCCGTATTATACACAGCTTCTAGAAGTATTTACTATTGGTATACACCAATAAAAATCTGCAATTATTTGTGTAATATGTCATCCATGACCTAATCAATTTAATATGTCATGTATGACTTAATACAATTTAACTTATCTTAGATATTTTCACTAAAAGCCAAAATTATAAGCTTATAAACAAGGACCATTTTAACTCATTTTTACTCCACATTTTCTTAAACTAAAAATACACACTTGAATGCTCTCATATCATACTTTAATCTCAACAACTTTTCTCTTCATAATCAAGGTAAAATACTTCTCAAAATCCTTGTTCAATTCCTTTTATAGTTGCTATCTTATTATACTTATAAAACTTGTAAAAACTAGAACTTGTTTTGGTGAACACCAAGCTTGTTTGAAAAACTAATCTAATCTTTCTAACTTAACTCTAATAATACTTATTTATATGTATTATGATGTTATATTAAGTTAATATAAGAACTTATAACTTGTACATATGAAGAACACCTTGAAACTTAACATATATCCTTTAATCTCCATTCGGTAAAAAGCGGGCTGTTTTGGGTTGGGAATTAAAAACGTATCTTATACTTTGAGTTCGAGGCTAAGACTTTGGAAATATGTTAATATATATAAATAAAACTTCCAGTATTTTTTTCATGATTTTTGACAAAGTGGAATTATTTTATCAAAAATCATATATTGGGTGGATGCCGGGATTTTTCCAAATATGTCCACCGACACAAAAAGAGGGTAAAGCTCTAAGAATTACTACTTGGGATGAACTTTTTGAATTGGTTTGGTAAAATTTACTTCTTAAAGAATCCATAGCAATTTGATTCACTTTAAACGGAGTTGTAATGAATATTTAGCGAGCAAAACAAAATCTGCTAAAATTAACGTTGTATGGACGAAATTTATATTATAAAAACTATATTAACCATATCCTTGTTAACTTTTCCTATATCCTATATATATTTAGACATGTTATCAGTAGTATAACAAAATATTATAATCTTGGTTAATTCTGTGATTGTATATATGTATAATAATATTCTTGGTACGTCCTAACACAATAAGTATACAATACGTTTTGATAAATCCTAAGACAATACGTATACAATACGTCTTAGTTAATTTTAAGACAATACGTATATAATACGTCTCTGGGTTGATGCAAAGACAATACGTATACAATACGTCGTGGGGTAATTCTAAGATTATATATATATATATATATATATATATATATATATATACCGATTATTGGACAGTTGGACTTTTCGGACTATTTTAGACTACTAACAAAGGACTACTAACATAAAATGTTAAAAATTATTATATACTAGCTTTAATAGCCCGTGCGTTGCACGGTAGCTAAAAAAGTTTGTATAGTAATACGTTAATATTCGTACATATTGTATGTGTTATACATTAAGTACTAAAAAGATAAAAAAAATTTAAGGGCTGAACACGGTCAATTATTTGAATCATTAACATTCTTAATCCATAACTAAAGATACCCGACATATCTTCTATTCAGGGCTCCGAATAATGTCCATTACAAACAACGACAACATCAAAAACTTTGAATGTAGCATAATGTCAGCAAAAATCGTGACTTTAACATCCCACTTTCCATGGTATAATTTGCCAAACCCGACACACCTCTTGATGTATATGTCAGCAAACAATTGCCTATAACAGTAACAGTTGGTTATAAAAACAACAGGTCAATCATTTTCAACCTAATTTAAGTTACTTTATGAGTCATCAAAAGGCATACCATTTATAATCTTAGTCTGAAGTCTATCCTAATTTTCAAAGCAAGAAGTGGATCTACGGGGATGAAATGAAAAGTGTTCCTTACGATTACCATCATACTTATTCAAACCAAAATTATACCATCTGTAAATCCTAATTAAGCTATTTAACTTCCAATCCCAACCATTATATATAACCAAACACTGATGATCTAACAATCAAAAAGTATAGCTTAACTTAAAAATGCCAACCCATGCATATTAAACCCATTAAGCTACTTGAGACAGAAGATAAACTCACAACCACTTTTTAACTGCTTAAAATCCATATTGCCAGCATTACCCACATTCATAATTCTGATGCCCATCGGTTCACATATCATCATAGTAATAGTTTGACTTATAAAAGTCAAACTGACCTTCAAAACATCAAAAAACAGCAAAACTATTCTATGACTCTTCAAACATCTTCTACAAAGTGATAACCAAGATCTTCTAACATATCAATACCAACAAAAAAAATAGAGAATTCTATTTCTAACAGAAACAACCATTAGTTTGACTTATACAAGTCAAACTGTTCTTCAAATCTTCCAAAACACAAAATGATCAATTCAATTATCAAAATCATATAACTTAAATGTGTACAATTTCAAAGTATGCAAGTGAGTACAAAGAAGAATAAGTAATGTATATACCTTTGAGCTAAAAAAAAATCTATTTGCCTTTCGGCGAACGTGAGCCTACTTTGCCTTTAGATAGCTCTCAAGAAGGATTAAATCGGAGGAATGCGACCCGTGGGTTAACGTGAAGTTACTGAAATCCGAAAAATCATCAAAGTCTAGTGACGATACCATACCATTGTTGTGATTGAGCATAGCTCCATATACACCTTGAGACCCTACATAAACATGTACATATACATTTACATAAACATCTTTGTATGTGACCCATGTTTTTATGGTATCATATATAATCAGTTTACTTATATTACTTTAGTGTACAGTTTAATTTTTATTGAAATACAATATGGATTATAGCTGATTAGTTGAACTGTACTTTTTTTATATTGTTATTAGTTGAAAAACTGTAGTATAATGACCCACAAAAATGCAGTGTAAATTGTGACTGTGAATGACTAACAAAAATATGGAGTGTATTGTAAATGACTCAATAGGGTGTTTCAATTGAATGAACACAAACATGGTGGTGGGTCTTGCCAAACCGACCCAACTTGTTTTGACCCGTATCAAAAAGATACATGACAGAACTAAACATATTACTAAACCTAATCCACCATCGTTTATGTGATTGATAATCATTTTTGTAATAAAACAGGTTTTGGATTTGGTAATTAAATGTGATTTGGCAGAAAGTGCGTGTGCAAAAATAATAAAATTAGCTTAACAGAATATCTTAAGCTTTAGATTTTGTGCATTTGGATATACAACTAACTTAGTTGTATAGTCCTGCATACACATAAAAGAAAAAACAAAATGGAAACTACATAAATAGCATTCTAGTACTCTTTTTATTAGCCCAGTGAGTGAAATTAGAAAGTTGCCAACTAAGCAAGTTGTGAAAATGAGATATAGTTGCCACTATTGAAAGTTGCTATTTTTTATAGATATTTTTGTAGTGTTTTTGTTATGTACTACATACACAAACTTACATAATTGGTATGCTTTTTGGGTAATATACTAATATGACAAATATATTTGACAACTGAGCGATGAATGCAAAAACATAAATAATGGTCAAAATTTGTCAGTTGAAACTACATAAATGGTTCAAATCAGTATGTTTTTTCAAAAACATAAATAATCAGTTCATTTCAACCAACAAAAAGATTCAATTACCATTCATGTCAACTGACTTAGAAAAGTCAAACTATCATTCATCCAAAAAGACTTCATAATATGCAAAGTGTAATGAATTAACTTAAAGACTTCATAAATGATCAAACTACCATCATCCAACCGTGTTTTACAAACTACAAAGAATTTTTTGTTTGATAAACTGTGTTTTAAAAACTGCAATGAATTTTCATAAAGTTTTTTTTGACTTCATAAATAGTCAAACTACCAGCAAACACAATGAATTATAGACTTAATGACTTCATCCAACTGAATTGACTTGAGGACTTTTCTATTTGACCAACACTAACTGCAAACAGAATGAACTTGTTGAGTTTTTTTGTTTGACTTATACTAACACTGTAAATTGTATGAATTTGTTTGACCAATATAACATTAACAATCTTTAAAAACTCAGTCATTTCACAAACTCAGACATAAACTTTTCTAATTTCCAATAGGCTACAGATATTTTTGGAGAATTAACTACTTTGCTATATTCTTTAAGCTATTATAACAATAAGAATCCTTAAAAACTCACTCATTTCACAAAACAAACCCAGACATTCTACAACCAAATTTCAAAATAGACATGAGGTTTGATAAATTGAAGTCTTAGGACTTCCAAAAAGCCAATAAACTCAGTCATCTCATTTAGGATAACATGTGAACAAAAAGAGTCACTTATTATAAAGTACAAAACCTTACTAAATGTGATAATCCGATCAACCATATAAAGACATAGTTGTGATATTATTCAATCAGCAACAAAAAAAATCAAGTAATTATTCAATCAACAATAAAAAAAACCCACCACACACATGTAGTATTTAATTAATTATCTAAATCAACTTTATCATGTTAATAATAAATTATCAAATGAAATTTTATCATAAATTAATCGATTTCAAAACTTCATCTATGATATCGTTGAAATTTACCGATTACAAAACTCCAAATCACCCTTAATGGTTAAAATATATGGATTATAAACGTAAACTATCTATTGAAATCGGCACCTGGGATGAGAGGCTTCGTCAAAATCATCCCAAAAATTTAACGATTTGTAAATCCATCGTTACATAATTGAAATCGATGCAGGTCGTGCGGCTATCTGATTTTAAAAATATGAAACCCTATTAGAAGATGAGAATTGTAGAAGATTAAATTTGATAAACCCTAATTAGGGAAAAAAAATGCTATTGAATCCATGAATCGGCCGATGAAGGTATTAGGGTCTTAGGGTTGGAGAAAAGAATATGAGCGTGTAATTGAAGATCGTATATGGTATGTTAATCGTGGTATTGAATGAGAAAAATATGTGGGGGAAGAAGCAATTGAAGATCCGTTTAATTTGTATTTGTTCAGAGAATAAACCAATTACAATTGGACAGATGTCATGATTTGAGAATAGGTTTGAAATAAGGGGCAAGGAAAAGCTGATGAAGCCACGTGGAATATCTTTAAGAATTATAATAGGTTATAGAAGTATTCTATGAACTTGCTTTATTTTATTCATATGTCGTATTATTATCTGAATCGTTATTATTGTTATAGGATCGTGAATCCAAGGACGACGGTCATATTTTTAATAAGTTGAAAACTTATTATTAATATACTTTTACTACTGTGAGTATATAGTCCCATTTTTAAACTCTAAAATATTTTGGGATGAGAATACATGCATTTTATGTTTTACGCCATAGACACAAGTACTTAAAATATATTCTACGTTGAGTTGTACCACTTTGCATATCTTCCCTAATAGCTTGGTAACTAATATTTACATGTTGTAAGAATATGTATACGCGAATCCTATTGATAGATCTATAGGGTTTGACAACCCCAACCGGGCTAGTCGCTCTAATATCATAAACGTCTGCATAGTACTTCATTTTTACTACACTTGGTACAGTGTAGGGAGATTTCATAATAAAGGGAATATGCCACATTAATGGTTAAGTATGGTTACCGAAGCGCTCAAAAACTTATAGAATACTTTTATACACTTGCGAGTGTACATATATTTATAACTATGAAATCTTGTGGTCTATATTTATATCGATGATAAACCTATATATCTCACCAACCTTTGTGTTGACTGTTTACGTATGTTTATTCTCAGGTCCTTAAGAAAGTCTTCCGCTGTTGCATTATCTGAGCAAGCTGTGCATGGAGTCTCATACTTTTATTTAAATAAAGTGTTGCATTCAATAAAACTTTTGTCATGTCTTATATTCGACTGTTACGTCATGTGTGTAGTAATTGAAAACTGATGTATTTTGGGGATTATTTATTAAATAATTGCCCACTTATTTAAAACATGCATTATGTATAATAATGATGTGCTTTTTATGAAACGAATGCAATATTTTCTAAAACGTATCATATAGAGGTCAAATACCTCGCTATGGGACCAATGAGAACGTACTGCGTTTATAGTAATATGGACGGGTCATTTCAGTTGGCATCAGAGCGGTGATCTTAGCGAACCAGGTCTTGCATTAGTGTGTCTAACTGATAGTTGTTAGGATGCATTAGTGAGTCTGGACTTCGACCTTATCTGCATATTAAAAGTTTTGCTTATCATTCTTGTCGGAAATTACCTGTTTATCATCTTAAGTCTAGACGCGTCTTATTGCAATTATTGGATAGATAGTATATAGACAAATATTCATATCTTATCATATCTATCACGGTAGACTTTGCCTGACATCTTCCGTAAATTCCTTTGTAAATTATCGGATTTTGGTATTAAATGTACATATGTAAATGATGTATTAAGAATATCAATCTAAGTCCTAAATCTTTTTCATATCAACAATCATTCCTCTGAACGTGTAAGGCGGATTCTTCACAAAGCTCAAGTTCATCGGATTCTAAAAGCTATTCCGATATGGAATTTCATTTAAGCTCCGAGAGCAGTCTAACCGTAATGAACCAACCAATTAGTCATCACCTCTTCTGGATAAATTGGGGGTGGGTTCGTGGACGAATTAATCAATTTAGACAATAAGAAGGCGATCTGTTTCATGAATCTAATTCGCCTCTCGGTGGAGAACATGAGGCACTTACCGGCGAACCCGTTCATAACACGTTTTCTCTCTCCTTTCCAGGATATGCCGCAACGAGTATAATATTACTAATATTATTGAGGCTATCCGACCTTTACTCCGTATCTTGCATGGTGAATTATTTAGTAAAAAAAAAATTACTGTCATGAAAAACAAAACTTCATTAGCAAGTGCATCCTACATCATTTCATTCCCTTTATAAAGCTCTTGACCTCTCTTTTTATTCAAGAAACTTTAAACATCTTCTTTCACAATACAAAACAAAACAAATTCTCATCATCTATACTCACATCAAACCACTACCAGCACCAGCAGCAGCAGTACCAACAACATCACAAGCCTCAACATTGCAAGCCGCATTATGAGCATCAACATCATACGCATCGCAGGCACTGAGGGATACCAACAATAATGAGTGATGAAGTATTAATTCATTATTTCATTTACGTTGAATAAATATTCCGCGGCAATTATATAATCTCTAAAGTTTTAGGGATTATTCATTTCTAGTTCCAACCGTAAACCAAATGAGATTAATATAATGTTAACTCATTAAATCCATATTACATCTGAAGAAAATATACATACATATATTTTCATAAAGACTGTAATAAAAATTATTTTGTACAAAATATTACTTGTGAAATTTTATTTTAACGGGTAGGTAATACCCGAGAAATACTTAAGTTCACATTAATATGTTACACTGTACATTTTCAATGATGTTTCGACAATCGTTAATTATACTCTCTCCTTTCATAGCAATATACATTATTTCACAAAATTCAAGACAGTCATTTTCCATACCAATTCAATTACATATTCTGATTTTGATAGATCAAAATCCAAGTCAAGATTTAAGAAGTACCATCAATCTTAAATTCCTACATCCTTCAAAATCATACTTTAAATTTAAACTATACTAGAACATCACTTTCATTCACAGAACTCATAAAGATATTCGTATCATTCAAGATTCACGACGAATTCATTATACGGATATTGACAATGACAACCTGCGTCTAAACCCTTCAAAATTCTTGAAAACATCTCAACTAAGGAACAATCGAGAGAATAAACCAATCACACGATACATACGAAGAATATATGCATATAGATATGCATTCGGAGGACACTTGAACCTAAGCAAAGGTTCAACACGTATCCGTGTCAGATCATTTAGCATTATTATTACCCAAAATAACTTTACAATCCCTTTTCAAAATAGCGAATTTTATCACAGCTCCAAAAAGACAACTTCGACTTTTCATCCGGAGTAGCCTTATTATAACCTTGATATATACGTTGTCTTTTCGCCATCGTTACTGGGGAACATTTTATATTCCACCACATTAGTAGTAAGCTTACCAGCAACTTTATTGCTCTTTGACTTAAATCTCTCTGAAAGATTACTATAAAACCTTGTCATGTACCCATCTACATCTTGTAACAATAATTATCATACCAAACCCCCGGAAGCATCAATAATTATTCTTGAATCTCACATCATTTCTGCATATACATATAACGTTATTTCCTGGAATTATAATTCAGAAATCCGGAATAGCACTTCAGCCTAAGAATCAGTACTATGAAGTTTTGAAAAAGCTGAATGAAGCAGCAGAAACTGTAGACAACCGTAACAGTCAAAAGTTGATGATAAAGAATATTGTGTTAGCAAAGTACAGAAAAAGAGAAGGTTTGAAACTGGAAAACGGATTGAGCAAATCCTGAAGGAGGCTGTGGACAAATCACAAGGACGAAATCTACCTTCAAAGAATCCAAATGATTCGGTGTCTGCTAAAATCCTTAGCAAATACCTTGCTCCTTACTCTAAAACCCTTGCGGACAATATTCTTCATCATCTTCTTATCTTAAATATTCTAAGATATCATCGTATCTTCCATTATAAATATCCTTCATATTTCTTAAGATATTTTCATAACCATTCTTATCTGAAATCATTTATTCCTTCGCGTTATCTGTATCACATCATAAAGAAAACTGTTTTAGTTTCTAAACTTCTGAAACCTCTGAGTGTAAAGTATGAATGTTTTTGAAGTAATGTTGGGAACTGAAGCATGAGTTAGTATAATATAATGACACTTGATCAACGTGATTATATTACGGTAAGTCATGCTGAGTTTCTAAACGGAACGTAATGATTCACAGTCCATAACGTCATCATGTGCCAAGTTACATGACTCTTACATTCAATCTAATCTCTAAACATATCAAGAACATATTCTATTGATAGTTCTATCTTTTTCTTTGGATTCTGGTAATTTCACAAGTTAAATTGTGCTATTACAATTTCTCGCTTAGAGCATTAGCTATGTTCATTCCGAATTTCATATCTATGAATTCTAGACCATTATTCGCTTGACTTGAAGTCGGGAAAAAAAGACGGAAGCATGAAACTCCAAAATATAAGGAAAAATATAAGCACGAAGACAACGTAGAAATTACAAACCGTGTATATCGATGCGTATAGCAATATAAAGACACGGAAAAACTAAGAACACTATAAACCCAAGAGCATAGTATAAATTAACGGATTCCACCGGTGGAAGATGAAAAAGAAGAATGACAGATGTGATAGTCAAGAATATATTAAGAATTAAAACTAGATGGAGCATATTGATGACTGTTTTGGAAGTACCAAGAAAGGAAGAAAGTATAAAAGATGGGAGATGTGGAAATAAGGAAACGTAGAAGGTTGATTTATAGTAAAATATTCGACACAGAAATTGAGACAGATTATTGCATTAAATCGAAGAGGATCATAATTTCCTTAATCGCCGAAGAATCAAATCTTATATAGATTACAAAGATTTTCTTTAATCCGGAGATCAACGGTGATGACGTCAAAAGATAAGACGAATCCCTATTTTCTCATTTCACTCTTTTACGGTAGCTTCACTCATACGTTTCGAGTAATCGAATTATTTTATTCATATTTCTCAATCATGATAAAACCCTATGAATCAACTTATATTCGTCATAATAACATTCTTATTGTTAGCCATGACGACCTCGATCAAATTTCGGGACGAAATTTCTTTAACGGGTAGGTACTGTGACGACCCGGAAATTTCTGACCAAATTTAAACTTAATCTTTATATAATTCCGACTTGATAAGCAATGAATTTTAATAAATTTTGAACCTCTGAAAAGAGTTTTACACAAGCTTTTGGTCACCCTTTTATTCCGACGATTCACGAACGTCATAACTTGATTTAATTGTTTAATTGTTTAATTATTGTGTATATATATGAATTTATATATAATTAACTTGAAAATATGATAATTAAATATCTCATTAAATATATTAACAAAGTATTATATATATATATTTTCATACTACTAATTTAAAGAGTTTTCAAACAATATATATATTACTATTTAAACGACGTAATTAACTTATGTTAAAATGTATTTACATATAATGTATTACGAGTGTAAATACATCCTTACAAGTATTGAATACACTTTATAATATACCAATACATATAAAGGATAGCTATACTCATATTTCCGTTCAATTTCCTCAAAAATTCTACTCGCATTCATACGGTATTTTTACCCGTATTATACACAGCTTCTAGAAGTATTTACTATTGGTATATACCAATAGAAATATGCAATTATTTGTGTAATATGTCATCCATGACCTAATCAATTTAATATGTCATGCATGACTTAATACAATTTAACTTATCTTAGATATTTTTACTAAAAGCCAAAATTATAAGCTTATAAATAAGGACAATTTTAACTCATTTTTACTCCACATTTTCTTAAACTAAAAATACACACTTGAATGCTCTCATATCATACTTTAATCTCAACAACTTTCCTCTTAATAATCAAGGTAAAATACTTCTCAAAATCCTTGTTCAATTCCTTGTATAGTTGCTATCTTATTATACTTATAAAACTTGTAAAAACTAGAACTTATTTTGGTGAACACCAAGCTTGTTTGAAAAACTAATCTAATCTTTCTAACTTAACTCTAATAACACTTATTTATATATATTATGATGTTATATTAAGTTAATATAAGAACTTATAACTTGTACATATGAAGAACACCTTGAAACTTAACATATATCCTTTAATCTCCATTCGGTAAAAAGCGGGCTGTTTTAGGTTGGGAATTAAAAACCTAACTTAGACTTTGAGTTCGAGGCTAAGACTTTGGAAATATGTTAATATATATAAATAAGACTTCCAGTATTTTTTTCATGATTTTAGACAAAGTGGAAGTATTTTATCAAAAATCATATATTGGGTGGATGCCGGAATTTTTCCAAATATGTCCACCGACACAAAAAGAGGGTAAAGCTCTAAGAATTACTACTTGGGATGAACTTTTTGAATTGGTTTTGTAAAATTTACTTCTTAAAGAATCCATAGCAATTTGATTCACTTTAAACGGAGTTGTAATGAATATTTAGCGAGCAAAACAAAATCTGCTAAAATTAACGTTGTATGGACAAAATTTATATTATAAAAACTATATTAACCATATCCTTGTTAACTTTTCCTATATCCTATATATATTTGGACATGTTATCAGTAGTATAACAAAATATTATAATCTTGGTTAATTCTGTGATTGTATATATGTATAATAATATTCTTGGTACGTCCTAACACAATAAGTATACAATACGTTTTGATAAATCCTAAGACAATACATACACAATACGTCTTAGTTAATTCTAAGATAATACATATACAATACGTCTCTGGGTTGATGCAAATACAATACGTATACAATACATCGTGGGGGTAATTCTAAGATTATATATATATATATATATATATATATATATATACCGATTATTGGACTGTTGGACTTTTCGGACTATTTTGGAATACTAACAAAGGACTACTAACAATGGACTACTAACATAAAATGTTAAAAATTATTATATAAGTATTCTATGAACTTGCTTTATTTTATTCATATGTCGTATTATTATCTGAATCGTTATTATTGTTATAGGATCGTGAATCCAAGGACGACGGTCATATTTTTAAGAAGTTGAAAACTTATTATTAATATACTTTTACTACTGTGAGCATATAGTCCCATTTTTAAACTCTAAAATATTTTGGGATGAGAATACATGCATTTTATGTTTTACGCCATAGACACAAGTACTTAAAATATATTCTACGTTGAGTTGTACCACTTTGTATATCTTCCCTAATAGCTTGGTAACTAATATTTACATGTTGTAAGAACATGTATACGCGAATCCTATTGATAGATCTATCGGGTTTGACAACCCCAACCAGGCTAGTCGCTCTAGTATCGTAAACGGTTGCATAGTACTTCGTTTTTACTACACTTGGTACAATGTAGGGAGATTTCATAATAAAGGGAATATGCCACATTAATGGTTAAGTATGGTTACCGAAGCGCTCAACAACTTATAGAATACTTTTATACACTTGCGAGTGTACATATATTTATAACTATAAAATCTTGTGGTCTATATTTATATCGATGATAAACCTATATATCTCACCAACCTTTGTGTTGACTGTTTACGTATGTTTATTCTCAGGTCCTTAAGAAAGTCTTTCGCTGTTGCATTATCTGAGCAAGCTGTGCATGGAGTCTCATACTTTTATTTAAATAAAGTGTTGCATTTAATAAAACCTTTGTCATGTATTATATTCGACTGTTACGTCATGTGTGTAGTGAAATGTCCCGTTCTTATTGATTAAAAACGTTCCATATTAATTGATTTCGTTGCGAGGTTTTGACCTCTATATGAGACGTTTTTCAAAGACTGCATTCATTTTAAAACAAACCATCACCTTTATTTCATCAATAAAGGTTTAAAAAGCTTTACGTAGATTATCAAATAATGATAATCTAAAATATCCTGTTTACACACAACCATTACATAATGGTTTACAATACAAATATGTTACAACAAAATAAGTTTCTTGAATGCAGTTTTTACACAATATCATACAAGCATGGACTCCAAATCTCGTCCTTATTTAAGTATGCGCGGAAGCTCTTAATAATCACCTGAGAATAAACATGCTTAAAACGTCAACAAAAATGTTGGTGAGTTATAGGTTTAACCTATATATATCAAATCATAATAATAGACCACAAGATTTCATATTTCAATACACATCCCATACATAGAGATAAAAATCATTCATATGGTGAACACCTGGTAACCGACATTAACAAGATGCATATATAAGAATATCCCCATCATTCCGGGACACCCTTCGGATATGATATAAATTTCGAAGTACTAAAGCATCCGGTACTTTGGTTGGGGTTTGTTAGGCCCAATAGATCTATCTTTAGGATTCGCGGCAATTAGGGTGTCTGTTCCCTAATTCTTAGATTACCAGACTTAATAAAAAGGGGCATATTCGATTTAGATAATTCAACCATAGAATGTAGTTTCACGTACTTGTGTCTATTTTGTAAGTCATTTATAAAACCTGCATGTATTCTCATCCCAAAAATATTAGATTTTAAAAGTGGGACTATAACTCACTTTCACAGATTTTTACTTCGTCGGGAAGTAAGACTTGGCCACTGGTTGATTTATGAACCTATAACAATATATACATATATATCAAAGTATGTTCAAAATATATTTACAACACTTTTAATATATTTTGATGTTTTAAGTTTATTAAGTCAGCTGTCCTCGTTAGTAACCTACAACTAGTTGTCCACAGTTAGATGTACAGAAATAAATCGATAAATATTATCTTAAATCAATCCACGACCTAGTGTATACGTATCTCAGTATTGATCACAACTCAAACTATATATATTTTGGAATCAACCTCGACCCTGTATAGCTAACTCCAACATTCACATATAGAGTGTCTATGGTTGTTCCGAAATATATATAGATGTGTCGACATGATAGGTCGAAACATTGTATACGTGTCTATGGTATCTCAAGATTACATAATATACAATACAAGTTGATTAAGTTATGGTTGGAATAGATTTGTTACCAATTTTCACGTAGCTAAAATGAGAAAAATTATCCAATCTTGTTTTACCCATAACTTCTTCATTTTAAATCCGTTTTGAGTGAATGAAATTGCTATGGTTTCATATTGAACTCTATTTTATGAATCTAAACAGAAAATGTATAGGTTTATAATCGGAAAAATAAGTTACAAGTCATTTTTATAAAGGTAGTCATTTCAGTCGAAAGAACGACGTCTAGATGACCATTTTAGAAAACATACTTCCACTTTGAGTTTAACCATAATTTTTGGATATAGTTTCATGTTCATAATAAAAATTATTTTCTCAGAAAAACATCTTTTAAATCAAAGTTTATCATAGTTTTTAATTAACTAACCCAAAACAGCCCGCGGTGTTACTACGACGGCGTAAATCCGGTTTTACGGTGTTTTTCGTGTTTCCAGGTTTTAAATCATTAAGTTAACATATCATATAGATATAGAACATGTGTTTAGTTGATTTTAAAAGTCAAGTTAGAAGGATTAACTTTTGTTTGCGAACAAGTTTAGAATTAACTAAACTATGTTCTAGTGATTACAAGTTTATACCTTCGAATAAGATAGCTTTATATGTATGAATCGAATGATGTTATGAACATCATTACTACCTTAAGTTCCTTGGATAAACATACTGGAAAAGAGAAAAATGGATCTAGCTTCAACGGATCTTTAGATGGCTCGAAGTTCTTGAAGCAGAATCATGACATGAAAACAAGTTCAAGTAAGATCATCACTTGAAATAAGATTGTTATAGTTATAGAAATTGAACCAAAGTTTGAATATGATTATTACCTTATATTAGAATGATAACCTACTGTAAGAAACAAAGATTTCTTGAGGTTGGATGATCACCTTACAAGATTGGAAGTGAGCTAGCAAACTTGAAAGTATTCTTGATTTTATGTAACTAGAACTTGTAGAATTTATGAAGAACACTTAGAACTTGAAGATAGAACTTGAGAGAGATCAATTAGATGAAGAAAATTGAAGAATGAAAGTGTTTGTAGGTGTTTTTGGTCGTTGGTGTATGGATTAGATATAAAGGATATGTAATTTTATTTTCATGTAAATAAGTCATGAATGATTACTCATATTTTTGTAATTTTATGAGATATTTCATGATAGTTGCCAAATGATGGTTCCCACATATGTTAGGTGACTCACATGGGCTGCTAAGAGCTGATCATTGGAGTGTATATACCAATAGTACATACATCTAAAAGCTGTGTATTGTACGAGTACGAATACGGGTGCATACGAGTAGAATTGTTGATGAAACTGAACGAGGATGTAATTGTAAGCATTTTTGTTAAGTAGAAGTATTTTGATAAGTGTATTGAAGTCTTTCAAAAGTGTATAAATACATATTAAAACACTACATGTATATACATTTTAACTGAGTCGTTAAGTCATCGTTAGTCGTTACATGTAAGTGTTGTTTTGAAACCTTTAGGTTAACGATCTTGTCAAATGTTATTAACCCAATGTTTATAATATCAAATGAGATTTTAAATTATTATATTATCATGATATTATCATGTATGAATATCTCTTAATATGATATATATCCATTAAATGTCTTTACAACGATAATCGTTACATATATGTCTCGTTTAAAAATCATTAAGTTAGTAGTCTTGTTTTTACATATGTAGTTCATTGTTAATATACTTAATGATATGTTTACTTATCATAGTATCATGTTAACTGAAATGTCCCGTTCTTATTGATTAAAAATGTTCCATATTAATTGATTTCGTTGCTAGGTTTTGACCTCTATATGAGACGTTTTTCAAAGACTGCATTCATTTTAAAACAAACCATAACCTTTATTTCATCAATAAAGGTTTAAAAAGCTTTACGTAGATTATCAAATAATGATAATCTAAAATATCCTGTTTACACACGACCATTACATAATGGTTTACAATACAAATATGTTACAACAAAATAAGTTTCTTGAATGCAGTTTTTACACAATATCATACAAGCATGGACTCCAAATCTTGTCCTTATTTTAGTATGCAACAGCGGAAGCTCTTAATAATCACCTGAGAATAAACATGCTTAAAACGTCAACAAAAATGTTGGTGAGTTATAGGTTTAACCTATATATATCAAATCATAATAATAGACCACAAGATTTCATATTTCAATACACATCCCATACATAGAGATAAAAATCATTCATATGGTGAACACCTGGTAACCGACATTAACAAGATGCATATATAAGAATATCCCCATCATTCCGGGACACCCTTCGGATATGATATAAATTTCGAAGTACTAAAACATCCGGTACTTTGGATGGGGCTTGTTGGGCCCGATAGATCTATCTTTAGGATTCGCGTCAATTAGGGTGTCTGTTCCCTAATTCTTAGATTACCATACTTAATAAAAAGGGGCATATTCGATTTCGATAATTCAACCATAGAATGTAGTTTCACGTACTTGTGTCTATTTTGTAAATCATTTATAAAACCTACATGTATTCTCATCCCAAAAATATTAGATTTTAAAAGTGGGACTATAACTCACTTTCACAGATTTTTTTACTTCGTCGGGAAGTAAGACTTGGCCACTGGTTGATTCACGAACCTATAACAATATATACATATATATCAAAGTATGTTCAAAATATATTTACAACACTTTTAATATATTTTGATGTTTTACGTTTATTAAGTCAGCTGTCCTCGTTAGTAACCTACAACTAGTTGTCCACAGTTAGATGTACAGAAATAAATCGATAAATATTATCTTGAATCAATCCACGACCCAGTGTATACGTATCTCAGTATTGATCACAACTCAAACTATATATATTTTGGAATCAACCTCAACCCTGTATAGCTAACTCCAACATTCACATATAGAGTGTCTATGGTTGTTCCGAAATATATATAGATGTGTCGACATGATAGGTCGAAACATTGTATACGTGTCTATGGTATCTCAAGATTACATAATATACAATACAAGTTAATTAAGTTATGGTTGGAATAGATTTGTTACCAATTTTCACGTAGCTAAAATGAGAAAAATTATCCAATCTTGTTTTACCCATAACTTCTTCATTTTAAATCCGTTTTGAGTGAATCAAATTGCTATGGTTTCATATTGAACTCTATTTTATGAATCTAAACAGAAAAAGTATAGGTTTATAGTCGGAAAAATAAGTTACAAGTCGTTTTTGTAAAGGTAGTCATTTCAGTCGAAAGAACGACGTCTAGATGACCATTTTAGAAAACATACTTCCACTTGGAGTTTAACCATAATTTTTGGATATAGTTTCATGTTCATAATAAAAATCATTTTCTCAGAATAACAACTTTTAAATCAAAGTTTATCATAGTTTTTAATTAACTAACCCAAAACAGCCCGCGGTGTTACTACGGCGGCGTAAATCCGGTTTTACGGTGTTTTTCGTGTTTCCAGGTTTTAAATCATTAAGTTAGCATATCATATAGATATAGAACATGTGTTTAGTTGATTTTAAAAGTCAAGTTAGAAGGATTAACTTTTGTTTGTGAACAAGTTTAGAATTAACTAAACTATGTTCTAGTGATTACAAGTTTAAACCTTCGAATAAGATAGCTTTATATGTATGAATTGAATGATGTTATGAACATCATTACTACCTTAAGTTCCTTGGATAAACCTACTGGAAAAGAGAAAAATGGATATAGCTTCAATGGATCCTTGGATGGCTCGAAGTTCTTGAAGCAGAATCATGACACGAAAACAAGTTCAAGTAAGATCATCACTTGAAATAAGATTGTTATAGTTATAGAAATTGAACCAAAGTTTGAATATGATTATTACCTTGTATTAGAATGATAACCTACTGTAAGAAACAAAGATTTCTTGAGGTTGGATGATCACCTTACAAGATTGGAAGTGAGCTAACAAACTTGAAAGTATTCTTGATTTTATGAAACTAGAACTTTTGGAATTTATGAAGAACACTTAGAACTTGAAGATAGAACTTGAGAGAGATCAATTAGATGAAGAAAATTGAAGAATGAAAGTGTTTGTAGGTGTTTTTGGTCGTTGGTTTATGGATTAGATATAAAGGATATGTAATTTTGTTTTCATGTAAATAAGTCATGAATGATTATTCATATTTTTGTAATTTTATGAGATATTTTATGCTAGTTGCCAAATGATGGTTCCCACATGTGTTAGGTGACTCACATGGGCTGCTAAGAGCTGATTATTGGAGTGTATATACCAATAGTACATACATCTAAAAGCTGTGTATTGTACGAGTACGAATACGGGTGCATACGAGTAGAATTGTTGATGAAACTGAACGAGGATGTAATTGTAAGCATTTTTGTTAAGTAGAAGTATTTTGATAAGTGTATTGAAGTCTTTCAAAAGTGTATAAATACATATTAAAATACTACATGTATATACATTTTAACTGAGTAGTTAAGTCATCGTTAGTCGTTACATGTAAGTGTTGTTTTGAAACCTTTAGGTTAACGATCTTGTTAAATGTTGTTAACCCAATGTTTATAATATCAAATGAGATTTTAAATTATTATATTATCATGATATTATCATGTATGAATATCTCTTAATATGATATATATACATTAAATGTCTTTACAACGATAATCGTTACATATATGTCTCGTTTAAAAATCATTAAGTTAGTAGTCTTGTTTTTACATATGTAGTTCATTGTTAATATACTTAATGATATGTTTACTTATCATAGTATCATGTTAACTATATATATATATCCATATATATGTCATCATATAGTTTTTACAAGTTTTAACGTTCGTGAATCACCGGTCAACTTGAGTGGTCAATTGTCTATATGAAACATATTTCAATTAATGAAGTCTTAACAAATTTGATTGCTTAACATGTTGGAAACATTTAATCATGTAAATATCAATCTCAATTAATATATATAAACATGGAAAAGTTCGGGTCACTACAGTACCTACCCGTTAAATAAATTTCGTCCCAAAATTTTAAGCTGTTGAAGGTGTTGACGAATCTTCTGGAAATAGATGCGGGTATTTCTTCTTCATCTGATCTTCACGCTCCCAGGTGAAATCGGGTCCTCTACGAGCATTCCATCGAACCTTAACAATTGGTATCTTGTTTTGCTTAAGTCTTTTAACCTCACGATCCATTATTTCGACGGGTTCTTCGATGAATTGAAGTTTTTCGTTGATTTGGATTTCATCTAACGGAATAGTGAGATCTTCTTTAGCAAAAAATTTCTTCAAATTCGAGACGTGGAAAGTATTATGTACAGCCGCGAGTTGTTAAGGTAACTCAAGTCGGTAAGCTACTGGTCCGACACGATCAATAATCTTGAATGGTCCAATATACCTTGGATTTAATTTCCCTCGTTTACCAAATCGAACAACGCCTTTCCAAGGTGCAACTTTAAGCATGACCATCTCTCCAATTTCAAATTCTATATCTTTTCTTTTAATGTCAGCGTAGCTCTTTTGTCGACTTTGGGCGGTTTTTAACCGTTGTTGAATTTGGATGATCTTCTCGGTAGTTTCTTGTATAATCTCCGGACCCGTAATCTGTCTATCCCCCACTTCACTCCAACAAATCGGAGACCTGCACTTTCTACCATAAAGTGCTTCAAATGGCGCCATCTCAATGCTTGAATGGTAGCTGTTGTTGTAGGAAAATTCTGCTAACGGTAGATGTCGATCCCAACTGTTTCCGAAATCAATAACACATGCTCGTAGCATGTCTTCAAGCGTTTGTATCGTCCTTTCGCTCTGCCCATCAGTTTGTGGATGATAGGCAGTACTCATGTCTAGACGAGTTCCTAATGCTTGCTGTAATGTCTGCCAGAATCTTGAAATAAATCTGCCATCCCTATCAGAGATAATAGAGATTGGTATTCCATGTCTGGAGACGACTTCCTTCAAATACAGTCGTGCTAACTTCTCCATCTTGTCATCTTCTCTTATTGGCAGGAAGTGTGCTGATTTGGTGAGACGATCAACTATTACCCAAATAGTATCAAAACCACTTGCAGTCCTTGGCAATTTAGTGATGAAATCCATGATAATGTTTTCCCATTTCCATTCTGGGATTTCGGGTTGTTGAAGTAGACCTGATGGTTTCTGATGCTCAGCTTTGACCTTAGAACACGTCAAACATTCTCCTATGTATTTAGCAACATCGGCTTTCATACCCGGCCACCAAAAATGTTTCTTGAGATCCTTGTACATCTTCCCCGTTCCAGGATGTATTGAGTATCTGGTTTTATGAGCTTCTCTAAGTACCATTTCTCTCATATCTCCAAATTTTGGTACCCAAATCCTTTCAGCCCTATACCGGGTTCCGTCTTCCCGAATATTAAGATGCTTCTCCGATCCCTTGGGTATTTCATCCTTTAAATTTCCCTCTTTTAAAACTCCTTGTTGCGCCTCCTTTATTTGAGTAGTAAGGTTATTATGAATCATTATATTCATAGATTTTACTTGAATGGGTTCTCTGTCCTTCCTACTCAAGGCATCGGCTACCACATTTACCTTCCCCGGGTGGTAACGAATCTCAAAGTCGTAATCATTCAATAATTCAATCCACCTACGCTGCCTCATATTCAGTTGTTTCTGATTAAATATGTGTTGAAGACTTTTGTGGTCGGTATATATAATACTTTTGACCCCATATAAGTAGTGCCTCCAAGTCTTTAATGCAAAAACAACCGCTCCTAATTCCAAATCATGCGTCGTATAATTTTGTTCGTGAATCTTCAATTGTCTAGACGCATAAGCAATCACCTTCGTTCGTTGCATTAATACACAACCGAGACCTTGCTTTGATGCGTCACAATAAATCAAAAAAATCATCATTCCCTTCAGGTAATGACAATATAGGTGCCGTAGTTAGCTTTTTCTTCAATAACTGAAACGCTTTCTCTTGTTCATCATTCCATTCAAATTTCTTCCCTTTATGCGTTAATGCAGTCAAGGGTTTTGCTATTCTGGAAAAGTCTTGGATAAACCTTCTGTAGTAACCAGCTAGTGCTAAAAACTGGCGTATGTGTTTCGGAGTTTTCGGGGTTTCCCACTTTTCAACAGTTTCTATCTTTGCCGGATCCACCTTAATACCTTCTTTGTTCACTATGTGACCGAGGAATTGAACTTCTTCCAACCAAAATGCACACTTTGAAAACTTAGCGTACAATTCTTCCTTCCTCAATACTTCTAACACCTTTCTCAAATGTTCACCGTGTTCTTGGTCATTCTTTGAGTAAATAAGTATGTCATCAATGAAAACAATGACAAACTTGTCGAGGTATGGTCCACACACTCGGTTCATAAGGTCCATGAACACAGCTGGTGCATTAGTTAAACCAAACGGCATGACCATAAACTCGTAATGACCGTAACGTGTTCTGAAAGCAGTCTTTGGAATATCATCTTCTTTCACCCGCATTTGATGATACCCGGAACGTAAGTCAATCTTTGAATAAACAGACGAGCCTTGTAGTTGATCAAATAAGTCGTCGATTCTCGGTAGTGGGTAGCGGTTCTTGATGGTAAGTTTGTTCAACTCTCGATAGTCGATACACAACCTGAATGTACCATCTTTCTTCTTGACAAACAAAACAGGAGCTCCCCACGGTGATGTGCTTGGTCGAATGAAACCACGCTCTAAAAGTTCTTGTAATTGGCTTTGCAGTTCTTTCATCTCGCTGGGTGCGAGTCTGTAAGGAGCACGAGCTATTGGTGCAGCTCCTGGTACAAGATCTATTTGAAATTCAACTGATCGATGTGGGGGTAATCCCGGTAATTCTTTCGGAAATACATTGGGAAATTCTTTTGCAATGGGAACATCATTGATGCTCTTTTCTTCAGTTTGTACTTTCTCGACGTGTGCTAGAACAGCATAGCAACCTTTTCTTATTAGTTTTTGTGCCTTCAAATTACTAATAAGATGTAGCTTCGTGTTGCCCTTTTCTCCGTACACCATTAAGGGTTTTCCTTTTTCTCGTATAATGCGAATTGCATTTTTGTAACAAACGATCTCTGCTTTCACTTCTTTCAACCAGTCCATACCGATTATCACATCAAAACTCCCTAACTCTACTGGTATCAAATCAATCTTAAATGTTTCGCTAACCAGTTTAATTTCTCGATTCCGACATATATTATCTGCTGAAATTAATTTACCATTTGCTAATTAGAGTAAAAATTTACTATCCAAAGGCGTCAATGGACAACTTAATTTAGCACAAAAATCTCTACTCATATAGCTTCTATCCGCACCCGAATCAAATAAAACGTAAGCATATTTATTGTCAATAAGAAACGTACCCGTAACAAGCTCCGGGTCTTCCTGTGCCTCTGCCGCATTAATATTGAAAACTCTTCCGCGGCCTTGTCCATTCGTGTTCTCCTGGTTCGGGCAACTTCTAATAATGTGGCCCAGTTTTCCACATTTATAACAAACTACATTGGCATAACTTGCTCCGACACTACTTGCTCCGCCATTACTCGTTCCGACACCATTTGTTCCTTTCGTTCTATTAACCCCTGGTCCGTAGACCTCACACTTCGCCGCGCTATGACCATTTCTTTTACACTTGTTGCAAAATTTGGTGCAGAACCCCGAGTGATACTTTTCACACCTTTGGCATAGCTGCTTCTGATTGTTGTTGTTGTTGCGGTTATTATTGTTGTTAGGATGATTGTTGTAGTTGCTGTTGTTGTTGTTGTTGTTGTTGGGCCGTTTGTTGTAGTTGCGATTGATGTTGCGATTGTTGGGATAATTGTTGCGATTATTGTTGTAATTGTTGTTGTTGTTGTTGTATTGGTGATTCTTATCACCGTTTTCCTCCCACTTTCTTTTGACTTGCTTCACATTGGCCTCTTCAGCAGTCTGTTCTTTAATTCTTTCTTCAATCTGGTTCACTAGTTTGTGAGCCATTCTACATGCCTGTTGTATGGAGGCGGGCTCGTGTGAACTTATATCTTCTTGGATTCTTTCCGGTAATCCTTTCACAAACGCGTCGATCTTCTCTTCCTCATCTTCGAATGCTCCAGGACACAATAGGCACAATTCTGTGAATCGTCTTTCGTACGTGGTAATATCAAATCCTTGGGTTCGTAACCCTCTAAGTTCTGTCTTGAGCTTATTGACCTCGGTTCTGGGACGGTATTTCTCGTTCATCAAGTGCTTGAATGCTGACCACGGTAGTGCGTACGCATCGTCTTGTCCCACTTGCTCTAGATAGGTATTCCACCATGTTAACGCAGAACCTGTGAATTTATGCGTAGCGTACTTTACTTTGTCCTCTTCAGTACACTTACTTATGGCAAATACCGATTCGACCTTCTCGGTCCACCGTTTCAATCCGATCGGTCCTTCGGTTCCATCAAATTCCAAAGGTTTGCAGGCAGTGAATTCTTTGTAGGTGCATCCTACACGATTTCCTGTACTGCTAGATCCAAGGTTATTGTTGGTATGTAGCGCAGCCTGTACTGCAGCTATGTTTGAAGCTAGAAAAGTACGGAATTCCTCTTCATTCATATTCACGGTGTGTCGAGTAGTCGGTGCCATTTCCTTCAAAATTGTCAAATGGAACAAGTTAATCATACAGAATATTAAGAGTAGTTAATAGTATTTCGTAGCATAATATGAACTCATTTATAAAAGCTTTTTCTTCATATTAGCGTTTTATAAGTTTAAATTCGGGTAGTACGTACCCGTTAAGTTCATACTTAGTAGCTAATATACAATTCAACTACTACAATTCTATATGAAAAACTGATTATAATAATATTTCGCGTTCAAACTTTTATACAATATTTTACAAACTTACAATACCGCTTATTTTACATAAAGCATGAAATATAGCACACAATAACTTTGATACAAGATAGTTGTGAAGATAATTCTAGCTAGTACACAAGTCGTTCAGCAAAGGCAATAAAGACACGTAATTCATACATCCAGAAATAAGTCATGCATTCTGGTTTTACTAGGACTACTTCCCATCCTTGGTCTTGTGGAACATAACCATTATGGCCGTTGATAAGACAGCGTGTTGTAATGTTGTCAAAGGGACGAGGGTTATGTAATGTCCAACAGTCCCGTAACAATCTAAAAACCTCATTTCTTACCCCAATTACCGACTCCGTCACTTGTGGGAACGTTTTGTTTAATAGTTGTAGCCCGATGTTCTTGTTCTCACTTTGGTGAGAAGCGAACATTACTAATCCGTAAGCATAACATGCTTCTTTATGTTGCATGTTAGCCGCTTTTTCTAAATCACGAAGTCCAATATTCGGATATATTGAGTCAAAATAATTTCTTAACCCATTGCGTAAAATAGCATTTGGGTTCCCCGCAATATATGCGTCAAAGTAAACACATCGTAACTTATGGGTTTCCCAATGTGATATCCCCCATCTTTCAAACGAAAGTCTCTTATAAACCAAGACATTCTTGGAACGTTCTTCAAATGTCTTACAAACTGATCTCGCCTTAAATAGTTGTGCCGAAGAATTCTGACCGACTCTAGACAAGATTTCATCAATCATGTCTCCGGGTAGGTCTCTTAAAATATTGGGTTGTCTATCCATTTTGTGTTTTTATACTGTAAAATAGACAAGAGTTAGATTCATAAAAGAAAATACTTATTAATACAAGCAATTTTTACATATATCATAAAGCATAAGCACACTATATTACATATATTACACCACACGAATACAACTATCTTATTCCGACTCGCTCGTTTCTTCTTGTTCAGTTTTGGTTCGTTTTGCCAAGTTTCTAGGGATATATGATGTTCCCCTAATACGAGCCGTCGTTGTCCACATTGGTTTAGAAAAACCTAGTGGTTTAGAGGTTCCCGGGTCATTGTTACAACTTAAGGACTTCGGGGGTTGACGATACATATAAAGTTCATCGGGGTTGGAATTAGATTTCTCTATTTTTATGCCCTTTCCCTTATTGTTTTCTTTTGCCTTTTTAAATTCAGTTGGGGTAATTTCTATAACATCATCGGAATTCTCGTCAGAATCCGATTCATCGGAGAATTGGTAATCCTCCCAATATTTTGCTTCCTTTGCGGAAACACCATTGACCATAATTAACCTTGGTCGGTTGGTTGAGGATTTTCTTTTACTTATCCGTTTTATTATTTCCCCCACCGGTTCTATTTCTTCATCCGGTTCCGATTCTTCTTCCGGTTCCGATTCTTCTTCTGGTTCCGACTCTTCTTCCGGTTCCTCTTCGGGAACTTGTGAATCAGTCCATGAATCATTCCAATTTACATTTGACTCTTCATTATTATTAGGTGAGTCAATGGGACTTGTTCTAGAGGTAGACATCTATCACATAATATCAAACGCGTTAAGAGATTAATATATCACATAATATTCACATGTTAAAAATATATAGTTTCCAACAAAATTTGTTAAGCAATCATTTTTTTCAAGTAAACACGGTCGAAGTCCAGACTCACTAATGCATCCTAAAAAACTCGATAAGACACACTAATGCAAAATTCTGGTTCTCTAAGACCAACGCTCGGATACCAACTGAAATGTCCCGTTCTTATTGATTAAAAACGTTCCATATTAATTGATTTCGTTGCGAGGTTTTGACCTCTATATGAGACGTTTTTCAAAGACTGCATTCATTTTAAAACAAACCATAACCTTTATTTCATGAATAAAGGTTTAAAAAGCTTTACGTAGATTATCAAATAATGATAATCTAAAATATCCTGTTTACACACGACCATTACATAATGGTTTACAATACAAATATGTTACAACAAAATAAGTTTCTTGAATGCAGTTTTTACACAATATCATACAAGCATGGACTCCAAATCTTGTCCTTATTTTAGTATGCAACAGCGGAAGCTCTTAATAATCACCTGAGAATAAACATGCTTAAAACGTCAACAAAAATGTTGGTGAGTTATAGGTTTAACCTATATATATATCAAATCATAATAATAGACCACAAGATTTCATATTTCAATACACATCCCATACATAGAGATAAAAATCATTCATATGGTGAACACCTGGTAACCGACATTAAAAAGATGCATATATAAGAATATCCCCATCATTCCGGGACACCCTTCGGATATGATATAAATTTCGAAGTACTAAAACATCCGGTACTTTGGATGGGGCTTGTTGGGCCCGATAGATATATCTTTAGGATTCGCGTCAATTAGGGTGTCTGTTCCCTAATTCTTAGATTACCAGACTTAATAAAAAGGGGCATATTCGATTTCGATAATTCAACCATAGAATGTAGTTTCACGTACTTGTGTCTATTTTGTAAATCATTTATAAAACCTGCATGTATTCTCATCCCAAAAATATTAGATTTTAAAAGTGGGACTATAACTCACTTTCACAGATTTTTTTACTTCGTCGGGAAGTAAGACTTGGTCACTGGTTGATTCACGAACCTATAACAATATATACATATATATCAAAGTATGTTCAAAATATATTTACAACACTTTTAATATATTTTGATGTTTTACGTTTATTAAGTCAGCTGTCCTCGTTAGTAACCTACAACTAGTTGTCCACAGTTAGATGTACAGAAATAAATCGATAAATATTATCTTGAATCAATCCACGACCCAGTGTATACGTATCTCAGTATTGATCACAACTCAAACTATATATATTTTGGAATCAACCTCAACCCTGTATAGCTAACTCCAACATTCACATATAGAGTGTCTATGGTTGTTCCGAAATATATATAGATGTGTCGACATGATAGGTCGAAACATTGTATACGTGTCTATGGTATCTCAAGATTACATAATATACAATACAAGTTGATTAAGTTATGGTTGGAATAGATTTGTTACCAATTTTCACGTAGCTAAAATGAGAAAAATTATCCAATCTTGTTTTACCCATAACTTCTTCATTTTAAATCCGTTTTGAGTGAATCAAATTGCTATGGTTTCATATTGAACTCTATTTTATGAATCTAAACAGAAAAAGTATAGGTTTATAGTCGGAAAAATAAGTTACAAGTCATTTTTGTAAAGGTAGTCATTTCAGTCGAAAGAACGACGTCTAGATGACCATTTTAGAAAACATACTTCCACTTGGAGTTTAACCATAATTTTTGGATATAGTTTCATGTTCATAATAAAAATCATTTTCTCAGAATAACAACTTTTAAATCAAGGTTTATCATAGTTTTTAATTAACTAACCCAAAACAGCCCGCGGTGTTACTACGGCGGCGTAAATCCGGTTTTACGGTGTTTTTCGTGTTTCCAGGTTTTAAATCATTAAGTTAGCATATCATATAGATATAGAACATGTGTTTAGTTGATTTTAAAAGTCAAGTTAGAAGGATTAACTTTTGTTTGCGAACAAGTTTAGAATTAACTAAACTATGTTCTAGTGATTACAAGTTTAAACCTTCGAATAAGATAGCTTTATATGTATGAATCGAATGATGTTATGAACATCATTACTACCTTAAGTTCCTTGGATAAACCTACTGGAAAAGAGAAAAATGGATCTAGCTTCAATGGATCCTTGGATGGCTCGAAGTTCTTGAAGCAGAATCATGACACGAAAACAAGTTCAAGTAAGATCATCACTTGAAATAAGATTGTTATAGTTATAGAAATTGAACCAAAGTTTGAATATGATTATCACCTTGTATTAGAATGATAACCTACTGTAAGAAACAAAGATTTCTTGAGGTTGGATGATCACCTTACAAGATTGGAAGTGAGCTAGCAAACTTGAAAGTATTCTTGATTTTATGAAACTAGAACTTTTGGAATTTATGAAGAACACTTAGAACTTGAAGATAGAACTTGAGAGAGATCAATTAGATGAAGAAAATTGAAGAATGAAAGTATTTGTAGGTGTTTTTGGTCGTTGGTGTATGGATTAGATATAAAGGATATGTAATTTTATTTTCATGTAAATAAGTCATGAATGATTACTCATATTTTTGTAATTTTATGAGATATTTCATGCTAGTTGCCAAATGATGGTTCCCACATGTGTTAGGTGACTCACATGGGCTGCTAAGAGCTGATCATTGGAGTGTATATACCAATAGTACATACATCTAAAAGCTGTGTATTGTACGAGTACGAATACGGGTGCATACGAGTAGAATTGTTGATGAAACTGAACGAGGATGTAATTGTAAGCATTTTTGTTAAGTAGAAGTATTTTGATAAGTGTATTGAAGTCTTTCAAAAGTGTATAAATACATATTAAAACACTACATGTATATACATTTTAACTGAGTCGTTAAGTCATCGTTAGTCGTTACATGTAAGTGTTGTTTTGAAACCTTTAGGTTAACGATCTTGTTAAATGTTGTTAACCCAATGTTTATAATATCAAATGAGATTTTAAATTATTATATTATCATGATATTATCATGTATGAATATCTCTTAATATGATATATATACATTAAATGTCTTTACAACGATAATCGGTACATATATGTCTCGTTTAAAAATCATTAAGTTAGTAGTCTTGTTTTTACATATGTAGTTCATTGTTAATATACTTAATGATATGTTTACTTATCATAGTATCATGTTAACTATATATATATATCCATATATATGTCATCATATAGTTTTTACAAGTTTTAACGTTCGTGAATCACCGGTCAACTTGAGTGGTCAATTGTCTATATGAAACATATTTCAATTAATCAAGTCTTAACAAATTTGATTGCTTAACATGTTGGAAACATTTAATCATGTAAATATCAATCTCAATTAATATATATAAACATGGAAAAGTTCGGGTCACTACATTAACTATATATATATATATATATATATATATATATATATATATATATATATATATATATATATATATATATATATATATATATATATATATATATATATATATATATATATCCATATATATGTCATCATATAGTTTTTACAAGTTTTAACGTTCGTGAATCACCGGTCAACTTGGGTGGTCAATTGTCTATATGAAACATATTTCAATTAATCAAGTCTTAACAAGTTTGATTGCTTAACATGTTGGAAACATTTAATCATGTAAATATCAATCTCAATTAATATATATAAACATGGAAAAGTTCGGGTCACTACAGTACCTACCCGTTAAATAAATTTCGTCCTGAAATTTTAAGCTGTTGAAGGTGTTGACGAATCTTCTGGAAATAGATGCGGGTATTTCTTCTTCATCTGATCTTCAAGCTCCCAGGTGAACTCGGGTCCTCTACGAGCATTCCATCGAACCTTAACAATTGGTATCTTGTTTTGCTTAAGTCTTTTAACCTCACGATCCATTATTTCGACGGGTTCTTCGATGAATTGAAGTTTTTCGTTGATTTGGATTTCATCTAACGGAATAGTGAGATCTTCTTTAGCAAAACATTTCTTCAAATTCGAGACGTGGAAAGTGTTATGTACAGCCGCGAGTTGTTGAGGTAACTCAAGTCGGTAAGCTACTGGTCCGACACGATCAATAATCTTGAATAGTCCAATATACCTTGGATTTAATTTCCCTCGTTTACCAAATCGAACAACGCCTTTCCAAGGTGCAACTTTAAGCATGACCATCTCTCCAATTTCAAATTCTATATCTTTTCTTTTAATTTCAGCGTAGCTCTTTTGTCGACTTTGGGCGGTTTTCAACCGTTGTTGAATTTGGATGATCTTCTCGGTAGTTTCTTGTATAATCTCCGGACCCGTAATCTGTCTATCCCCCACTTCACTCCAACAAATCGGAGACCTGCACTTTCTACCATAAAGTGCTTCAAACGGCGCCATCTCAATGCTTGAATGGTAGCTGTTGTTGTAGGAAAATTCTGCTAACGGTAGATGTCGATCCCAACTGTTTCCGAAATCAATAACACATGCTCGTAGCATGTCTTCAAGTGTTTGTATCGTCCTTTCGCTCTGCCCATCAGTTTGTGGATGATAGGCAGTACTCATGTCTAGACGAGTTCCTAATGCTTGCTGTAATGTCTGCCAGAATCTTGAAATAAATCTGCCATCCCTATCAGAGATAATAGAGATTGGTATTCCATGTCTGGAGACGACTTCCTTCAAATACAGTCGTGCTAACTTCTCCATCTTGTCATCTTCTCTTATTGGCAGGAAGTGTGCTGATTTGGTGAGACGATCAACTATTACCCAAATAGTATCAAAACCACTTGCAGTCCTTGGCAATTTAGTGATGAAATCCATGGTAATGTTTTCCCATTTCCATTCCAGGATTTCGGGTTGTTGAAGTAGACCTGATGGTTTCTGATGCTCAGCTTTGACCTTAGAACACGTCAAACATTCTCCTACGTATTTAGCAACATCGGCTTTCATACCCGGCCACCAAAAATGTTTCTTGAGATCCTTGTACATCTTTCCCGTTCCAGGATGTATTGAGTATCTGGTTTTATGAGCTTCTCTAAGTACCATTTCTCTCATATCTCCAAATTTTGGTACCCAAATCCTTTCAGCCCAATACCGGGTTTCGTCTTCCCGAATATTAAGATGCTTCTCCGATCCTTTGGGTATTTCTGAAATGTCCCGTTCTTATTGATTAAAAACGTTCCATATTAATTGATTTCGTTGCGAGGTTTTGACCTCTATATGAGACGTTTTTCAAAGACTGCATTCATTTTAAAACAAACCATAACCTTTATTTCATCAATAAAGGTTTAAAAAGCTTTACGTAGATTATCAAATAATGAAAATCTAAAATATCCTGTTTACACACGACCATTACATAATGGTTTACAATACAAATATGTTACAACAAAATAAGTTTCTTGAATGCAGTTTTTACACAATATCATACAAGCACGGACTCCAAATCTCGTCCTTATTTAAGTATGCGACAGCGGAAGCTCTTAATAATCACCTGAGAATAAACATGCTTAAAACGTCAACAAAAATGTTGGTGAGTTATAGGTTTAACCTATATATATCAAATCATAATAATAGACCACAAGATTTCATATTTCAATATACATCCCATACATAGAGATAAAAATCATTCATATGGTGAACACCTGGTAACCGACATTAACAAGATGCATATATAAGAATATCCCCATCATTCCGGGACACCCTTCGGATATGATATAAATTTCGAAGTACTAAAGCATCCGGTACTTTGGATGGGGTTTGTTAGGCCCAATAGATCTATCTTTAGGATTCGCGTCAATTAGGGTGTCTGTTCCCTAATTCTTAGATTACCAGACTTAATAAAAAGGGGCATATTCGATTTCGATAATTCAACCATAGAATGTAGTTTCACGTACTTGTGTCTATTTTGTAAATCATTTATAAAACCTGCATGTATTCTCATCCCAAAAATATTAGATTTTAAAAGTGGGACTATAACTCACTTTCACAGATTTTTACTTCGTCGGGAAGTAAGACTTGGCCACTGGTTGATTCACGAACCTATAACAATATATACATATATATCAAAGTATGTTCAAAATATATTTACAACACTTTTAATATATTTTGATGTTTTAAGTTTATTAAGTCAGCTGTCCTCGTTAGTAACCTACAACTAGTTGTCCACAGTTAGATGTACAGAAATAAATTGATAAATATTATCTTAAATCAATCCACGACCCAGTGTATACGTATCTCAGTATTGATCACAACTCAAACTATATATATTTTGGAATCAACCTCAACCCTGTATAGCTAACTTCAACATTCACATATAGAGTGTCTATGGTTGTTCCGAAATATATATAGATGTGTCGACATGATAGGTCGAAACATTGTATACGTGTCTATGGTATCTCAAGATTACATAATATACAATACAAGTTGATTAAGTTATGGTTGGAATAGATTTGTTACCAATTTTCACGTAGCTAAAATGAGAAAAATTATCCAATCTTGTTTTACCCATAACTTCTTCATTTTAAATCCGTTTTGAGTGAATCAAATTGCTATGGTTTCATATTGAACTCTATTTTATGAATCTAAACAGAAAAAGTATAGGTTTATAGTCGGAAAAATAAGTTACAAGTCGTTTTTGTAAAGGTAGTCATTTCAGTCGAAAGAACGACGTCTAGATGACCATTTTAGAAAACATACTTCCACTTTGAGTTTAACCATAATTTTTGGATATAGTTTCATGTTCATAATAACAATCATTTTCTCAGAATAACAACTTTTAAATCAAAGTTTATCATAGTTTTTAATTAACTAACCCAAAACAGCCCGCGGTGTTACTACGACGGCGTAAATCCAGTTTTACGGTGTTTTTCGTGTTTCCAGGTTTTAAATCATTAAGTTAGCATATCATATAGATATAGAACATGTGTTTAGTTGATTTTAAAAGTCAAGTTAGAAGGATTAACTTTTGTTTGCGAACAAGTTTAGAATTAACTAAACTATGTTCTAGTGATTACAAGTTTAAACCTTCGAATAAGATAGCTTTATATGTATGAATCGAATGATGTTATGAACATCATTACTACCTTAAGTTCCTTGGATAAACCTACTGGAAAAGAGAAAAATGGATCTAGCTTCAATGGATCCTTGGATGGCTCGAAGTTCTTGAAGCAGAATCATGACACGAAAACAAGTTCAAGTAAGATCATCACTTGAAATAAGATTGTTATAGTTATAGAAATTGAACCAAAGTTTGAATATGATTATTACCTTGTATTAGAATGATAACCTACTGTAAGAAACAAAGATTTCTTGAGGTTGGATGATCACCTTACAAGATTGGAAGTGAGCTAGCAAACTTGAAAGTATTCTTGATTTTATGTAACTAGAACTTGTAGAATATATGAAGAACACTTAGAACTTGAAGATAGAACTTGAGAGAGATCAATTAGATGAAGAAAATTGAAGAATGAAAGTGTTTGTAGGTGTTTTTGGTCGTTGGTGTATGGATTAGATATAAAGGATATGTAATTTTGTTTTCATGTAAATAAGTCATGAATGATTACTCATATTTTTGTAATTTTATGAGATATTTCTTGCTAGTTGCCAAATGATGGTTCCCACATGTGTTAGGTGACTCACATGGGCTGCTAAGAGCTGATAATTGGAGTGTATATACCAATAGTACATACATCTAAAAGCTGTGTATTGTACGAGTACGAATACGGGTGCATACGAGTAGAATTGTTGATGAAACTGAACGAGGATGTAATTGTAAGCATTTTTGTTAAGTAGAAGTATTTTGATAAGTGTATTGAAGTCTTCCAAAAGTGTATAAATACATATTAAAACACTACATGTATATACATTTTAACTGATTCGTTAAGTCATCGTTAGTCGTTACATGTAAGTGTTGTTTTGAAACCTTTAGGTTAACGATCTTGTTAAATATTGTTAACCCAATGTTTATAATATCAAATGAGATTTTAAATTATTATATTATCATGATATTATCATGTATGAATATCTCTTAATATGATATATATACATTAAACGTCTTTACAACGATAATCGTTACATATATGTCTCGTTTAAAAATCATTAAGTTAGTAGTCTTGTTTTTACATATGTAGTTCATTGTTAATATACTTAATGATATGTTTACTTATCATAGTATCATGTTAACTATATATATATCCATATATATGTCATCATATAGTTTTTACAAGTTTTAACGTTCGTGAATCACCGGTCAACTTGGGTGGTCAATTGTCTATATGAAACATATTTCAATTAATCAAGTCTTAACAAGTTTGATTGCTTAACATGTTGGAAACATTTAATCATGTAAATATCAATCTCAATTAATATATATAAACATGGAAAAGTTCGGGTCACTACAGTACCTACCCGTTAAATAAATTTCGTCCCGAAATTTTAAGCTGTTGAAGGTGTTGACGAATCTTCTGGAAATAGATGCGGGTATTTCTTCTTCATCTGATCTTCACGCTCCCAGGTGAACTCGGGTCCTCTACGAGCATTCCATCGAACCTTAACAATTGGTATCTTGTTTCGCTTAAGTCTTTTAACCTCACGATCCATTATTTCGACGGGTTCTTCGATGAATTGAAGTTTTTCGTTGATTTGGATTTCATCTAATGGAATAGTGAGATCTTCTTTAGCAAAACATTTCTTCAAATTCGAGACGTGGAAAGTGTTATGTACAGCCGCGAGTTGTTGAGGTAACTCTAGTCGGTAAGCTACTGGTCCGACACGATCAATAATCTTGAATGGTCCAATATACCTTGGATTTAATTTCCCTCGTTTACCAAATCGAACAACGCCTTTCCAAGGTGCAACTTTAAGCATGACCATCTCTCCAATTTCAAATTCTATATCTTTTCTTTTAATGTCAGCGTAGCTCTTTTGTCGACTTTGGGCGGTTTTCAACCGTTGTTGAATTTGGATGATCTTCTCGGTAGTTTCTTGTATAATCTCTGGACCCGTAATCTGTCTATCCCCCACTTCACTCCAACAAATCGGAGACCTGCACTTTCTACCATAAAGTGCTTCAAACGGCGCCATCTCAATGCTTGAATGGTAGCTGTTGTTGTAGGAAAATTCTGCTAATGGTAGATGTCGATCCCAACTGTTTCCGAAATCAATAACACATGCTCGTAGCATGTCTTCAAGCGTTTGTATCGTCCTTTCGCTCTGCCCATCAGTTTATGGATGATAGGCAGTACTCATGTCTAGACGAGTTCCTAATGCTTGCTGTAATGTCTGCCAGAATCTTGAAATAAATCTGCCATCCCTATCAGAGATAATAGAGATTGGTATTCCATGTCTGGAGACGACTTCCTTCAAATACAGTCGTGCTAACTTCTCCATCTTGTCATCTTCTCTTATTGGCAGGAAGTGTGCTGATTTGGTGAGACGATCAACTATTACCCAAATAGTATCAAAACCACTTGCAGTCCTTGGCAATTTAGTGATGAAATCCATGGTAATGTTTTCCCATTTCCATTCTGGGATTTCGGGTTGTTGAAGTAGACCTGATGGTTTTTGATGCTCAGCTTTGACCTTAGAACACGTCAAACATTCTCCTACGTATTTAGCAACATCGGCTTTCATACCCGGCCACCAAAAATGTTTCTTGAGATCCTTGTACATCTTCCCCGTTCCAGGATGTATTGAGTATCTAGTTTTATGAGCTTCTCTAAGTACCATTTCTCTCATATCTCCAAATTTTGGTACCCAAATCCTTTCAGCCCTATACCGGGTTCCGTCTTCCTGAATATTAAGATGCTTCTCCGATCCTTTGGGTATTTCATCCTTTAAATTTCCCTCTTTTAAAACTCCTTGTTGCGCCTCCTTTATTTGAGTAGTAAGGTTATTATGAATCATTATATTCATAGATTTTACTCGAATGGGTTCTCTGTCCTTCCTGCTCAAGGCATCGGCTACCACATTTGCCTTCCCCGGGTGGTAACGGATCTCAAAGTCGTAATCATTCAATAATTCAATCCACCTACGCTGCCTCATATTCAGTTGTTTCTGATTAAATATGTGTTGAAGACTTTTGTGGTCGGTATATATAATACTTTTGACCCCATATAAGTAGTGCCTCCAAGTCTTTAATGCAAAAACAACCGCGCCTAATTCCAAATCATGCGTCGTATAATTTTGTTCGTGAATCTTCAATTGTCTAGACGCATAAGCAATCACCTTCGTTCGTTGCATTAATACACAACCGAGACCTTGCTTTGATGCGTCACAATAAATCACAAAATCATAATTCCCTTCAGGCAATGACAATATAGGTGCCGTAGTTAGCTTTTTCTTCAATAACTGAAACGCTTTCTCTTGTTCATCATTCCATTCAAATTTCTTCCCTTTATGCGTTAATGCAGTCAAGGGTTTTGCTATTCTGGAAAAGTCTTGGATGAACCTTCTATAGTAACCAGCTAGTCCTAAAAACTGGCGTATGTGTTTCGGAGTTTTCGGGGTTTCCCACTTTTCAACAGTTTCTATCTTTGCCGGATCCACCTTAATACCTTCTTTGTTCACTATGTGACCGAGGAATTGAACTTCTTCCAACCAAAATGCACACTTTGAAAACTTAGCGTACAATTCTTCCTTCCTCAATACTTCTAACACCTTTCTCAAATGTTCACCGTGTTCTTGGTCATTCTTTGAGTAAATAAGTATGTCATCAATGAAAACGATGACAAACTTGTCAAGGTATGGTCCACACACTCGGTTCATAAGGTCCATGAACATAGCTGGTGCATTAGTTAAACCAAACGGCATGACCATAAACTCGTAATGACCGTAACGTGTTCTGAAAGCAGTCTTTGGAATATCATCTTCTTTCACCCGCATTTGATGATACCCGGAACGTAAGTCAATCTTTGAATAAACAGACGAGCCTTGTAGTTGATCAAATAAGTCGTCGATTCTCGGTAGTGGGTAGCGGTTCTTGATGGTAAGTTTGTTCAACTCTCGGTAGTCGATACACAACCTGAATGTATCATCTTTCTTCTTGACAAACAAAACAGGAGCTCCCCACGGTGATGTGCTTGGTCGAATGAAACCACGCTCTAAAAGTTCTTGTAATTGGCTTTGCAGTTCTTTCATCTCGCTGGGTGCTAGTCTGTAAGGAGCACGAGCTATTGGTGCAGCTCCTAGTACAAGATCTATTTGAAATTCAACGGATCGATGTGGGGGTAATCCCGGTAATTCTTTCGGAAATACATCGGGAAATTCTTTTGCGATGGGAACATCATTGATGCTCTTTTCTTCAGTTTGTACTTTCTCGACGTGTGCTAGAACAGCATAGAAACCTTTTCTTATTAGTTTTTGTGCCTTCAAATTACTAATAAGATGTAGCTTCGTGTTGCCCTTTTCTCCGTACACCATTAAGGGTTTTCCTTTTTCTCGTATAATGCGAATTGCATTTTTGTAACAAACGATCTCTGCTTTCACTTCTTTCAACCAGTCCATACCGATTATCACATCAAAACTCCCTAACTCTATTGGTATCAAATCAATCTTAAATGTTTCGCTAACCAGTTTAATTTCTCGATTCCGACATATATTATCTGCTGAAATTAATTTACCATTTGCTAATTCGAGTAAAAATTTACTATCCAAAGGCGTCAATGGACAACTTAATTTAGCACAAAAATCTCTACTCATATAGCTTCTATCCGCACCCGAATCAAATAAAAAGTAAGCAGATTTATTGTCAATAAGAAACGTACCCGTAACAAGCTCCGGGTCTTCCTGTGCCTCTGCCACATTAATATTGAAAACTCTTTCGCGGCCTTTTCCATTCGTGTTCTCCTGGTTCGGGCAATTTTTAATAATGTGGCCCGGTTTTCCACATTTATAACAAACTACATTGGCATAACTTGCTCCGACACTACTTGCTCCGCCATTACTCGTTCCGACACCATTTGTTCCTTTCGTTCTGTTAACCCCTGGTCCGTAGACATCACACTTCGCCGCGCTATGACCATTTCTTTTACACTTGTTGCAAAATTTGGTGCAGAACCCCGAGTGATACTTTTCACACCTTTGGCATAGCGGCTTCTGATTGTTGTTGTTGTTGCGGTTATTATTGTTGTTAAGATGATTGTTGTGGTTGCTGTTGTTGTTGTTGTTGTTGTTGTTGTTGTTGTTGTTGTTGTTGTTGGGCCGTTTGTTGTAGTTGCGATTGATGTTGCGATTGTTAGGATAGTTGTTGCGATTATTGTTATAATTGCTGTTGTTGTTGTATTGGTGATTCTTATCACCGTTTTCCTCCCACTTTCTTTTGACTTGCTTCACATTGGCCTCTTCAGCAGTCTGTTCTTTAATTCTTTCTTCAATCTGGTTCACTAGTTTGTGAGCCATTCTACATGCCTGTTGTATGGAGGCGGGCTCGTGTGAACTTATATCTTCTTGGATTCTTTCCGGTAATCCTTTCACAAACGCGTCGATCTTCTCTTCCTCATCTTCGAATGCTCCCGGACACAATAGGCACAATTCTGTGAATCGTCTTTCGTACGTGGTAATATCAAATCCTTGGGTTCGTAACCCTCTAAGTTCTGTCTTGAGCTTATTGACCTCGGTTCTGGGACGGTACTTCTCGTTCATCAAGTGCTTGAATGCTGACCACGGTAGTGCGTACGCATCGTCTTATCCCACTTGCTCTAGATAGGTATTCCACCATGTTAACGCAGAACCTGTGAAGGTATGCGTAGCGTACTTAACTTTGTCCTCTTCAGTACACTTACTTATGGCAAACACCGATTCGACCTTCTCGGTCCACCGTTTCAATCCGATCGGTCCTTCGGTTCCATCAAATTCCAAAGGTTTGCAGGCAGTGAATTCTTTGTAGGTGCATCCTACACGATTTCCTGTACTGCCAGATCCAAGGTTATTGTTGGTATGTAGCGCAGCCTGTACTGCGGCTATGTTTGAAGCTAGAAAAGTACGGAATTCCTCTTCATTCATATTCACGGTGTGTCGAGTAGTCGGTGCCATTTCCTTCAAAATAGTCAAATGGAACAAGTTAATCATACAGAATATTAAGAGTAGTTAATAGTATTTCGTAGCATAATATGAACTCATTTATAAAAGCTTTTTCTTCATATTAGCGTTTTATAAGTTTAAATTCGGGTAGTACCTACCCGTTAAGTTCATACTTAGTAGCTAATATACAATTCAACTACTACAATTCTATATGAAAAACTGATTATAATAATATTTCGCGTTCAAACTTTTATACAATATTTTACAAACTTACAATACCGCTTATTTTACATAAAGCATGAAATATAGCACACAATAACTTTGATACAAGATAGTTGTGAAGATAATTCTAGATAGTACACAAGTCGTTCAGCAAAGGCAATAAAAACACGTAATTCATACGTCCAGAAACAAGTCATGCATTCTGGTTTTACTAGGACTACTTCCCATCCTTGGTCTTGTGCAACATAACCGTTATGGCCGTTGATAAGACAGCGTGTTGTAACGTCGTCAAAGGGACGAGGGTTACGTAATGTCCAACAGTCCCGTAACAATCTAAAAACCTCATTTCTTACCCCAATTACCGACTCCGTCACTTGTGGGAACGTTTTGTTTAATAGCTGTAGTCCGATGTTCTTTTTCTCACTTTGGTGAGAAGCGAACATTACTAACCCATAAGCATAGCATGCTTCTTTATGTTGCATGTTAGCCGCTTTTTCTAAATCATGAAGTCCTATATTCGGATACATTGAGTCAAAATAATTTCTTAACCCGTTGCGTAAAATAGCATTTGGGTTCCTCGCAATATATGCGTCAAAGTAAACACATCGTAACTTATGGGTTTCCCAATGTGATATCCCCCATCTTTCAAACGAAAGTCTCTTATAAACCAAGACATTCTTGGAACGTTCTTCGAATGTCTTACAAACTGATCTCGCCTTAAATAGTTGTGCCGAGGAATTCTGACCGACTCTAGACAAGATTTCATCAATCATGTCTCCGGGTAGGTCTCTTAAAATATTGGGTTGTCTATCCATTTTGCGTTTTTATACTGTAAAATAGACAAGAGTTAGATTCATAAAAAAAAAATACTTATTAATACAAGCAATTTTTACATATATCATAAAGCATAAGCACACTATATTACATATATTACACCACATGAATACAACTATCTTATTCCGACTCGCTTGTTTCTTCTTCTTCGGTTTTGGTTCGTTTTGCCAAGTTTCTAGGGATATATGATTTTCCCCTAATACGAGCCGTTGTTATCCACATTGGTTTAGAAAAACCTGGTGGTTTAGAGGTTCCCGGGTCATTGTTACAACTTAAGGACTTCGGGGGTTGACGATACATATAAAGTTCATCGGGGTTGGAATTAGATTTCTCTATTTTTATGCCCTTCCCCTTATTATTTTCTTTTGCCTTTTTAAATTCAGTTGGGGTAATTTCTATAACATCATCGGAATTCTCGTCGGAATCCGATTCATCGGAGAATTGGTAATCCTCCCAATATTTTGCTTCCTTGGCGGAAACACCATTGACCATAATTAACCTTGGTCGGTTGGTTGAGGATTTTCTTTTACTTAACCGTTTTATTATTTCCCCCACCGGTTCTATTTCTTCATCCGGTTCCTCCTCTTCCGGTTCTGATTCTTCTTCCGGTTCCGACTCTTCTTCCGGTTCCTCTTCGGGAACTTGTGAATCAGTCCACGAATCATTCCAATTTACATTTGACTCTTCATTATTATTAGGTGAGTCAATGGGACTTGTTCTAGAGGTAGACATCTATCACATAATATCAAACACGTTAAGAGATTAATATATCACATAATATTCACATGTTAAAAATATATAGTTTCCAACAAAATTTGTTAAGCAATCATTTTTCAAGTAAACACGGTCGAAGTCCAGACTCACTAATGCATCCTAAAAAACTCGATAAGACACACTAATGCAAAATTCTGGTTCTCTAAGACCAACGCTCGGATACCAACTGAAATGTCCCGTTCTTATTGATTAAAAACGTTCCATATTAATTGATTTCGTTGCGAGGTTTTGACCTCTATATGAGACGTTTTTCAAAGACTGCATTCATTTTAAAACAAACCATAACCTTTATTTCATCAATAAAGGTTTAAAAAGCTTTACGTAGATTATCAAATAATGAAAATCTAAAATATCCTGTTTACACACGACCATTACATAATGGTTTACAATACAAATATGTTACAACAAAATAAGTTTCTTGAATGCAGTTTTTACACAATATCATACAAGCATGGACTCCAAATCTCGTCCTTATTTAAGTATGCGACAGCGGAAGCTCTTAATAATCACCTGAGAATAAACATGCTTAAAACGTCAACAAAAATGTTGGTGAGTTATAGGTTTAACCTATATATATCAAATCATAATAATAGACCACAAGATTTCATATTTCAATATACATCCCATACATAGAGATAAAAATCATTCATATGGTGAACACCTGGTAACCGACATTAACAAGATGCATATATAAGAATATCCCCATCATTCCGGGACACCCTTCGGATATGATATAAATTTCGAAGTACTAAAGCATCCGGTACTTTGGATGGGGTTTGTTAGGCCCAATAGATCTATCTTTAGGATTCGCGTCAATTAGGGTGTCTGTTCCCTAATTCTTAGATTACCAGACTTAATAAAAAGGGGCATATTCGATTTCGATAATTCAACCATAGAATGTAGTTTCACGTACTTGTGTCTATTTTGTAAATCATTTATAAAACCTGCATGTATTCTCATCCCAAAACTATTAGATTTTAAAAGTGGGACTATAACTCACTTTCACAGATTTTTACTTCGTCGGGAAGTAAGACTTGGCCACTGGTTGATTCACGAACCTATAACAATATATACATATATATCAAAGTATGTTCAAAATATATTTACAACACTTTTAACATATTTTGATGTTTTAAGTTTATTAAGTCAGCTGTCCTCGTTAGTAACCTACAACTAGTTGTCCACAGTTAGATGTACAGAAATAAATCGATAAATATTATCTTGAATCAATCCACGACCCAGTGTATACGTATCTCAGTATTGATCACAACTCAAACTATATATATTTTGGAATCAACCTCAACCCTGTATAGCTAACTCCAACATTCACATATAGAGTGTCTATGGTTGTTCCGAAATATATATAGATGTGTCGACATGATAGGTCGAAACATTGTATACGTGTCTATGGTATCTCAAGATTACATAATATACAATACAAGTTGATTAAGTTATGGTTGGAATAGATTTGTTACCAATTTTCACGTAGCTAAAATGAGAAAAATTATCCAATCTTGTTTTACCCATAACTTCTTCATTTTAAATCCGTTTTGAGTGAATCAAATTGCTATGGTTTCATATGGAACTCTATTTTATGAATCTAAACAGAAAAAGTATAGGTTTATAGTCGGAAAAATAAGTTACAAGTCGTTTTTGTAAAGGTAGTCATTTCAGTCGAAAGAACGACGTCTAGATGACCATTTTAGAAAACATACTTCCACTTTGAGTTTAACCATAATTTTTGGATATAGTTTCATGTTCATAATAACAATCATTTTCTCAGAATAACAACTTTTAAATCAAAGTTTATCATAGTTTTTAATTAACTAACCCAAAACAGCCCGCGGTGTTACTACGACGGCGTAAATCCGGTTTTACGGTGTTTTTCGTGTTTCCAGGTTTTAAATCATTAAGTTAGCATATCATATAGATATAGAACATGTGTTTAGTTGATTTTAAAAGTCAAGTTAGAAGGATTAACTTTTGTTTGCGAACAAGTTTAGAATTAACTAAACTATGTTCTAGTGATTACAAGTTTAAACCTTCGAATAAGATAGCTTTATATGTATGAATCGAATGATGTTATGAACATCATTACTACCTTAAGTTCCTTGAATAAACCTACTGGAAAAGAGAAAAATGGATCTAGCTTCAATGGATCCTTGGATGGCTCGAAGTTCTTGAAGCAGAATCATGACACGAAAACAAGTTCAAGTAAGATCATCACTTGAAATAAGATTGTTATAGTTATAGAAATTGAACCAAAGTTTGAATATGATTATTACCTTGTATTAGAATGATTACCTACTGTAAGAAACAAAGATTTCTTGAGGTTGGATGATCACCTTACAAGATTGGAAGTGAGCTAGCAAACTTGAAAGTATTCTTGATTTTATGTAACTAGAACTTGTAGAATATATGAAGAACACTTAGAACTTGAAGATTGAACTTGAGAGAGATCAATTAGATGAAGAAAATTGAAGAATGAAAGTGTTTGTAGGTGTTTTTGGTCGTTGGTGTATGGATTAGATATAAAGGATATGTAATTTTGTTTTCATGTAAATAAGTCATGAATGATTACTCATATTTTTGTAATTTTATGAGATATTTCTTGCTAGTTGCCAAATGATGGTTCCCACATGTGTTAGGTGACTCACATGGGCTGCTAAGAGCTGATCATTGGAGTGTATATACCAATAGTACATACATCTAAAAGCTGTGTATTGTACGAGTACGAATACGGGTGCATACGAGTAGAATTGTTGATGAAACTGAACGAGGATGTAATTGTAAGCATTTTTGTTAAGTAGAAGTATTTTGATAAGTGTATTGAAGTCTTCCAAAAGTGTATAAATACATATTAAAACACTACATGTATATACATTTTAACTGATTCGTTAAGTCATCGTTAGTCGTTACATGTAAGTGTTGTTTTGAAACCTTTAGGTTAACGATCTTGTTAAATATTGTTAACCCAATGTTTATAATATCAAATGAGATTTTAAATTATTATATTATCATGATATTATCATGTATGAATATCTCTTAATATGATATATATACATTAAACGTCTTTACAACGATAATCGTTACATATATGTCTCGTTTAAAAATCATTAAGTTAGTAGTCTTGTTTTTACATATGTAGTTCATTGTTAATATACTTAATGATATGTTTACTTATCATAATATCATGTTAACTATATATATATCCATATATATGTCATCATATAGTTTTTACAAGTTTTAACGTTCGTGAATCACCGGTCAACTTGGGTGGTCAATTGTCTATATGAAACATATTTCAATTAATCAAGTCTTAACAAGTTTGATTGCTTAACATGTTGGAAACATTTAATCATGTAAATATCAATCTCAATTAATATATATAAACATGGAAAAGTTCGGGTCACTACAATTTCATCCTTTAAATTTCCCTCTTTTAAAACTCCTTGTTGCGCCTCCTTTATTTGAGTAGTAAGGTTATTATGAATCATTATATTCATAGATTTTACTCGAATGGGTTCTCTGTCCTTCCTGCTCAAGGCATCGGCTACCACATTTGCCTTCCCCGGGTGGTAACGAATCTCAAAGTCGTAATCATTCAATAATTCAATCCACCTACGCTGCCTCATATTCAGTTGTTTCTGATTAAATATGTGTTGAAGACTTTTGTGGTCGGTATATATAATACTTTTGACCCCATATAAGTAGTGCCTCCAAGTCTTTAATGCAAAAACAACCGCGCCTAATTCCAAATCATGCGTCGTATAATTTTGTTCGTGAATCTTCAATTGTCTAGACGCATAAGCAATCACCTTCGTTCGTTGCATTAATACACAACCGAGACCTTTCTTTGATGCATCACAATAAATCACAAAATCATCATTCCCTTCAGGCAATGACAATATAGGTGCCGTAGTTAGCTTTTTCTTCAATAACTGAAACGCTTTCTCTTGTTCATCATTCCATTCAAATTTCTTCCCTTTATGCGTTAATGCAGTCAAGGGTTTTGCTATTCTGGAAAAGTCTTAGATGAACCTTCTGTAGTAACAGGCTAGTCCTAAAAACTGGCATATGTGTTTCGGAGTTTTTGGGGTTTCCCACTTTTCAACAGTTTCTATCTTTGCCGGATCTACCTTAATACCTTCTTTGTTCACTATGTGACCGAGGAATTGAACTTCTTCCAACCAAAATGCACAATTTGAAAACTTAGCGTATAATTCTTCCTTCCTCAATACTTCTAACACCTTTCTCAAATGTTCACCGTGTTCTTGGTCATTCTTTGAGTAAATAAGTATGTCATCAATGAAAACAATGACAAACTTGTTAAGGTATGGTCCACACACTCGGTTCATAAGGTCCATGAACACAGCTGGTGCATTAGTTAAATCAAACGGCATGACCATAAACTCGTAATGACCGTAACGTGTTCTGAAAGCAGTCTTTGGAATATCATCTTCTTTCACCCGCATTTGATGATACCCGGAACGTAAGTCAATCTTTGAATAAACAGACGAGCCTTGTAGTTGATCAAATAAGTCGTCGATTCTCGGTAGTGGGTAGCGGTTCTTGATGGTAAGTTTGTTCAACTCTCGGTAGTCGATACACAACCTGAATGTACCATCTTTCTTCTTGACAAACAAAACAGGAGCTCCCCACGGTGATGTGCTTGGTCGAATGAAACCATGCTCTAAAAGTTCTTGTAATTGGCTTTGCAGTTCTTTCATCTCGCTGGGTGCGAGTCTGTAAGGAGCACGAGCTATTGGTGCAGCTCCTGGTACAAGATCTATTTGAAATTCAACGGATCGATGTGGGGGTAATCCCGGTAATTCTTTCGGAAATACATCGGGAAATTCTTTTGCAATGGGAACATCATTGATGCTCTTTTCTTCAGTTTGTACTTTCTCGACGTGTGCTAGAACAGCATAGCAACCTTTTTCTTATTAGTTTTTGTGCCTTCAAATTACTAATAAGATGTAGATTCGTGTTGCCGTTTTCTCCGTACACCATTAAGGGTTTTCCTTTTTCTCGTATAATGCGAATTGCATTTTTGTAACAAACGATCTCCGCTTTCACTTCTTTCAACCAGTCCATACCGATTATCACATCAAAACTCCCTAACTCTACTGGTATCAAATCAATCTTAAATGTTTCGCTAACCAGTTTAATTTCTCGATTCCGACATATATTATCTGCTGAAATTAATTTACCATTTGCTAATTCGAGTAAAAATATACTATCCAAAGGCGTCAATGGACAACTTAATTTAGCACAAAAATCTCTACTCATATAGCTTCTATCCGCACCCGAATCAAATAAAACGTAAGCAGATTTATTGTCAATAAGAAACGTACCCGTAACAAGCTCCGGGTCTTCCTGTGCCTCTGCCGCATTAATATTGAAAACTCTTTCGCGGCTTGTCCATTCGTGTTCTCCTGGTTCGGGAAATTTCTAATAATGTGGCCCGGTTTTCCACATTTATAACAAACTACATTGGCATAACTTGCTCCGACATTACTTGCTCCGCCATTACTCGTTCCGACACCATTTGTTCCTTTCGTTCTATTAACCCCTGGTCCGTAGACCTCACACTTCGCCGCGCTATGACCATTTCTCTTACACTTGTTGCAAAATTTGGTGCAGAACCCCGAGTGATACTTTTCACACCTTTGGCATAGCTGCTTCTGATTGTTGTTGTTGTTGCGGTTATTATTGGTATTGGGATGATTGTTGTAGTTGCTGTTGTTGTTGTTGGGCCGTTTGTTGTAGTTGCAATTGATGTTGCGATTGTTGGGATAATTGTTACGATTATTGTTGTAATTGCTGTTGTTGTTGTATTGGTGATTCTTATCACCGTTTTCCTCCCACTTTCTTTTGACTTGCTTCACATTGGCCTCTTCAGCAGTCTGTTCTTTAATTCTTTCTTCAATCTGGTTCACTAGTTTGTGAGCCATTCTACATGCCTGTTGTATGGAGGCGGGCTTGTGTGAACTTATATCTTCTTGGATTCTTTTCGGTAATCCTTTCACAAAAGCGTCGATCTTCTCTTCCTCATCTTCGAATGCTCTCGGACACAATAGGCACAATTCTGTGAATCGTCTTTCGTACGTGGTAATATCAAATCCTTGGGTTCGTAACCCTCTAAGTTCTGTCTTGAGCTTATTGACCTCGGTTCTGGGAAGGTACTTCTCGTTCATCAAGTGCTTGAATGCTGACCACGGTAGTGCGTACGCATCGTCTTGTCCCACTTGCTCTAGATAGGTATTCCACCATGTTAACGCAGAACCTGTGAAGTTATGCGTAGCGTACTTCACTTTGTCCTCTTCAGTACACTTACTTATGACAAACACCGATTCGACCTTCTCGGTCCACCGTTTCAATCCGATCGGTCCTTCGGTTCCATCAAATTCCAAAGGTTTGCAGGCAGTGAATTCTTTGTAGGTGCATCCTACACGATTTCCTGTACTGCTAGATCCAAGGTTATTGTTGGTATGTAGCGCAGCCTGTACTGCGGCTATGTTTGAAGCTAGAAAAGTTCGGAATTCCTCTTCATTCATATTCACGGTGTGTCGAGTAGTCGGTGCCATTTCCTTCAAAATAGTCAAATGGAACAAGTTAATCATACAGAATATTAAGAGTAGTTAATAGTATTTCGTAGCATAATATGAACTCATTTATAAAAGCTTTTTCTTCATATTAGCGTTTTATAAGTTTAAATTCGGGTAGTACCTACCCGTTAAGTTCATACTTAGTAGCTAATATACAATTCAACTACTACAATTCTATATGAAAAACTGATTATAATAATATTTCGCGTTCAAACTTTTATACAATATTTTACAAACTTACAATACCGCTTATTTTACATATAGCATGAAATATAGCACACAATAAATTTGATACATGATGGTTGTGAAGATAATTCTAGCTAGTACACAAGTCGTTCAGCAAAGGCAATAAAGACACGTAATTCATACGTCCAGAAACAAGTCATGTATTCTGGTTTTACTAGGATTACTTCCCATCCTTGGTCTTGTGGAACATAACCGTTATGGCCGTTGATAAGACAGCGTGTTGTAACGTCGTCAAAGGGACGAGGGTTACGTAATGTCCAACAGTCTCGTAACAATCTAAAAACCTCATTTCTTACCCCAATTACCGACTCCGTCACTTGTGGGAATGTTTTGTTTAATAGTTGTAGCCCGATGTTCTTGTTCTCACTTTGGTGAGAAGCGAACATGTGACGACCCGGAAATTTCCGACCAAATTTAAACTTAACCTTTATATGTTTCTGACACGATAAGCAGAATTTGTAATGTTGAATCTCAAAAAGTTTGGAACTACATTCATGTAATCAATTACCCTTTGACCGTGTTCGACGATTCACGAATAATTATGTGTATATAGATATGTATATATAATATATAATATTAACTAAAAACATTAACAAAGTATTAGATATATGATACTTTACATAAACATATTTGTTTCGATATATTTATCGACAGAATTAAGAGATAATATCAAATGATTGAATTATCAGATACATTATGATATGACTACGGGCCTATGTTATGAGGTCCACTGTGATTTAAGAAATCTATTTTTTTTTTACAACTCATTACTTAACCAGTATGATAAAGATAACGATATTTATATTTTATTTTATTAAATATATATATATATATATATATATATATATATATATATATATATATATAACGATGTAAATTAATATTATATATATTTTTATACGCGTATTATACGTACGTAGTTTTATATTTTTACTATACTTTAACTTTACCTTTACTTTACTTTTACTTTACTTTCACTTTAATAATTCATACTTTAATAATTCACTTTAATAATTCATACTTTAATAATTCACTTTAATAATTTATACTTTAATAATTCACTTTAATAATTCATACTTTAATAATTTACTTTAATAATTCAAAAATCTATTATAAATAGAATTCAATAGGTTTCATTATTTCATAGAAACTTGAAAATATATTTCTCTAAACTCTCTCAATCGAATTACATATATATATATATATATATATATATATATATATATATATATATATATATATATATATTTACGTAGTATTATTTCAAGATATTATTAGTATACATAAAATACTACGACGGAGTTATATTCAGACGATTTCAAAATAAGTTTTCAAATGGGATAGAGCTACGGAAATTATGGGTTATAGCTATGAAGGTTATGGGTATTGATCGAGGGTATTGCTCGTGAGGTCAACCTAACGTTTATCATTTTTGTTGCGTCTACGTACTTTCTTGCAATATTGAATCACAATATTGATACGTGAGCATTCATATCTTATCTTTTATATATTAATAGTGTATCCCTGACTAGTGCTCGAGTATATATGATTATGCATGTTTGTATGCTTAGTTTCGTCGTTAAATAGTTTATGATAAATTACGAATTTGATACATATGCTACTGAGATAAGTTATATGATATGCATGTCGTTGAAAATCTGAAGAAAAAAATTAATAACTTTTCATTTAGAAATCGTGTGGTTTCGATGAACGGATTAAAAGATATGGTCAACTGAATTATCATTAATTTTAATATTATTATTAAAACGATTATTATAACTGTTATCAGTTGATGTTATTACTAAAATTATCTTTATTACTAAAAATTAATATTTTTATTGAAACTATCATTTTATTATTTTTATCATTATTATTATTATCAATATTATTTTATCAAATAAATATGCGTACAAAGATATTTTTACCACACGTAATGTAATTACATTAATAATACATACCACTATATTTTTATGATATTAAGTGAATTTTATAAATTTTATTATTTGAGATATATAAAAGTATATTTTTATCATATATGAATTTTAATATAAATTTTTATTTATTAATAAATGACTTGTATTATTTAGTATAATAAGATCTGATAAATATATTTAAATATATGAAACTACTATATATAAGTTATATAATAAACATGTATAGATTTTGGAAGTCATTTTGGGTCAAGTTGACTTTTGTTGACTTTTGCATGTCGGTCTCGAGCATTAGGATTGTGATACACTACGACTTGACCTAAATTGTTAGACAGATATTGACCAACATATAAATATATATACTTAATATAGGTTCGTGAATCCGAGACAAACACTGCACTTGTTCAGTGCCGTCATATACATAATTGCTACGAAATACAGTATTGTGAGTTTCATTTGCTCCCTTTTTATATATATTTTTGGGCTGAGAATACATGCGCTGATTTATAAATGTTTTACGAAATAGGCACAAGTACTAAAACTAGTTCTATGTGGGTTTAAACCAGAAATATACCCTTAGCTTGGTAACATTAAACTACTTGTCTATGTACGGTAGGCGCGAATCCTAAAGATAGATCTATTGGGTCTGACAAACCCCATCCTGACTATGGGATGCTTTAGTACTTCGAGGTTATTTTAAACACACCTGATTTGGTGTACTTCAGAGGGTAAAACATTAACGTTAAAGCTTGTTACCGGGTGCCTACAACTTATAGAATACTTTTATACACTTGCTAGTGTACGGATATTTATAGAAACTAAAATCTTGTGGTCTATTACTATTACGGAAATGATGGATTATGATAAACTAATGAACTCACCAACCTTTTGGTTGACACTTTAAAGCATGTTTATTCTCAGGTATTAAAGAATTCTTCCGCTGTGCATTAGCTCATTTTAAGGATATTACTTGGAGTCATTCAAGACATACTTTGAAAGACGTTGCATTCGAGTCGTTGAGTTCATCAAGATTAATATTAAGTCAATTATAGTTGGATGTAATATGAAATGGTATGCATGCCGTCAATTTTTGAAGTAAAGAAAGTTTGTCTTTTAAAAACGAATGCAATGTTTGTAAAACGTATCATATAGAGGTCAAATACCTCGCGATGTAATCAACTATTGTGAATCGTTTATAATGTATATGAATGGGTCCTTTCAGTTGGTATCAGAGAGGTGGTCTTAGCGAACCAGGTCTTGCATTAGTGTGTCTAACTGATAGTTGTTAAGATGCATTAGTGAGTCTGGACTTCGACCGTGTCTGCATGTCAAAAGTTTTGCTTATCATTTTTAGTCGGAAATCATCTACTTACCATCCTTAGGAAATTACCTGCTTATCATTCTTAAGTCTAGACGCTTTTTCCTACATTTATTGCATAATAGTGTATAGACGAATTCTTATCTTAGCATATATGTTACTGTGAACTTTGACTGACATCTTTCAAAGATTCCTCCGTAATTTATGGGATTTTGGTATTATATATACATATGTAAATTATATATTAAAGAATACCAAATCTAAATTCTACAATCTATTTCATACCAAAAAAATTCTTTCCCTGATCATACAAGATGGATCCCTCAACCAGTTCGAGTTCCTCGGATTCCGACAGCTATGCCGATATGGATTTCCACATGAGCTCCGAAAGCAGCGTGACTGGAATGGATCAACCAATTAGCCATCATCTATTCTGGATGAATTAGGGATGGGTTCGTAATCTACTTAACCATTGTAGACAAGAAGTAGGCGATCCCTTTCATCCACCACATTGCCCTCTTGGCAATGAACTTGAAGCACTTACCGGCGAACCTGTCCGAAACACCATTTGCTCTCTCATTTCCAGAGTATCTCGTCATGATTATATACTACACCAAATTCTAGATCTTATTTATCCGCTCGTCCGAACCGACAATCACTCCGGTGTAATAGAAGAAGTCAACGAGCTTCGCGCTCGGGTAGTGGCTTTGGAGAATATGGTGCAAAGGTTACAAACACCAGCAGTAGCACCAGCAGCATAACCAGTACCACCATCAACAACATCAACAGTACCATTACCACCACCAACAACAACCGCATCGCAAACCTCAACTTCACAATCTGTCCCACGAGCATCGATGTCATACGCCATGTAGATACCAAGGAATACCACAACGATGAAGTATTGATTCATAACTTCATTGGGGAAACATTCTACGGCGATTATGTAATTTCTAAAGTTTAGAAATTATCTATCCTAGCCTTAACCATAAATCAAATGAGTTTAATTTAATATTAACTCATTAAATCAATATTACATCTGAAGAAATATACACATATATATTTCCATAAAGACTGTAATAAAATTCTTTTGTACAAAATATTAATTGTGAAATTTTTTTTTAACGGGTAGGTAATACCCGAGAGATATATAAATTCACAATTAATATGTTACATTCTTAGAATCTGATTCAGCAAATCATCCATTATACTCCCTACTTTCACAACAATATACATTCTTTTATAGAAATCAAAACAACCATACTCATTCAAAATCTAATTACATATTCTGATTTTGAAATCTCAGAATTCGATTCAAGATATAACCGAAATCATCACTCTTAGATTCCTACATCTTTCAAAACTATACTTTGACTTCAAAACTGTCCTAGAACCTCATTTCTATTCATGGAACTTGTAACAACCCAAACCAAACCACGACAATTCCCGTTAAATTTCACAACATAAAAAAAAAATTTCTGGTGCAGTTCATTTGCGCGGCGCGCCAGGTGGGTGCGCGGCGCGCCAAACCACCTGGACAGCCCGCTGTCCCCGGAAGTCAATTTAACGAAAATGTTTGACTAGTTCCCGACATTTTTAGCCAAAACGCTTTTAACCATAAATTCATATATATAAAACTAGCACGTTTAATTAATAAAATTGAGTTTACGAAGCGGGTCCCACAACGACCCATTTTACCACCTTAAGTACCGAAATACAATATTTGACCAAAAGACTTTTAATACAACAAAGCCGAGCATGGCGATTGGGAATACGCTACCCAATCCTAAATGATCCAAAAGTAAGTCACTAAAGCAACTATGCACGTCTTCTAGTCCTCGCGCTTACCCGAGCCACCAATCCACATGCGATCTATAAAAAGAGTCAACAACGAGAGGGTAAGCTAACGCTTAGTGAATGATAATATACTACATACATATATATGCATAAAATGGACACGCCACATAAATAAACAAATACCGCATACCGGAGCGTCCAAGCCTAAAGGCAAGCTAATCTAAGTATACCATACGATCACTAAGCAACATGCTAATAATACCATCAATAAGGTAAGTTCACCAACGTCAATGTGAACAACGCCAATAACTACCCCCGGAGGGTTAACTACATCACGACAACACAACATTAATCACGAATTAGCAATTCGACAATCATGCAACATATCGTGCATATACCAATAACCGCAAATCCACATTAGCTAGCAATACCAATAGCATATAGTTCATAATTAAATATGCCAATACATAATTCATACAACCATGGTTAACCAATTCGAACAAGGGAAACGGTACTTACAAGACCGTTGGAGTTCATAACATCCGTTAGTGCTACTTAATCAACGCGTAGTCACTAATCCCCCGGGTGATGTCTTAAACAACGCGACTCACTCACCCTTGACAATGTGGCGTCTTAAACAATGCGACGAATCCACATGCCATTCAACACGATGAGTGGTGTCTTAAACAACGCGACATCCACTCCTATTCAATGTGGTGTCTTAAGCAACGCGACATCCACTCCTTTACAAAGTGGTGTCTTAAACAACGCGACATCCACTCCTTTACAATGTGGTGTCTTAAACAACGCGACATCCACTCCTTTACAATGTGGTGTCTTAAACAACGCGACAATGCCACATGACGATCCAACAATGAGTAGTGTCTTAAACAACGCGACAATACTACTCGTTTCATAGAACGTGGTGTCTTAAACAACGCGACAATACCACATTCATACAACACAACTAAATACATTATATACATACACGCATAATTATTCCACTCACAACCACGTGTGATAACGTACACCCAAAATGTGTACTTTGCCAAAGGTAGTCAACCAAAACGCACAACCGTGCCAATTGGACCTATGCACAAGTCCATCAAATCCACCTACATGTGAAGTGAGCTCTATAGATGAGAATCACTTCACCCGACCCGCACCCATCCTACACATACATATGCATATAGGATATTAACACTCACCTTGAAGTCTTGAAGAACGCTTCCAAGTAAACCGCAACTCGCCAATGGAAAGTACCTAATCCATTATCACAATTACAACAATACACTTAGAGTGGATTCACAAATCAACCCAATTCGACACTTAGTGCAAATTTGACCCAAATGCACTACCAAGTACAAACCGCGCCCAAACTAACCAATAATCACTCACACAAGTGAGAATGGTCCTAAATATGCCAATTAAACCCGAACTCAAGTGTCAAACACGTGTCATACCCATTTTGATACTTAAACCCTAATTTTGACCCATAAAGGTCAAAATCTCATCCTTTACAAGATTTGACACCAAAACACATTTAACTCGGTTCTATACTTTAACTTAATCCATTTTAAGTTTATAAACCTCATTAAATCGCCAATTGGGTCATATTCACCACCGAACCCTAATTTGACCCAAAGTCAAACTTAGTCAACCATATATCCTCAAATGAGTTTCAATACTTCCATATTCGCTAACCTAAGTGATTAAACCCAATTTCAAGTTCTAAGCATGGCCAGTTAGTTCACCAACCCAAAATTCACCAACAATTAACAATAAATCCGATTACTAGCATCACTAAACCCATTTCATCAATTAAAAGGGTTACACAACAATCTAACTCAAAACCCTAACTTGAATATCAAATCAAATAAATGAAATTCGGAGTTTGAGCTTACCAATACTATCACCGCGTAGCCGAGAACGAAAGGAACAACTTTAAAACCCGAGACTTTGAACGATTCGAGCTTCTTCTTCACCAAAACCTCTAATCTCTCTCTAGATATTTGGAAGGGATGAATGGACATGAAAATGATCCAAAACTGATCCAAAGTAGCTAATATGGCACACAAATCCGGCCTCCAAGTGAATTTACCCTTATACCCTTCATTTAAATAAATAAAAACAAAGGGAGTTCTGTCAGCGCGGTTGCGCGGCGCGCGGCCGCCTTGCGCGGCGCGCAGAATGCCAGCAACAGCTTCTTCGCCTTTATTTATGTGTATACATGTTTTAACCAAACCCATTCTCGAATATCTTTAATAACAAGTATACAAATTAAATATTCGGGTCTTACAACTCTTCCCCACTTAGACTCGATCACGTCCTCGTGATCCTCATCACTTAACCAAAAGGACCTCACTCAACGGTACTCATCATAAGTCCCAATCCGACTTTCCTAGGCAATTCTTCCCAACGAATCGCCTTCAACAACTAAATCGTCACCCGCGATTTATCCAAATCACCATCCGAGCACTAAAACCATGCTCATTCCCTAACATCGGGAAAACTCAACCAATCTCATACCGAGATACCAATCCCTTAGCGTACCATTACCGAGTACAGCGCTAAAAGCGACCAAGTCTCAACTTGAAGTCAACAATCCGAACGTTGAAGACCGAACCAAACAAATCCTTACGGATAACATTAATCACTAACATCCCTTGTAGTGCGCAATACGACCTATACGCAACTACCATAGCATCAAAATCCAACGGCTAAAACCAAAAGCGCCCAAAACGACTATGGCAACGCTAAACCTAAGGTGTACAAAATCGACTATTGTCACACCCGTAACAACATGTGAGCGAAACACGACTATCGCATCCCTAATCACACAACATGGTCCTCACAATCCCACCATCGGTGTATAAAACAACCGATAGATCACTCAACACCCGATGAAGTCAGCGGACCCCGTCATGCTTCACCGATATAACAATACCTCATGATGAAGTCAGAGGACCCCGAAAGTCATGCTTCACCACTATAACAATACCTCACACAACGAGTAGTGCAACATCGCGCTCCGCTACACTATAGTGAACCCTAACGGATACCGCTAACCGTCTACACTATCGAGCAAGAACCACCTATATCAAACATAGGCACAAAACAATATTTCTCTAGAAGAGAATCCGATACGCACATCCCTTAACCGAGGGATTTCACCTTGCTCGCCAAAACACGTCCATTATCTCTCGAAGAGATTCACCAAACTTACCACCTCGGTGGTAATTTACAAATCCAATATCATAAGTACCAATGAGCCAAAAATTGTACTCTACCACCAATTGACCAAAACTAGGTCCCAACACAAGTTTTGGACCTACCAAAAACGTCATCCGAAATCTCACCCTAAGGTCCCCTCGTGCGGGAGTGTAACTTCCCTACTTGGAACTACGCTCCATAACCACGTCATGTACAACCGTACAATGCTACCAAAGGTAGACTTTACCAACAATTGGGTTCGCACGACCCATTACCATACCCTGCTCCAAACCTTGAGCATACTAAGGATCTTAACCTATCCTTAAACACTTTGAACGAAAAGTGTACCACAGATTACACGAACTATACACTCGCAATTATCCAATTGCTTTAGTTTGTCGAATTTCACCTAGTCACTCATGTACTTAAGGGTTTCTCCCGGTACCCTACGCACAATGTAACTACAACACAACCGGAGTCGACACCACGCTAGTAGGTATAAAAGAAGCACCTAATGTCGCGTCATAAAGACTCCCTTACCAACATGCATCGAGATTTTAAACACTCGATCTCAAAGGTTCCAATCACCCGACGAACCTCATGGTGCATCACTTCGACATGAAAGCGAACACGCGCTTAACAATCGAACACCAAAACCATTCTCGTGGCTTGGTAGAAACATTTCCTAAATACTAAGGAATGCTTGGTTACACCAAGTCTTACGCCCTTCGCCCATCAATCAAAACGTCACCATAGGGTACTTCCATTAGGAACGTCACCCATAACAACAATATGCACAACACAAGGCATTTAACAACTCAAACTCAAACGGCACCGAACATTCCCCAAATACTCCGGAGAGAAACGAGCCTTCGCCATAAAGGTCGTCTTGAGAGTACTCAAATCCATAGGTCCTTGTCGCAAATTTCGCAACTCATTACGCAATTCCCACAAATCGGCCGAAGTCCGGAACTCCTCGAAGAATTCCTCCTTAAAGTCGTCCCACGATAAAGCCATAAACGTCTCGCCACCGACAAGATCAATCTTACCATCCAACCAATCCCTTGCCCTACCCCGCAACAAACTTGTAGCGAGTCTCGTCTTTCTCTCAGGAGGGCAATCAATAGTACGGAAACACCCTTCGACGTCCGAAATCCAAGTTGTGCTTACCAAAGGATCCGGCTTTCCGTCGTACATCGGGGGTTTAGTCCTCATGAAGCTCTTAAGATAACGCTCCATTTCACCACTACTTTGAAGTTCGGAATACTTCCTTTCCATTCTTTCTTCTAACGTACCCATTTGCTCCGCAACGGCGGCCGCAACCCTAGTGTTAAATTCCGTGTCGTTCGTCTCAGTCTCGTTTCGCGTCGTCATTCTAAAGAATGCAAAACGATTAGTCCACGCACGTATAAAATGACACGCACAACACCCTCCCATCTTGCTAAACACTCGTCGTACATCACTTGTTAGACACGATTTGCACCCGTAATAAGGTCTGCAAGTTCTTATTACGCACGCACGCCGCATCGACTCGTTAGTACAACGACCGCCTCGCTCGATGCTATAAACAAACACAAACAAAATTCTACGCGATAGAAGCACACGCGAGAATTACACCACAACACAGATAATATATTAATAATATCCGCATTACTAATATAAACGTTAGTCGACCTATAAACAAGGCACTAACTAAACCCGTTCCTGACCCGTAATCCTACAAGTCCCGCAACAAATTACGCGCACACAAAAGTCTAAGTCTAGGCACCTATCTCAAGTCACCTAAATCCCTTAGACCATGCTCTGATACCACTTGTAACAACCCAAACCAAACCACGACAATTCCCGTTAAATTTCACAACATAAAAAAAAAATTTCTGGTGCAGTTCATTTGCGCGGCGCGCCAGGTGGGTGCGCGGCGCGCCAAACCACCTGGACAGCCCGCTGTCCCCGGAAGTCAATTTAACGAAAATGTTTGACTAGTTCCCGACATTTTTAGCCAAAACGCTTTTAACCATAAATTCATATATATAAAACTAGCACGTTTAATTAATAAAATTGAGTTTACGAAGCGGGTCCCACAACGACCCATTTTACCACCTTAAGTACCGAAATACAATATTTGACCAAAAGACTTTTAATACAACAAAGCCGAGCATGGCGATTGGGAATACGCTACCCAATCCTAAATGATCCAAAAGTAAGTCACTAAAGCAACTATGCACGTCTTCTAGTCCTCGCGCTTACCCGAGCCACCAATCCACATGCGATCTATAAAAAGAGTCAACAACGAGAGGGTAAGCTAACGCTTAGTGAATGATAATATACTACATACATATATATGCATAAAATGGACACGCCACATAAATAAACAAATACCGCATACCGGAGCGTCCAAGCCTAAAGGCAAGCTAATCTAAGTATACCATACGATCACTAAGCAACATGCTAATAATACCATCAATAAGGTAAGTTCACCAACGTCAATGTGAACAACGCCAATAACTACCCCCGGAGGGTTAACTACATCACGACAACACAACATTAATCACGAATTAGCAATTCGACAATCATGCAACATATCGTGCATATACCAATAACCGCAAATCCACATTAGCTAGCAATACCAATAGCATATAGTTCATAATTAAATATGCCAATACATAATTCATACAACCATGGTTAACCAATTCGAACAAGGGAAACGGTACTTACAAGACCGTTGGAGTTCATAACATCCGTTAGTGCTACTTAATCAACGCGTAGTCACTAATCCCCCGGGTGATGTCTTAAACAACGCGACTCACTCACCCTTGACAATGTGGCGTCTTAAACAACGCGACGAATCCACATGCCATTCAACACGATGAGTGGTGTCTTAAACAACGCGACATCCACTCCTATTCAATGTGGTGTCTTAAGCAACGCGACATCCACTCCTTTACAAAGTGGTGTCTTAAACAACGCGACATCCACTCCTTTACAATGTGGTGTCTTAAACAACGCGACATCCACTCCTTTACAATGTGGTGTCTTAAACAACGCGACAATGCCACATGACGATCCAACAATGAGTAGTGTCTTAAACAACGCGACAATACTACTCGTTTCATAGAACGTGGTGTCTTAAACAACGCGACAATACCACATTCATACAACACAACTAAATACATTATATACATACACGCATAATTATTCCACTCACAACCACGTGTGATAACGTACACCCAAAATGTGTACTTTGCCAAAGGTAGTCAACCAAAACGCACAACCGTGCCAATTGGACCTATGCACAAGTCCATCAAATCCACCTACATGTGAAGTGAGCTCTATAGATGAGAATCACTTCACCCGACCCGCACCCATCCTACACATACATATGCATATAGGATATTAACACTCACCTTGAAGTCTTGAAGAACGCTTCCAAGTAAACCGCAACTCGCCAATGGAAAGTACCTAATCCATTATCACAATTACAACAATACACTTAGAGTGGATTCACAAATCAACCCAATTCGACACTTAGTGCAAATTTGACCCAAATGCACTACCAAGTACAAACCGCGCCCAAACTAACCAATAATCACTCACACAAGTGAGAATGGTCCTAAATATGCCAATTAAACCCGAACTCAAGTGTCAAACACGTGTCATACCCATTTTGATACTTAAACCCTAATTTTGACCCATAAAGGTCAAAATCTCATCCTTTACAAGATTTGACACCAAAACACATTTAACTCGGTTCTATACTTTAACTTAATCCATTTTAAGTTTATAAACCTCATTAAATCGCCAATTGGGTCATATTCACCACCGAACCCTAATTTGACCCAAAGTCAAACTTAGTCAACCATATATCCTCAAATGAGTTTCAATACTTCCATATTCGCTAACCTAAGTGATTAAACCCAATTTCAAGTTCTAAACATGGCCAGTTAGTTCACCAACCCAAAATTCACCAACAATTAACAATAAATCCGATTACTAGCATCACTAAACCCATTTCATCAATTAAAAGGGTTACACAACAATCTAACTCAAAACCCTAACTTGAATATCAAATCAAATAAATGAAATTCGGAGTTTGAGCTTACCAATACTATCACCGCGTAGCCGAGAACGAAAGGAACAACTTTAAAACCCGAGACTTTGAACGATTCGAGCTTCTTCTTCACCAAAACCTCTAATCTCTCTCTAGATATTTGGAAGGGATGAATGGACATGAAAATGATCCAAAACTGATCCAAAGTAGCTAATATGGCACACAAATCCGGCCTCCAAGTGAATTTACCCTTATACCCTTCATTTAAATAAATAAAAACAAAGGGAGTTCTGTCAGCGCGGTTGCGCGGCGCGCGGCCGCCTTGCTCGGCGCGCAGAATGCCAGCAACAGCTTCTTCGCCTTTATTTATGTGTATACATGTTTTAACCAAACCCATTCTCGAATATCTTTAATAACAAGTATACAAATTAAATATTCGGGTCTTACAGAACTCACAAAAATATTTGTATCATTCAAAATCTTAGAACATCATATGTATATTAACAATTACAATATGTGTTCAAACACTTCGAAATTCCTAAAGGCATGCTAGATGATGATCCAACCACATATTACCCACTGTCATGCATCTGAAAAGCTCTCGAAACCAAAGTTATAGTTTAACACGTATCCGTGTCAGATCCTTTGATATTTATTACCAAATATAATTTTTCAATCTCTTTCCAAAATAGACAGTTTTGTCACAGCTCCAGCAAATCACCTTCATTTGTTTATACGAATAAACCTTATTATAACAATTACCCCTTCATCATTATTACCGGGGAACCTTTCATATCTCGCCACATTAGCAGTAAACTTATCAACAACTTCATTAACCTTCGACTTAAGCCTCTCCGAAAAGTCACTATACTTATTCATTAAAACCCCATCATGTACTCACCTACATCCTGTAACAATAATTGTCACACCAACTACTAGGAATTAGCAATCAGTATTTTGAATTTCGCGACAATTTTATGTCAAAAGTTATACATATAACGTCTATCTCCTAGACTTACATACTTCGAATGTGAATTTTCTGAAAAACATCCCAAACTATGAACTAGTTCTCCGAAATTGGAAAAATGCTGATGAAGCAGCAAAAACTGTAAACGACTTTAACAGTCAAAAGTTTGATAATAAAGAATAGTATGGTGGTAAAGCTGAGAAAAAGAGAAGGTTTGAAACTGGAAAACGGATTGAGCAGACCATGAAGGAGGCTGTGGACAAATCACAAAGACTAAACCTTCCTTCAAAGGATCCAAATGATTCAGTGTCTACTGAAATCGTTAGCAAACACCTTACTTCTTATTCTAAACCTTCACAGACAAATCTTCTTCATCATCCATATTATCGTATCTTTTATTATAATATCTTCGATATTCCTGAAGATATTTTCACAACTATTCTTATCCGATATCTTTTATCTCTTCGCAATATCTGCGTTACAACATAAAAAGAAACTGTGTTAGTTTCTAAATTTAAAAAAAAAAAATTGAATTTAAAATAGGAATGTTTTTGAAGTAGTGTTGGGAACTGAAGCATGAGTTAGTATAATATAATGACACTTGATCAACGTGATTATATTACAGTAAGTCATGCTGAGTTTCTAATGGAACATGATGATTCACAGAACATACCGTCATCAGGTACTGTTTACACGACTCTTACATTCTACCCAATTTTCAAACATATTAAGAACATATCATCTTGATAGCTCTATATTTTCAGATATTCTGGTAATTTGCCAAATCAAGATCGTGCCATTACGATTTTCTTCTTGGAACATTAACTATGTTCATCCAAAAATTCATATCTACGAATTCTGGACTATTATCCGCTTGACTTAAGATCGGGAAGAGAAAACGAAAGCATGAAGCTCCGAAATATAATGGAGAATATAAAGCCCGATAACAACCCCGAAATTACAAACCGTGTATATAAATGCGTATAGCAATATAAAGACACGGGAGAATGAAAAACACAATAACCCCAAGGTAATGGTAGAAGAAAATAACTTCCTCCGGTGGTAGATGAAAAAGAAGAATGACAGATATGAAAGTTAAAAGTATATCAAGAATCAATACTGGATGAAGCATATTAACGAATGCTTTAAAGTATGAATTGGAGAGAAAGACTAGAAGGTGTGAGCTGTGGAAATAAAGAAACGAAGGGGGTGGAATTATAGTAAAATATCAGACAGAGAAATCGAGACAGATTATCGCATTTAATCAAAGAAGATCCTGATTTCCTTAATCGCCGAAGAACCAAATCTTATTGCAAAGATTTTCTTTAAATCCCATGAATTCCGGAAATCAATCATAACTACGTCATCGGTTAAAACGAATATACGTTTACTCATTTCACTCTCTTGCGATAGCTTCATTTATACTCTTCGCGTAATCAAATTGTTTTATCTATATTACTCAATGATGATAAAACTCTATTTATCAACTCATATTCATCATGAAAACATTTTTATAGTTAGCCATGACGACCTCGATCAAATTTTGGGACGAAATTTCTTTAACGGGTAGGTACTGTGACGACCCGGAAATTTCCGACCAAATTTAAACTTAACCTTTATATGTTTCTGACACGATAAGCAGAATTTGTAATGTTGAATCTCAAAAAGTTTGGAACTACATTCATGTAATCAATTACCCTTTGACCGTGTTCGACGATTCACGAACAATTATGTGTATATAGATATGTATATATAATATATAATATTAACTAAAAACATTAACAAAGTATTAGATATATGATACTTTACATAAACATATTTGTTTCGATATATTTATCGACATAATTAAGAGATAATATCAAATGATTGAATTATCAGATACATTATGATATGATTACGGGCCTATGTTATGAGGTCCACTGTGATTTAAGAAATCTATTTTTTTTACAACTCATTACTTAACCAGTATGATAAAGATAATGATATTTATATTTTATTTTATTAAATATATATATATATATATATATATATATATATATATATATATAATGATTTAAATTAATATTATATATATTTTTATACGCGTATTATACGTACATAGTTTTATACTTTTACTATACTTTAACTTTACCTTTACTTTACTTTTACTTTACTTTCACTTTAATAATTCATACTTTAATAATTCACTTTAATAATTCATACTTTAATAATTCACTTTAATAATTCATACTTTAATAATTCACTTTAATAATTCATACTTTAATAATTCACTTTAATAATTCACTTTAATAATTCATACTTTAATAATTCACTTTAATAATTCAAAAATCTATTATAAATAGAATTCAATAGGTTTCATTATTTCATAGAAACTTGAAAATATATTTCTCTAAACTCTCTCAATCGAATTACATATATATATATATATATATATATATATATATATATATATATATATATATATATATATATATATATATATTACTTAGTATTATTTCAAGATATTATTAGTATACATAAAATACTACGACGGAGTTATATTCAGACGATTTCAAAATAAGTTTTCAAATGGGATAGAGCTAAGGAAATTATGGGTTATAGCTATGAAGGTTATGGGTATTGATCGAGGGTATTGCTCGTGAGGTCAACCTAACGTTTATCATTTTCGTTGCGTCTACGTACTTTCCTGCAATATTGAATCACAATATTGATACGTGAGCATTCATATCTTATCTTTTATATATTAATAGTGTATCCCTGACTAGTGCTCGAGTATATATGATTATGCATGTTTGTATGCTTAGTTTCGTCGTTAAATAGTTTATGATAAATCACGAATTTGATACATATGCTACTGAGATAAGTTATATGATATGCATGTCGTTGAAAATCTGAAGAAAAAAATTAATAACTTTTCATTTAGAAATCGTGTGGTTTCGATGAACGGATTAAAAGATATGGTCAACTGAATTATCATTAATTTTAATATTATTATTAAAACGATTATTATAACTGTTATCAGTTGATGTTATTACTAAAATTATCTTTATTACTAAAAATTAATATTTTTATTGAAACTATCATTTTATTATTTTTATCATCATTATTATTATTATCAATATTATTTTATCAAATAAATATGCGTACAAAGATATTTTTACCACACGTAATGTAATTACATTAATAATACATACCACTATATTTTTATGATATTAAGTGAATTTTATAAATTTTATTATTTGAGATATATAAAAGTATATTTTTATCATATATGAATTTTAATATAAATTTTTATTTATTAATAAATGACTTGTATTATTTAGTATAATAAGATCTGATAAATATATTTAAATATATGAAACTACTATATATAAGTTATATAATAAACATGTATAGATTTTGGAAGTCATTTTGGGTCAAGTTGACTTTTGTTGACTTTTGCATGTCGGTCTCGAGCATTAGGATTGTGATACACTACGACTTGACCTAAATTGTTAGACAGATATTGACCAACATATAAATATATATACTTAATATAGGTTCGTGAATCCGAGACAAACACTGCACTTGTTCAGTGCCGTCATATACATAATTACTACGAAATACAGTATTGTGAGTTTCATTTGCTCCCTTTTTATATATATTTTTGGGCTGAGAATACATGCGCTGATTTATAAATGTTTTACGAAATAGGCACAAGTACTAAAACTAATTCTATGTGGGTTTAAACCAGAAATATACCCTTAGCTTGGTAACATTAAACTACTTGTCTATGTACGGTAGGCGCGAATCCTAAAGATAGATCTATTGGGTCTGACAAACCCCATCCTGACTATGGGATGCTTTAGTACTTCGAGGTTATTTTAAACACACCTGATTTGGTGTACTTCAGAGGGTAAAACATTAACGTTAAAGCTTGTTACCGGGTGCCTACAACTTATAGAATACTTTTATACACTTGCTAGTGTACGGATATTTATAGAAACTGAAATCTTGTGGTCTATTACTATTACGGAAATGATGGATTATGGGATTATGATAAACTAATGAACTCACCAACCTTTTGGTTGACACTTTAAAGCATGTTTATTCTCAGGTATTAAAGAATTCTTCCGCTGTGCATTAGCTCATTTTAAGGATATTACTTGGAGTCATTCAAGACATACTTTGAAAGACGTTGCATTCGAGTCGTTGAGTTCATCAAGATTAATATTAAGTCAATTATAGTTGGATGTAATATGAAATGGTATGCATGCCGTCAATTTTTGAAGTAAAGAAAGTTTGTCTTTTAAAAACGAATGCAATGTTTGTAAAACGTATCATATAGAGGTCAAATACCTCGCGATGTAATCAACTATTGTGAATCGTTTATAATGTATATGAACGGGTCCTTTCAGAACATTACTAATCCGTAGGCATAACATGCTTCTTTATGTTGCATGTTAGCCGCTTTTTCTAAATCACGAAGTCCAATATTCGGATATATTGAGTCAAAATAATTTCTTAACCCATTGCGCAAAATAGCATTTGGGTTCCCCGCAATATATGCGTCAAAGTAAACACATCGTAACTTATGGATATCCCAATGTGATATCCCCCATCTTTCGAACGAAAGCCTTTTATAAACCAAGGCATTCTTGGAACGTTCTTCGAATGTCTTACAAACTGATCTCGCCTTAAATAGTTGTGCCGAAGAATTCTGACCGACTCTAGACAAGATTTCATCAATCATGTCTCCGGGTAGGTCTCTTAAAATATTGGGTTGTCTATCCATTTTGTGTTTTTATACTGTAAAATAGACAAGAGTTAGATTCATAAAAAAAAATACTTATTAATACAAGCAATTTTGACATATATCATAAAGCATAAGCACACTATATTACATATATTACACCACACTAATACAACTATCTTATTCCAACTCGCTTGTTTCTTCTTCTTCGGTTTTGGTTCGTTTTGCCAAGTTTCTAGGGATATATGATGTTCCCCTAATACGAGCCGTCGTTTTCCACATTGGTTTAGAAAAACCTGGTGGTTTAGAGGTTCCCGGGTCATTGTTACAACTTAAGGACTTCGGGGGTTGACGATACATATAAAGTTCATCGGGGCTGGAATTAGATTTCTCTATTTTTATGCCCTTTCCCTTATTATTTTCTTTTGCCTTTTTAAATTCAGTTGGGGTAATTTCTATAACATCATCGGAATTCTCGTCGGAATCCGATTCATCGGAGAATTGGTAATCCTCCCAATATTTTGCTTCCTTGGCGGAAACACCATTGACCATAATTAACCTTGGTCGATTGGTTGAGGATTTTCTTTTACTTAACTGTTTTATTATTTCCCCCACCGGTTCTATTTCTTCATCAGGTTCCAATTCTTCTTCCGGTTCCGACTCTTCTTCCGGTTCCGACTCTTCTTCCGGTTCTTCTTCGGGAACTTGTGAATCAGTCCACGAATCATTCCAATTTACATTTGACTCTTCATTATTATTAGGTGAGTCAATGGGACTTGTTCTAGAGGTAGACATCTATCACATAGTATCAAACGCGTTAAGAGATTAATATATCACATAATATTCACATGTTAAAAATATATAGTTTCCAACAAAATTTGTTAAGCAATCATTTTTCAAGTAAACACGGTCGAAGTCCAGACTCACTAATGCATCCTAACAAACTCGATAAGACACACTAATGCAAAATTCTGGTTCTCTAAGACCAACGATCGGATACCAACTGAAATGTCCCGTTCTTATTGATTAAAAACGTTCCATATTAATTGATTTCGTTGCGAGATTTTGACCTCTATATGAGACGTTTTTCAAAGACTGCATTCATTTTAAAACAAACCATAACCTTTATTTCATCAATAAAGGTTTAAAAAGCTTTACGTAGATTATCAAATAATGATAATCTAAAATATCCTGTTTACACACAACCATTACATAATGGTTTACAATACAAATATGTTACAACAAAATAAGTTTCTTGAATGCAGTTTTTACACAATATCATACAAGCATGGACTCCAAATCTCGTCCTTATTTAAGTATGCGATAGCGAAAGCTCTTAATAATCACCTGAGAATAAACATGCTTAAAACGTCAACAAAAATGTTGGTGAGTTATAGGTTTAACCTATATATATCAAATCATAATAATAGACCACAAGATTTCATATTTCAATACACATCCCATACATAGAGATAAAAATCATTCATATGGTGAACACCTGGTAACCGACATTAACAAGATGCATATATAAGAATATCCCCATCATTCCGGGACACCCTTCGGATATGATATAAATTTCGAAGTACTAAAGCATCCGGTACTTTGAATGGGGTTTGTTAGGCCCAATAGATCTATCTTTAGGATTCGCGTCAATTAGGGTGTCTGTTCCCTAATACTTAGATTACCAGACTTAATAAAAAGGGGCATATTCGATTTCGATAATTCAACCATAGAATGTAGTTTCACGTACTTGTGTCTATTTTGTAAGTCATTTATAAAACCTGCATGTATTCTCATCCCAAAAATATTAGATTTTAAAAGTGGGACTATAACTCACTTTCACAGATTTTTACTTCGTCGGGAAGTAAGACTTGGCCACTGGTTGATTCACGAACCTATAACAATATATACATATATATCGAAGTATGTTCAAAATATATTTACAACACTTTTAATATATTTTGATGTTTTAAGTTTTTTAAGTCAGCTGTCCTCGTTAGTAACCTACAACTAGTTGTCCACAGTTAGATGTACAGAAATAAATCGATAAATATTATCTTGAATCAATCCACGACCCAGTGTATATGTATCTCAGTATTGATCACAACTCAAACTATATATATTTTGGAATCAACCTCGACCCTGTATAGCTAACTCCAACATTCACATATAGAGTGTCTATGGTTGTTCCGAAATATATATAGATGTGTCGACATGATAGGTCGAAACATTGTATACGTGTCTATGGTATCTCAAGATTACATAATATACAATACAAGTTGATTAAGTTATGGTTGGAATAGATTTGTTACCAATTTTCACGTAGCTAAAATGAGAAAAATTATCCAATCTTGTTTTACCCATAACTTCTTCATTTTAAATCCGTTTTGAGTGAATCAAATTGCTATGGTTTCATATTGAACTATATTTTATGAATCTAAACAGAAAATGTATAGGTTTATAGTCGGAAAAATAAGTTACAAGTCATTTTTGTAAAGGTAGTCATTTCAGTCGAAAGAACGACGTCTAGATGACCATTTTAGAAAACATACTTCCACTTTGAGTTTAACCATAATTTTTGGATATAGTTTCATGTTCATAATAAAAATTATTTTCTCAGAATAACATCTTTTAAATCAAATTTTATCATAGTTTTTAATTAAGTAACCCAAAACAGCCCGCGGTGTTACTACGACGGCTTAAATCCGGTTTTACGGTGTTTTTCATGTTTCCAGGTTTTAAATCATTAAGTTAGCATATCATATAGATATAGAACATGTGTTTAGTTGATTTTAAAAGTCAAGTTACAAGGATTAACTTTTGTTTGCGGACAAGTTTAGAATTAACTAAACTATGTATGAATCGAATGATGTTATGAACATCATTAATACCTTAAGTTCCTTGGATAAACCTACTGGAAAAGAGAAAAATGGATCTAGCTTCAATGGATCTTTGGATGGCTCGAAGTTCTTGAAGCAGAATCATGACACGAAAACAAGTTCAAGTAAGATCATCACTTGAAATAAGATTGTTATAGTTATAGAAATTGAACCAAAGTTTGAATATGATTATTACCTTGTATTAGAATGATAACCTACTGTAAGAAACAAAGATTTATTGAGGTTGGATGATCACCTTACAAGATTGGAAGTGAGCTAGCAAACTTGAAAGTATTCTTGATTTTATGTAACTAGAACTTGTAGAATTTATGAAGAACACTTAGAACTTGAAGATAGAACTTGAGAGAGATCAATTAGATGAAGAAAATTGAAGAATGAAAGTGTTTGTAGGTGTTTTTGGTCGTTGGTGTATGGATTAGATATAAAGGATATGTAATTTTGTTTTTCATGTAAATAAGTCATGAATGATTACTCATATTTTTGTAATTTTATGAGATATTTCATGCTAATTGCCAAATGATGGTTCCCACATGTGTTAGGTGACTCACATGGTCTGCTAAGAGCTGATCATTGGAGTGTATATACCAATAGTACATACATCTAAAAGCTGTGTATTGTACGAGTACGAATACGGGTGCATACGAGTAGAATTGTTGATGAAACTGAACGAGGATGTAATTGTAAGCATTTTTGTTAAGTAGAAGTATTTTGATAAATGTATTAAAGTCTTTCAAAAGTGTATAAATACATATTAAAACACTACCTGTATATACATTTTAACTGAGTCATTAAGTCATCGTTAGTCGTTACATGTAAGTGTTGTTTTGAAACCTTTAGGTTAACGATCTTGTCAAATGTTGTTAACCCAATGTTTATAATATCAAATGAGATTTTAAATTATTATATTATCATGATATTATCATGTATGAATATCTCTTAATATGATATATATCCATTAAATGTCTTTACAACGATAATCATTACATATATGTCTCGTTTAAAAATCATTAAGTTAGTAGTCTTGTTTTTACATATGTAGTTCATTGTTAATATACTTAATGATATGTTTACTTATCATAGTATCATGCTAACTATATATATATATATATATATATATATATATATATATATATATATATATATATATATATATATATATATATATATATATATATATATATATATCCATATATATGTCATCATATAGTTTTTACAAGTTTTAAAGTTCGTGAATCACCGGTCAACTTGGGTGGTCAATTGTCTATATGAAACATATTTCAATTAATCAAGTCTTAACAAGTTTGATTGCTTAACATGTTGGAAACATTTAATCATGTAAATATCAATCTCAATTAATATATATAAACATGGAAAAGTTCGGGTCACTACATGTAGTAATTGGAAACCGATGTATTTTGGGGATTATTTATTAAATAATTGCCCACTTGTTTAAAACATGCATTATGTATAATAATGATGTGTTTTTTATGAAACGAATGCAATATTTTCTAAAACGTATCATATAGAGGTCAAATACCTCGCTATGAGACCAATGAGAACGTACTGCGTTTATAGTAATATGGACGGGTCGTTTCATGTAGGGAATATAATGACTTCAAATATGTGTTTTGCGGCCATTAATCATTATCAAAATGAAACTACACTCTCATATATTCGCATTCAATATGAAATTTAGAAATAAAAACAAAAATAAGGTTATGAATTTAGTGAAATAAAAAAGCAGCTAAAAATACTCGAATAATAACAACAAGACGTTATAAAAGCAGCAATGTTTTGTAGCTGGTGGTGAGATAGTAGCCCCAACATGATTCTCGATGTATCCAAATACAATATTAGATAAAAGTAAGTATCATAGTGGTATTTAAACAGGGGCAACAATTCACATGTGAAGATATTACTTATCTTAAGATCTAAAAGTGCAAAATTCACCTTTAAAAATATTAAAATGTCATTTTTGGCATATAAACTGCTTCGAACGGGGGAAAGCCTTAAGGAAGTCTTGCTCGTAGCGCCGTTTTCTAGTTATCTTGCGAAAATGGGCTTAATCTGCTATTAAAATGTTTTCAAAAAATTCTCCACTAAATCTTACCCGATTTTGTGGGGAATGCAGTGACTTCAAAAATGTATTTTGCGGCCATTAATACTTGATAACTCTTAAATTATACAGGTTTTTCATAATATTTTAAGGAGTTATCTTGGTATTTTAAAGTCATGTTAATACTTAAACACACTAAAATGGGTAAAATTGGGGAAATATGTTTTTTTAGTATTTTGTTTGAGTTATGTATTAAACAGGATTAAAACAGTAAAAAGTTGCAAAATAACTTGATGAAGCCGCCGGTATGAGGGCACTGAAGCCGCCAACTTCCTCATCATATTCCAGAAAATTCCAGAATTGATCGCAGAAATTGAAGGAATTGGTGACCAAGAAAAAGAGAGTCAAGCCGCCGGCTTTCCAAAAATATCCAACATAGTCACAAAACAGTATTCGAAAAAAATATCCAACAGAGTCAACGAAGCCACCAGCTTCGTTGATCAAGCCGCCGGCTTCATCTACTTAGTAGAGATATATTAAATTAGACAGAATCTTTGGATTAGATGTTATGTCTTATGTATGATTAAAACACCACTGTTTAAATAGTTTGATTTAAATAAAAGCAATTACTATTAAGTTTTAACTAGAACATCACTAGGATTAAACTTAGTAAACTTAAAAATGATAATAAATCAAATTTTTATAATGGTGAAGGTTATAGCTAGTAATTATAATTAGGGTTTGATTAATCATATTAAACCTTCCATCAAGTCTTAAACATGCAGTAAATCTAGACATCTAGAATTAACCTGATCAACTAGTCTTGGATTAGATATTCTTAGGTCTTCGTTAAATCTGAGTTAAGCTTAATTTCAAATGCAATTGTGAGCAAGGTGTGAAATGTTCAAGCACGTGTTTTATTTAATATTGTTTATTTCTTCAATTTTTTTTACTTGCAATTTATTTGTTTTTTTACTTTGTTAATCAAAACAATCAAATCTTAAAATCAATATTATATCTTCTGAATCCACCCGTTCTCTTGGGACGAACCTTAACTTACTAAATACTATATTACATCTGATCGGGTTTTGTTGCTCGTTAGGGCGTTAAAAGTAAATCGTAAATTAAGATATTATAAATTTAAAAGTTAGATTAAAAGATAGGCAAATCTGCACCTACTTTTGACACATCAACTTTTTGGCGCCGCTGCAGGGGATCGCAGTGGAATCATAAGAATATAAACTAAATTAAACACCAAAGACGAGTGGTGACTGTCCTCCTTTAAGGAAAGGTTGACGGGCTTCCGATTTAAAGGGTCCTGCCAGAACCTAGACGTTGACGGCCATTTATTGGTGAATAATTTAAACACTTAAAATATAATATAAATCTCACAATGAATAATTCAAAACTTTCTATAGAGGATCATTTAAAAGCCTCAAGACAAATTCATGGAACTGCTATAATTCCACAAATTATTAAGACTAATTTCACTATCGAAAAATAAATATTTGACTTAATTAAGGAAGAATGCCAATTTAACGCAACTATTGTGGAAGATGCTTACCAACATCTTCGCAATTTTACTAGTATATGCACACTATTTAAATATAATGAAATAGAAGACGAACAAATTTAAATCATACTTTTTCCTTGGACATCCAAGGGAGAAGCTAAAGATTGGTTAAATCAACTTGCTAAAAGAAAAATCTCTACATGGGATCAAATGGTTGAAAAATTCTTTAAGCGATTCTTCCCACCTTCTAAAAGGATACGGTTACAAAATGAAATAATTCAATTTAAACAAGGTTCTCAAGAAACTTTATATGACACTTGGACTAGATATGAAAAGTTAATAAAATCATGTCCTCAACATGGATTAAATGATGTTCAAAGATTGATGGAATTTTATAATAATATAACAATTACTACTAGAAAAGAAATCGATGCGGCCTCTGGTGGTTCAGCTCTTTCTAAAACTCTCGAAGAAGTACAACAATTAATATCTGAATTAGCTATCCAGTCACATGATTGGTATCAAATAAATAATAATCAACAGGATATTAAACTTGAATATAAAAATGAAATAACTATATTACAAAATAAAATAAAAATTCTAGAAAAAGAGTTAAAGGAATTAAAAGAAAAACTTATTTTAGCTTTAGAACAAGGAAGTGTTTCAAAATTTCGCAAAAAGAAACCATAAGTAAAGGATTAACAGACATGATACAAGGATATATTTGTAATCAAACTGAGTTAAATAATTTTATTTTATATAAAATTTCCGAGCTATATCATAATCACCAAAATCTAATACTTAACTTAGAAAAGGATATGGGAATTTTATTTAAACAACTTGCCATTAGAGAAATTGGGACATTACCATCTAATACACTAGAAAACCCCAGGGAAAGTCAAGAAATTCAAGCTATAACTACTAGAAGTGGTAAAACAATACAAGACCCTATTATGCCTAGTTAAGAGGAAAGTCAAGAATCACTTAAAGAAACTAGTAATGAAAAAGGTATTGATGACGTTCCTCCTAAAAAAGTTACACCACTTAAAACCTATAAACCCTTAGAACCTGTTCCATACCCTCAACAACTTAGAAAAGAAAAACAACAAAAATGCCTAGAGAACTTCGCTAATATGTTCATTCAAATAAATGTTAATATACCTTTAATAGATTTATTAAAAGAAAACCCACATTATGAAAAATGCCTAAAAACTCTGTTATCTAATAAAGGTAAAGATGCTGAAAAATATTCTAGGTTTATAATAAAGGAATGTAAAGCTATCTTTCAAAAATTTGACATACTCGAAAAGTTAGGAAACTCAGGAAGTATCACTGTTCCATGTTCTTTTAACAAATCTAGAATATATCAAGTATTAGCAGACACAGGTGCTAGTATAAACTTAATGCCATATTCATTATATAAAAGACTGGGTCTAGGAGAATTGACTCCCACTAGAATGTCCATTTGTTTGGCCGATAGTTCTTCTAATTATCCGATGGTTATAACAGAAATATACACATAAACATTGATAAATTCTCTTTTCCCACTGATTTTGTAATTCTGGAAATGAAAGAAAATGATAAAGTACCAATAATATTAGGTCGACCGCTTCTAAGAACCGCCGCTTTTGAAATCCAAATGCAAACTAATACATATAGCCTGGGAATAGGTGATGGTAGGATTATTTTAAATTATCAACTTGAACTTGACCTCACTTGTCCTACTATAAAATATGTAGAAACATGTATTGAAGAAGAATTTGATGAATTCTTATTAATGGACATAAATGAATTTTTATGTGAAATCAAAGAAGAAAATCTTGATGATGAATTTGAAAAATTAATGAAAGATGAAATGAATGAACAAATAAAAGATGAACATGAACCTATAACTGATGAATTAAGAATAAAACACTCTCTTGAAGCTCCACCGAATTTAGAATTAAAATAATTACCTTCTCATATCGAATACACTTTTCTAAAAGATGACTCTGAACTCCCCGTAATCATTTCTTCCGAATTATCTAAAGTTCAAAAAGAACAGCTTTTAGATGTCCTAAAAACATAAAAAGGCCCTCGCTTGGAAGACCTCTAATATTCAGGGAATTGACCACACCTTCTGTACTCATAAAATTTTATTAGAGGAAAACTCAAAACCCGTAATTCAAAGACAAAGATGTTTAAACCCTAATATGGCTGAAGTGGTAAAAAAGGAAGTTTTAAAACTATTAGACGCATGAATGATTTATCCAATATCTGATAGCGAGTGGGTTATCCCAGTTCAATGCGTCCCTAAAAAGGGAGGAACCACTATTGTCCTAAATGAAAATAACGAATTAATTCCTACTCGAACCATTACTGGTTGGGGAGTTTGTATAGATTACCGTAAGCTAAATGAAGCTACTCGGAAAGATCATTTTCCCCTTCCATTTATAGATCAAATGATTGAAAGATTAATAGAAAAAGAATATTACTGTTTCTTGGATGATTTCTCTGGATACTTTCAAATTCTAATTGACCCTAAGGATCAAAAGAAAACCACTTTCACTTGTCCTTTTGGTACATTCGCTTACCGAAGAATGCCGTTTGGGTTATGTAATGCCTCTGACACTTTCCAAAGATGTATGACGGCTATCTTTCACTACATGGTAGAAGACTTTATGGAAGTCTATATGGATGAGTTTTTCTCCTTTGGAACATCCTTTGACTCTTGCCTGTCCAATCCTGATAAAATGCTTGCTCATTGTGAAAAGACAAACCTTGTTCTTAATTGGGAAAAAATGCCATTTTATGGTGAAAGAAGTTATTGTCCTTGGTCATAAAATTTCTAATAAAGGAATTGAAGTTGATAAAGCAAAAATCAATGTTATTTCCAACCTTCCTGAACCTACTAATGTTAAATCAATTCGAAGTTTTTTAGGACATGTTGGATTTTATAGACGTTTCATTCAAGATTTCTCCAAAATTGCTCGACCATTAACTAAACTTTTAGAAAAAGACGCCCCTTTGAATTTAATGATGTTTGTAAAAAAACCGTCTCTATTCTAAAAGAAAAACTCACTAATGCGCCTATTATTATATCGCCCGATTGGTCTAAACCCTTCGAACTCATGTGTGGCGCTAGTGATTATACAGTAGGAGCTGTCTTAGGGCAACAAAAAGAAAAACATTTTCACCTAATCTACTACGCTAGTAAAACACTAGCTGGAGCTCAATTAAATTATACAACTACTGAAAAGAACTTTTAGCTATAGTCTTTGCTCTTGATAAATTTTGACCATACTTAATAATGAATAAAGTAACAGTTTACATTGATCACTCCTCTCTTAAATACCTACTTAATAAACCCGACTCTAAAGCTCGACTCTTGAGATGGGTTCCACTCCTACAAGAATTTGATATGCAAATTATTTACAAGAAAGGAGTTGAGAATCTTGCACCAAATCATCTTTTACGTTTAGAAAATCCTAATCTAGACAAATTAGACGAAATTCATGATACATTTTCGGATGAATGTCTAATGATGATCTCAGATGAGTCATATCCATGGTTTGCTGACTTTGCAAACTATTTAGCCTCTAAAGAATTAAGGAAAGATTTAACTTATCAACAAAGAAAAAAATTCTTCTCTGATTTAAAACATTAGTTTTGGGAAAATCCTTACTTATTTAAAGTAGGTACCGATCAAATTACTCGCCGCTGTGTTCATGGTAAAGAAGCAATTGAAATCCTATTACAATGCCAAAGTAGTGCACTGGCAGGACATTTTGGTCTCAACTACACTGCTTGCAAAGTCTTAGATGCAGGATTTTATTAGCCTACCATATTCCGAGATGCACATAGATTACTTCAAACATGTGATGCATGCCAAAGGGGAGGAAACCTCTCAAAACGTGATGAGATGCCCCATCAGAATATTCAAGAATGCGAAATATTTGATGTGTGGGGTATTGATTTCATGGGACCATTTCCTTCCTCCGAGAAAAATATATATATTCTTGTAGCAGTTGACTACATTTCTAAATGGGCTGAAGCAAAAGTTCTTCCCACTAATGACTCACGAGTAGTGGTTGATTTTCTAAAGAAATTATTTTGTCGATTTGGTTTTCCTAAAGCTTTAATTAGTGACCATGGAACCCATTTCACTAATCAACTACTAGAAAAAGTTCTAAAAAGATATGGAGTTAATCACCATTTTTCTATAGATTACCACCCTCAAACAAGTGGTCAAGTTGAATACACTATTTGAGGATTAAAAAGGATTCTCGAGCGAACAGTCGAAAATAATCCAAAACTCTGATATAGAAAATTAGATGATGCATTATTGGCTTTCCGAACTGCTTATAAGACACCTATAGGGACTGCTCCTTTTAGGTTAGTTTATGGAAAAGCTTGTCATCTACCAGTTGAAATTGAACACCGTGCGTATTGGGCTTTAAAACAATGTAATTTAGATCCTAGGGAAGCCGGAGAAAGCCGACTTCTCCAATTAAATAACTCGATGAACTTAGACTTTCTGCGTATGAAATTTCATTAACATATAAAGAGAAAACTAAAAAAATGGCACGAGGCTCGTATTAAAAACATTAAAAGCTTTCAATAGGGAGATAAAGTTCTATTTTTTCAATCAAAATACAAATATTCTCATGGGAAGTTAAGATCTAGATGGTTAGGTCCTTTTATAGTTAAACAATCTTTTTCAACTGGATATGTTGAATTATATAATAAAAAAGGAGACATCTTTAAAATAAATGGCCACCGTTTAAAAATCTACTTTGAGAAAGATAAATTACCAGGAGGGGAAGTAATTTCCCTCACTATAATGCTTGAAAAACATAAATGTTTGCTGTAGAGTTTGTAAATTAACTATAAATTTGGTTAAAATTCGAAAAATTCAAAATTTTAAATTTTTTAAAATGAAGCCGCCGACAGAAAAAGCCGCAGCCGTCTAATCATAAATGCTTTTGACCTTGAAGCTGCAGTCGTCTAATCATAAATGCTTCCTTAAGGCTTTCCCCCGTTCGAAGCAGTTTAGATTCCGAAAATGACAATTTACTATTTTTAAAGGTGAATTTTGCACTTTTAGATCTTAGGATAAGTACTACCTTCACATTTGAATTGTTGTGCCTGTTTAAATACCACTATGATACTTGTTTTTATTTAATATTATATTTAGGTACATCAAGAATCATGTTGGGGCTACTATCTCACCACTACCTACAAAACATTGCTGATTTTATAACGTCTTGGTTTTGTTGTTCGAGTTTTTAAGCCACTTTTTTATTTTTCTAGATTCATAACCTTATTTTTATTTTTGTTTCTAGATTTCATATTGAATGAGAATATATAAGATTTTAGTTTGTTTTTAATGATAGTTAATGGCTGCAAAACACATATTTGAAGTCACTACATTCCCAAAAAAATGGGCAAAATTTTGAGGAGAATTTTTCGAAACATTTTCAAATGCAGTTTAGGCCCATTTTCGCAAGATAAATAGAAAACGGCGCTACGAGAAAGACTTCCTTAAGGATTTCCCCCGTTCGAAGCAGTTTAGATTCTGAAAATGATATTTTACTATTTTTAAAGGAGAATTTTGCAGTTTTAGATGTTAGGATAAGTATTACTTTCACATATGCATTGTTGTGCATGTTTAACTACCACTTTAATACTTGTTTTTATTTAATATTGTATTTAAGTACATCGAGAATCATGATGGGGCTAATATCTCACCACTAGCTACAAAACGTTGCTGCTTTTATAACGTCTTTGTTTTATTGTTCGAGTATTTTTGGCCGCTTTTTATTTCTCTAGATTCATAAACTTATTTTTGTTTTTGTTTCTAAATTTCATATTGAATGCGAATATATGTGAGTGCAGTTTCGTTTCGATGATAATTAATGGCCGCGAAACACATATTTGAAGTCACTACATTTCCCACAAAATTGGGCAAAATTTTGTGGAGAATTTTCCAAAAAATTTTCAATTGCAGATTATGCCCATTTTCGCAAGATACATAGAAAACGACGCTACGAGCAAGACTTCCTTAAGGCTTTCCCCCGTTTGAAGTAGTTTAGATGCCGAAAATGACGTTTTACTTTTTTAAAGGTGAATTTTGTACTTTTAGATCTTACGATAAGTAATACCTTCACATGTGAATTGTTATTCTTGTTTAAATACCACTAAGATACTTGTTTTATTTAATATTGTATTTAGGTACATCGAGAATCATGTTGGGGCTACTATCTTAGCACTACCTACAAAACGTTGCTGCTTTATAACGTCTTTGTGTTATTTTTCAAGTATCTTTAACCGCTTTTTTATTTCTCTAGATTCATAACCTTATTTTTGTTTTTGTTTCTAAATTTTATATTGAATGCAAATATATGAGAGTGTATTTTCGTTTTGTTGATAATTAATGGCCGCAAAGCACATATTTGAAGTCACTACATTCCCCACACAATCGGACATAATTTTTGGAGAATTTTCCGAAAAGTTTTCGATTGCAGATTAGGCCCGTTTTCTCAAGATAACTAGAAAACGGCACTACGAGCAATACTTTCTTAAGGCTTTCCCCCGTTCGAAGCAGTTTAGATTTCGAAAATGACATTTTACTATTTTTAAAGGTAAACTTTTCACTTTTAGATCTTAGGATAAGTAATACCTTCACATGTAATTGTTGTCCCTGTTTAAATACCACTATGATACTTGTTTTTATTGAATATTGTATTTAGGTACATCGAGAATCATGTTGGGGCTACTATCTCACCACTAGCTTGTAACGACCCGTCAAAATCGCTATTGACGCGGCACGTTAATCATTGATTCCACAGTGATGTTTTGACCTCTATATGATACGTTTTGATAAAATATTGCATTCATTAAAATAAGTAACTTTCTAAACATAGAAAGTTATAAACATGTGGGCAAGTGCTTAGGTATAAGCAAAACCCCGAAATACATAAGTCTTTAATTTACAGGTTGACATCACAGTCCAATTATTTATTACACAACGCAGTTTTATTTTGAATGCAATAAACTTTGTACAAAGCATGAGAGACTCCATGCAGGCAACAAGCATATCACAGCGGAAGCATTCTAAGAACCTGAGAATAAAACATGCTAAAAAGTCAACATGAATGTTGGTGAGTTATAGGTTTAATTGCTCGAGTCATAAACATATATAAAGATAGACCACAAGATTTCATCAAAAGTTAATAGATTCTACGTAACAGAGCACCCTGGCAACTAAACTTAACGCTATAGTGATAATTACCCCATTCGTTTTAATACACGCAAACCAACGTGTCTTAAACTCAAATAACATACGTCCGTTAAAAGGCTAGCGCTCTAGCTCGGACGGGGATGTCAAGCCCTATGGATCCATATACAATTATTCGCGCCCACCAGTCCATATCCTATGTACTGGCAGCTACTAGTTACCAAAGCTAAGGGATTTTCGGTTTAACTCAGTGTAGAATTTAGTATGTACTTGTGTCTTATCGCGTTTAAAATAAATTGCATGTATTCTCAGCCCAAAAATATTTAAAGTATTTAAAAAGGGAGACTATAACTCACAGTTCAATATTGTGATTCAATATTGTAGGGAAATAGCGTAGACGTAATGATGGTAGACGACTGTATGGTTGGCCTTGGATTCTAGAACAATACCCCGAACAATACCCAATATTACCTTAGCTTGAAACGGTTTGAAACCCGAATTAAAATACCCTCGTAAATACCTTATTATTATTAAACTTAAATTATAATATTAAAATTATAAATATCTTATCGTTTACAGAAGGAAGAAAAGAAATTGGGGTGAGTAACTCGTCGAACAAACTGGCGTATTTATAATACTTTTTCATTTACTGTAGCTCATGCGATCGCATGAGTTTTCAGTGTTTTTGCCATGCGATCGCATGGCGTTTTGTTTCTAGTTCGTCGACATCAAATAGTGCTACTGTAGCAATTCACTGTAGCAAAGTCAATTTTACTGTAGCAATTCACTGTAGCAAAGTCAATTTTACTGTAGCACTGTAGCAAAGTACGATTTCACTGTAGCAAATAGTGTTTTACTGTAGGAAAGTCGTTTTTACTTGTACATATACATATATACATACATATAATTGTTCATGAATCGTCGAGAGTAGTCAAAGGTAATTGTATATATGAACAGTTCTAAAATTTTGAGACTCAATCTAACAGACTTTGTTTAACGTGCCAAAATAATAAATCGTATAGAGAATTGGTTTAAATTAGTCGAAATTTTCTGGGTCATCACAGTACCTCACCGTTAAAGAAAATTTCGTCCCGAAATTTTTGAGTAGTACCTGTTTCATGAGCGATATCAGTGAACAAATGTGGATACTTTTGCTTCATTTGATCTTCACGTTCCCAAGTAAACTCGGGTCCTCGTCTTGCGTTCCAACGAACTCTAACTATCGGTATTTTGCTTTGTTTTAATTGTTTGACCTCACGGTCCATGATTTCAACAGGTTCTTCGACAAAATGGAGTTTATCATTAATTCGTATTTCGTCAAGAGGAATTACGACATCCTCTTCAGCTAAACATTTCTTTAAATTTGACACGTGAAATGTGTCGTGAACACTACTAAGTTCTTGCGGTAGCTTTAATCGATAAGCAACTGCTCCAATTCTTTCGGTGATTTCAAAGGGTCCTACGTACCTAGGACTTAGCTTTCCTCGTTTACCGAATCGTACAACGCCTTTCCAGGGTGACACTTTCAACATGACTTTGTCACCCACTTGAAATTCTAGCGGTTTTCTTCTTACATCAGCATAACTCTTTTGGCGACTCATGGCCGTTTTCAATCGCTGTTGTATTTGAATGATCTTTTCGGTGGTTTCGTGAATAATTTCTGGTCCAGCAAGTTGTCTTTCTCCTACTTCACTCCAACAGATAGGAGATCTGCACTTTCTACCGTAAAGTGCTTCAAATGGTGCTGCGTTGATGCTCGTATGATAGCTGTTATTGTATGAAAATTCTGCCAACGGTAAGTGTCGATCCCAACTGGTTCCAAAGTCAATCACGCATGCCCGTAACATGTCTTCCAATGTTTGTATTGTTCTTTCACTTTGACCATCTGTCTGTGGGTGATAAGCGGTGCTCATATCTAATCGAGTTCCCAATGCTTTTTGTAATGATTGCCAAAAACGTGATGTGAATCGGGTGTCACGATCAGATATGATGGAGATAGGTACACCATGCCTGGAAACTACTTCCTTCAAATATAGGCGTGCTAATTTCTCCATACTGTCTGTCTCCTTTATTGGTAGGAAGTGAGCTGATTTAGTTAGACGATCAACTATCACCCAAATAGTATCATGACTACTTGCAGTCCTTGGCAATTTCGTAATGAAATCTATGGTTATTCTTTCCCATTTCCACTGCGGAATTTCTGGTTGTTGTAGTAATCCTGACGGCTTTTGGTGCTCAGCTTTGACCTTTGCACACGTCAAACATTTGCTTACATAAGTAGCAATTTCTGTCTTCATATTAGGCCACCAATAAAACTTCTTGAGATCGTGGTACATTTTCCCATTTCCTGGGTGAATTGAGTACCTCGTTTTGTGTGCTTCATCCAGTACTAGTTGCCTTAGGTTACCATGTTTTGGTACCCATATCCTACCAGCAAAATACAGGGTTCCATCGGCTTTTACTTCAAGTTGTTTTTCTAACCCTTTGCTCATTTCGCCTTTTTCGTTTTCTTCTTTTAAAGCTTCTAACTGTGCTGCTTGAATTTGCTTTGTGAGATCAGTACGAATTGTAATATTCAAAGCTCGAACCCTAAGAGGTTTTACTCTTTCTTTTCGACTTAAGGCATCAGCTACAACATTAGCCTTTCCGGGGTGGTAACGGATTTCACAATCGTAATCGTTTAACAACTCTACCCAGCGTCGTTGCCTCATATTGAGTTGTTTTTGATCAAAAATATGCTGAAGACTCTTATGGTCAGTGTACACTGTACACTTGGTGCCATATAGATAGTGTCTCCATATTTTGAGTGCAAAAACTACTGCTCCAAGTTCTAAATCATGCGTCGTATAGTTCTTTTCATGAATTTTTAGTTGTCGTGAGGCATATGCGATGAATTTTTTGCGTTGCATTAATACACATCCTAAACCTTGGCGTGAAATGAAATGTCCCGTTCTTATTGATTAAAAACGTTCCATATTAATTGATTTCGTTGCGAGATTTTGACCTCTATATGAGACGTTTTTCAAAGACTGCATTCATTTTAAAACAAACCATAACCTTTATTTCATCAATAAAGGTTTAAAAAGCTTTACGTAGATTATCAAATAATGATAATCTAAAATATACTGTTTACACACGAACATTACATAATGGTTTACAATACAAATATGTTACAACAAAATAAGTTTCTTGAATGCAGTTTTTACACAATATCATACAAGCATGGACTCCAAATCTCGTCCTTATTTAAGTATGCGACAGCGGAAGCTCTTAATAATCACCTGAGAATAAACATGCTTAAAACGTCAACAAAAATGTTGGTGAGTTATAGGTTTAACCTATATATATCAAATCATAATAATAGACCACAAGATTTCATATTTCAATACACATCCCATACATAGAGATAAAAATCATTCATATGGTGAACACCTGGTAACCGACATTAACAAGATGCATATATAAGAATATCCCCATCATTCCGGGACACCCTTCGGATATGATATAAATTTCGAAGTACTAAAGCATCCGGTACTTTGGATGGGGTTTGTTAGGCCCAATAGATCTATCTTTAGGATTCGCGTCAATTAGGGTGTCTGTTCCCTAATTCTTAGATTACCAGACTTAATAAAAAGGGGCATATTCGATTTCGATAATTCAACCATAGAATGTAGTTTCACGTACTTGTGTCTATTTTGTAAATCATTTATAAAACCTGCATGTATTCTCATCCCAAAAATATTAGATTTTAAAAGTGGGACTATAACTCACTTTCACAGATTTTTACTTCGTCGGGAAGTAAGACTTGGCCACTGGTTGATTCACGAACCTATAACAATATATACATATATATCAAAGTATGTTCAAAATATATTTACAACACTTTTAATATATTTTGATGTTTTAAGTTTATTAAGTCAGCTGTCCTCGTTAGTAACCTACAACTAGTTGTCCACAGTTAGATGTACAGAAATAAATAGATAAATATTATCTTGAATCAATCCACGACCCAGTGTATACGTATCTCAGTATTGATCACAACTCAAACTATATATATTTTGGAATCAACCTCAACCCTGTATAGCTAACTCCAACATTCACATATAGAGTGTCTATGGTTGTTCCGAAATATATATAGATGTGTCGACATGATAGGTCGAAACATTGTATACGTGTCTATGGTATCTCAAGATTACATAATATACAATACAAGTTGATTAAGTTATGGTTGGAATAGATTTGTTACCAATTTTCACGTAGCTAAAATGAGAAAAATTATCCAATCTTGTTTTACCCATAACTTCTTCATTTTAAATCCGTTTTGAGTGAATCAAATTGCTATGGTTTCATATTGAACTCTATTTTATGAATCTAAACAGAAAAGTATAGGTTTATAGTCGGAAAAATAAGTTACAAGTCGTTTTTGTAAAGGTAGTCATTTCAGTCGAAAGAACGACGTCTAGATGACCATTTTAGAAAACATACTTCCACTTTGAGTTTAACCATAATTTTTGGATATAGTTTCATGTTCATAATAAAAATCATTTTCTCTGAATAACAACTTTTAAATCAAAGTTTATCATAGTTTTTAATTAACTAACCCAAAACAGCCCGCGGTGTTACTACGACGGCGTAAATCCGGTTTTACGGTGTTTTTCGTGTTTCCAGGTTTTAAATCATTAAGTTAGCATATCATATAGATATAGAACATGTGTTTAGTTGATTTTAAAAGTCAAGTTAGAAGGATTAACTTTTGTTTGCGAACAAGTTTAGAATTAACTAAACTATGTTCTAGTGATTACAAGTTTAAACCTTCGAATAAGATAGCTTTATATGTATGAATCGAATGATGTTATGAACATCATTACTACCTTAAGTTCCTTGGATAAACCTACTGGAAAAGAGAAAAATGGATCTAGCTTCAATGGATCCTTGGATGGCTCGAAGTTCTTGAAGCAGAATCATGACACGAAAACAAGTTCAAGTAAGATCATCACTTGAAATAAGATTGTTATAGTTATAGAAATTGAACCAAAGTTTGAATATGATTATTACCTTGTATTAGAATGATAACCTACTGTAAGAAACAAAGATTTCTTGAGGTTGGATGATCACCTTACAAGATTGGAAGTGAGCTAGCAAACTTGAAAGTAATCTTGATTTTATGAAACTAGAACTTTTGGAATTTATGAAGAACACTTAGAACTTGAAGATAGAACTTGAGAGAGATCAATTAGATGAAGAAAATTGAAGAATGAAAGTGTTTGTAGGTGTTTTTGGTCGTTGGTGTATGGATTAGATATAAAGGATATGTAATTTTGTTTTCATGTAAATAAGTCATGAATGATTACTCATATTTTTGTAATTTTATGAGATATTTCATGCTAGTTGCCAAATGATGGTTCCCACATGTGTTAGGTGACTCACATGGGCTGCTAAGAGCTGATCATTGGAGTGTATATACCAATAGTACATACATCTAAAAGCTGTGTATTGTACGAGTACGAATACGGGTGCATACGAGTAGAATTGTTGATGAAACTGAACGAGGATGTAATTGTAAGCATTTTTGTTAAGTAGAAGTATTTTGATAAGTGTATTGAAGTCTTTCAAAAGTGTATAAATACATATTAAAACACTACATGTATATACATTTTAACTGAGTCGTTAAGTCATCGTTAGTCGTTACATGTAAGTGTTGTTTTGAAACCTTTAGGTTAACGATCTTGTTAAATGTTGTTAACCCAATGTTTATAATATCAAATGAGATTTTAAATTATTATATTATCATGATATTATCATGTATGAATATCTCTTAATATGATATATATACATTAAATGTCTTTACAACGATAATCGTTACATATATGTCTCGTTTAAAAATCATTAAGTTAGTAGTCTTGTTTTTACATATGTAGTTCATTGTTAATATACTTAATGATATGTTTACTTATCATAGTATCATGTTAACTATATATATATCCATATATATGTCATCATATAGTTTTTACAAGTTTTAACGTTCGTGAATCACCGGTCAACTTGGGTGGTCAATTGTCTATATGAAACATATTTCAATTAATCAAGTCTTAACAAGTTTGATTGCTTAACATGTTGGAAACATTTAATCATGTAAATATCAATCTCAATTAATATATATAAACATGGAAAAGTTCGGGTCACTACATGAAGCATCACAATAGATCACGAAATCATCATTTCCTTCCGGTAATGACAAAATGGGTGCAGACGTTAACTTCTTCTTTAATAACTGGAATGAGGATTCCTGTTCTGTGGACCAATCATACTTCTTTCCCTTTTGAGTCAATGCAGTTAAGGGTTTGGCGATTCTAGGGAAATCTTGAATGAATCTTCGGTAGTAACCAGCAAGACCTAAGAATTGGCGAATTTGTGTTGGAGTCTTCAGGATTTCCCATTTACTAATGGCTTCGATCTTGGCGGGGTCAACTTTAATTCCATGTTTACTGACAACATGGCCCAAAAATTGTACTTCTTGTAACCAGAAATCACACTTCGAAAATTTTGCGTACAATTCTTCTTTCTTGAGTATCTCTAGTACCAGTCTTAAGTGTTGCTCATGTTCTTCCTTGTTCTTTGAGTAAATCAATATGTCGTCGATAAAAACAATAACAAATTTGTCTAAATACGGTCTACAGATGCGATTCATTAGATCCATGAATACTGCTGGAGCATTAGTTAATCCAAAAGGCATGACTAGGAACTCATAGTGACCGTAACGGGTTCTGAACGCGGTTTTAGGAACATCTTCTTCCTTCACTCTCAGTTGATGATATCCGGAGCGTAGATCAATCTTAGAATAAACACTTGATCCTTGCAATTGATCAAACAAATCATCAATCCTTGGTAATGGGTACCGATTCTTGATCGTTAATTTGTTTAATTCTCGGTAATCTATGCACATTCTCATAGATCCATCCTTCTTCTTGACGAACAGAATAGGAGCACCCCAAGGTGAAAAACTAGGACGAATAAATCCACGGTCCGATAATTCTTGCAACTGGTCTTGTAATTCTTGCATTTCTGAAGGTGCAAGTCTATATGGAGATCGGGCTACAGGTGCAGCTCCTGGTATGAGATCAATCTGGAATTCTACACATCTATGTGGAGGTAGCCCCGGTAATTCTTCTGGAAATACTCCGGGATATTCTCTTACAACCGGCATGTCATTAATGCTTCTTTCTTCAGTATCGATCTTCTTTATGTGTGCCAGAATAGCATAACAACCTTTTCTTATAAGTTTCTGGGCCTTCATACAGCTGATAAAGTTCAGCTTTGAGTTGCTCTTCTCCCCATAAATCATTAATGACGTTTCATCCTTACGAGGGATGCGGATTGCTTTCTCAGCGCAAACAACTTCCGCTCTTGTTTTGGACATCCAGTCCATGCCAACGATTACGTCAAAACTTCCTAATTCTACGGGTATCAAATCGATTTTGAAGGTTTCACCAGCGAGATTCATTTCGCAACCATGGCAAATTTTATCGGCTTTTATCAGTTTACCATTAGCTAATTCAATAGTATATTTATCGTCTAGAGGTAATGATGCACATTTTAGTTTAAAACTAAAGTCTTTACACATATAACTTCTATCAGCACCCGTATCAAACATAATAGAAGCTAGTTGATTATTAACGGTAAACGTACCCGTGACAAGATTAGGATCCTCACGTGCTTTACTGGCACTAACATTAAATGCCCTCCCACGTGCGGGTTCTTTGTTCTTCTCCTTATCAGGGCATTGATTTATAAAGTGACCAGACTTCCCGCATCCAAAACATTTCTTGACATCGGTCAGTTTTGTCTTTACTTCAGAAACGGTGGCATAACAATCTTTCGCCACATGTCCTTTCTTGTTGCACTTATCACAGACCACTTGACAATAACCTGCATGATGTGTGTAACATCTTTTGCAGAACGGATGGGGTCCCTTATAGTTTGGACTTGCAGTTGCCCCATCTTGTTTACCTTTAAAAGTTTCTTGTTTCTTCAGGTGAGTACTTTTGCCCTTATAGTCTTCCCATTTCCTCTTTCCTTCAGTTGTCTTGACTTCGGTAATTGGTGCCTTAATCGAACTCTCTGTGATCTGGTCCATGAGTTGGTGTGCCATTGTCATGGCTTCCTGCATCGCATGGCGTTTGGACGATGTAACATTTCCTTTGATATTGATCGATAAACCGTCAATATACATTTCTATCTTTCGTTTCTCATTTGGCACCAATTCGGGACACAACAAGGCTAGTTCCATGAAACGCTTTTCATAGTTATTGAGATTCGCGCTGATAACCTTCAGATTACGTAACTCAGATTCCATTTTTCTGATCTCGTTTCGAGGACAGTACTCCTCGATTAGCATCTTTTTCAGTTCTTTCCAAGAGATATCATATGCCGTATCTATTCCTTCTGCTTTAGCATAATTGTTCCACCAAGTAAGTGCACCATCTTGCAACGTGCACGAAGCATACTTTGACTTGTCTCTGTTCGCACAATTACTGATTTTGAAAACGGACTCCATCTTTTCAAACCATCGGGTTAGACCGACTGGTCCCTCAGTTCCACTAAACGTCTGTGGTTTGCATCCTTGAAAAGTTTTGTATGAGCATCCGTTTCATGAATTTGTATTTACGGCTGCTGCTTTAGCTGCTGCTTCGGCTGTTGCTTTTGCTGCTTCGGTTGCAGCAATTCTTTCATTCACACGTTTCTCGACTAGTTGCTCAAACTCAGCATCCGACATTTGAGACATGTTTCTTCAATAAACACAACAGATATAATTTAATCATATTGAATATTATAGGTAAAATGAGTTGTCAATAGTTAATCGTAGCATATTAATAATATGAACCGATTATTATAAAAGCCTTTTCTTCTTATTAGCATTTTATAATTATTTCTAGGGTATTACCTACCCGTTAAGTTCATACATAATAGCTAGTACAAGGAATTAACTACTAAAATCCTAATAATATTCCACTATGAAAAATTATAGTGAGTTACTACATTATTATGTAATAATAATAGTAAGAAGTAGTAATAATACAAATAATCATTCCATGCATTTATTATTAATAAACCAAAATAATACAATACCATACAATACTGATATTTTACATATGCTTATTTTACATAACAAGATAGAGTAGCACACATAAGTAATAAAATAGCGCATGGAAGATTTATGGTTGCGAGGTCGTTCATTCAGAACTATCAGAAATTTCTTCCCATTTGGTTCTCTCTGCCAATTGTTTGTGTGCACATGGTCCGACAGACATTCTGGCAGTGTATTTTATTTTTAGTTGGGGTTTTGAGGTACCCGTTACCTCAGTGGATTTAATACAATAAGGGTGGTTACGGATCGAATGGTCCTGTTCTTTTTTAATAATTAAGGACATTTTATTATTGTGGTTGTTTTTATTATCTATAGCAAGTTGGAATTTCTCCTTAGTGATCTCTTTTATTTCATTAGCGAAATCCTCCTCCTTACTGATTTCGTCTGATGACGAACTGTCTGAGTCATGTGTAGGAGAATATGATGACGAACTGCAAGAATATGTACCGGTGGTCATGAACCGAAATCTGCCAGGCGTAATCGGCACAACACGCCCGTCGGCGGTATATCTGGACCAATGTCCATATTTGTTTAGAAATGGACGATCCTCGTTTACTCCAGGGATCATGGGTCCATGCCAACGATACTGTGGCTCTGGAAAACTAAAGCTGGGTGGAGCTGGAACCTCCTCTGGGTTTACCGGGAGTTGAGATTGCCCGGCTAACACAATTTCTTCTTTAATAGGTATTGGAACGCCCTTTTTAGTTGTGGATAGAATAGATTCAGTGTCCGATTCCGAGTCGTACAAAATGATAGGATTAGAAGAAGTCATCTATCACATAATTGAAACAACAATTACGTTAGCATATAAATATATCACATATAATGTTTTTGACCAAATGATAAGTAAAAATCAGTAAAAACAGATATGGTCATAGTCCAGACTCACTAATGCATCCTAACAATTACCAGTTAAACACACTAATGTAATTTCTGGTTCCCTATGACCTCAAGCTCGGATACCAACTGTAACGACCCATCAAAATCGCTATTGACGCGGCACGTTAATCATTGATTCCACAGTGAGGTTTTGACCTCTATATAATACGTTTTGATAAAATATTGCATTCATTAAAATAAGTAACTTTCTAAACATAGAAAGTTATAAACATGTGGGCAAGTGCTTAGGTATAAGCAAAACCCCGAAATACATAAGTCTTTAATTTACAGGTTGACATCACAGTCCAATTATTTATTACACAACGCAGTTTTATTTTGAATGCAATAAACTTTGTACAAAGCATGAGAGACTCCATGCAGGCAACAAGCATATCACAGCGGAAGCATTCTAAGAACCTGAGAATAAAACATGTTAAAAAGTCAACACGAATGTTGGTGAGTTATAGGTTTAATTGCTCGAGTCATAAACATATATAAAGATAGACCACAATATTTCATCAAAAGTTAATAGATTCTACGTAACAGAGCACCCTGGCAACTAAACTTAACGCTATAGTGATAATTACCCCATTCGTTTTAATACACGCAAACCAACGTGTCTTAAACTCAAATAACATACGTCCGTTAAAAGGCTAGCGCTCTAGCTCGGACGGGGATGTCAAGCCCTATGGATCCATATACAATTATTCGCGCCCACCAGTCCATATCCTATGTACTGGCAGCTACTAGTTACCAAAGCTAAGGGATTTTCGGTTTAACTCAGTGTAGAATTTAGTATGTACTTGTGTCTTATCGCGTTTAAAATAAATTGCATGTATTCTCAGCCCAAAAATATTTAAAGTATTTAAAAAGGGAGACTATAACTCACAGTTCAATATTGTGATTCAATATTGTAGGGAAATAGCGTAGACGTAATGATGGTAGACGACTGTATGGTTGGCCTTGGATTCTAGAACAATACCCCGAACAATACCCAATATTACCTTAGCTTGAAACGGTTTGAAACCCGAATTAAAATACCCTCGTAAATACCTTATTATTATTAAACTTAATTTATAATATTAAAATTATAAATATCTTATCGTTTACAGAAGGAAGAAAAGAAATTGGGGTGAGTAACTCGTCGAACAAACTGGCGTATTTATAATACTTTTTCATTTACTGTAGCTCATGCGATCGCATGAGTTTTCAGTGTTTTTGCCATGCGATCGCATGGCGTTTTGTTTCTAGTTCGTCGACATCAAATAGTGCTACTGTAGCAATTCACTGTAGCAAAGTCAATTTTACTGTAGCAATTCACTGTAGCAAAGTCAATTTTACTGTAGCACTGTAGCAAAGTACGATTTCACTGTAGCAAATAGTGTTTTACTGTAGGAAAGTCGTTTTTACTTGTACATATACATATATACATACATATAATTGTTCATGAATCGTCGAGAGTAGTCAAAGGTAATTGTATATATGAACAGTTCTAAAATTTTGAGACTCAATCTAACAGACTTTGTTTAACGTGCCAAAATAATAAATCGTATAGAGAATTGGTTTAAATTAGTCGAAATTTTCCGGGTCATCACAGTACCTCCCCGTTAAAGAAAATTTCGTCCCGAAATTTTTGAGTAGTACCTGTTTCATGAGCGATATCAGTGAACAAATGTGGATACTTTTGCTTCATTTGATCTTCACGTTCCCAAGTAAACTCGGGTCCTCGTCTTGCGTTCCAACGAACTCTAACTATCGGTATTTTGCTTTGTTTTAATTGTTTGACCTCACGGTCCATGATTTCAACAGGTTCTTCGACAAAATGGAGTTTATCATTAATTCGTATTTCGTCAAGAGGAATTACGACATCCTCTTCAGCTAAACATTTCTTCAAATTTGACACGTGAAATGTGTCGTGAACACTACTAAGTTCTTGCGGTAGCTTTAATCGATAAGCAACTGCTCCAATTCTTTCGGTGATTTCAAAGGGTCCTACGTACCTAGGACTTAGCTTTCCTCGTTTACCGAATCGTACAACGCCTTTCCAGGGTGACACTTTCAACATGACTTTGTCACCCACTTGAAATTCTAGCGGTTTTCTTCTTACATCAGCATAACTCTTTTGGCGACTCATGGCCGTTTTCAATCGCTGTTGTATTTGAATGATCTTTTCGGTGGTTTCGTGAATAATTTCTGGTCCAGCAAGTTGTCTTTCTCCTACTTCACTCCAACAGATAGGAGATCTGCACTTTCTACCGTAAAGTGCTTCAAATGGTGCTGCGTTGATGCTCGTATGATAGCTGTTATTGTATGAAAATTCTGCCAACGGTAAGTGTCGATCCCAACTGGTTCCAAAGTCAATCACGCATGCCCGTAACATGTCTTCCAATGTTTGTATTGTTCTTTCACTTTGACCATCTGTCTGTGGGTGATAAGCGGTGCTCATATCTAATCGAGTTCCCAATGCTTTTTGTAATGATTGCCAAAAACGTGATGTGAATCGGGTGTCACGATCAGATATGATGGAGATAGGTACACCATGCCTGGAAACTACTTTCTTCAAATATAGGCGTGCTAATTTCTCCATACTGTCTGTCTCCTTTATTGGTAGGAAGTGAGCTGATTTAGTTAGACGATCAACTATCACCCAAATAGTATCATGACTACTTGCAGTCCTTGGCAATTTCGTAATGAAATCCATGGTTATTCTTTCCCATTTCCACTGCGGAATTTCTGGTTGTTGTAGTAATCCTGACGGCTTTTGGTGCTCAGCTTTGACCTTTGCACACGTCAAACATTTGCTTACATAAGTAGCAATTTCTGTCTTCATATTAGGCCACCAATAAAACTTCTTGAGATCGTGGTACATTTTCCCATTTCCTGGGTGAATTGTGAAATGTCCCGTTCTTATTGATTAAAAACGTTCCATATTAATTGATTTCGTTGCGAGGTTTTGACCTCTATATGAGACATTTTTCAAAGACTGCATTCATTTTTAAAACAAACCATAACCTTTATTTCATAGATAAAGGTTTTAAAAAGCTTTACGTAGATTATCAAATAATGATAATCTAAAATATCCTGTTTACACACGACCATTACATAATGGTTTACAATACAAATATGTTACAACAAAATAAGTTTCTTGAATGCAGTTTTTACACAATATCATACAAGCATGGACTCCAAATCTCGTCCTTATTTAAGTATGCGACAGCGGAAGCTCTTAATAATCACCTGAGAATAAACATGCTTAAAACGTCAACAAAAATGTTGGTGAGTTATAGGTTTAACCTATATATATCAAATCATAATAATAGACCACAAGATTTCATATTTCAATACACATCCCATACATAGAGATAAAAATCATTCATATGGTGAACACCTGGTAACCGACATTAACAAGATGCATATATAAGAATATCCCCATCATTCCGGGACACCCTTCGGATATGATATAAATTTCGAAGTACTAAAGCATCCGGTACTTTGGATGGGGCTTGTTGGGCCCAATAGATCTATCTTTAGGATTCGCGTCAATTAGGGTGTCTGTTCCCTAATTCTTAGATTACCAGACTTAATAAAAAGGGGCATATTCGATTTCGATAATTCAACCATAGAATGTAGTTTCACGTACTTGTGTCTATTTTGTAAATCATTTATAAAACCTGCATGTATTCTCATCCCAAAAAGATTAGATTTTTAAAAGTGGGACTATAACTCACTTTCACAGATTTTTACTTCGTCGGGAAGTAAGACTTGGCCACTGGTTGATTCACGAACCTATAACAATATATACATATATATCAAAGTATGTTCAAAATATATTTACAACACTTTTAATATATTTTGATGTTTTAAGTTTATTAAGTCAGCTGTCCTCGTTAGTAACCTACAACTAGTTGTCCACAGTTAGATGTACAGAAATAAATCGATAAATATTATCTTGAATCAATCCACGACCCAGTGTATACGTATCTCAGTATTGATCACAACTCAAACTATATATATTTTGGAATCAACCTCAACCCTGTATAGCTAACTCCAACATTCACATATAGAGTGTCTATGGTTGTTCCGAAATATATATAGATGTGTCGACATGATAGGTCGAAACATTGTATACGTGTCTATGGTATCTCAAGATTACATAATATACAATACAAGTTGATTAAGTTATTGTTGGAATAGGTTTGTTACCAATTTTCACGTAGCTAAAATGAGAAAAATTATCCAATCTTGTTTTACCCATAACTTCTTCATTTTAAATCCGTTTTGAGTGAATCAAATTGCTATGGTTTCATATTGAACTCTATTTTATGAATCTAAACAGAAAAAGTATAGGTTTATAGTCGGAAAAATAAGTTACAAGTCATTTTTGTAAAGGTAGTCATTTCAGTCGAAAGAACGACGTCTAGATGACCATTTTAGAAAACATACTTCCACTTTGAGTTTAACCATAATTTTTGGATATAGTTTCATGTTCATAATAAAAATCATTTTCTCAGAATAACAACTTTTAAATCAAAGTTTATCATAGTTTTTAATTAACTAACCCAAAACAGCCCGCGGTGTTACTACGACGGCGTAAATCCGGTTTTACGGTGTTTTTCGTGTTTCCAGGTTTTAAATCATTAAGTTAGCATATCATATAGATATAGAACATGTGTTTAGTTGATTTTAAAAGTCAAGTTAGAAGGATTAACTTTTATTTGCGAACAAGTTTAGAATTAACTAAACTATGTTCTAGTGATTACAAGTTTAAACCTTCGAATAAGATAGCTTTCTATGTATGAATCGAATGATGTTATGAACATCATTACTACCTTAAGTTCCTTGGATAAACCTACTGGAAAATAGAAAAATGGATCTAGCTTCAACAGATCCTTGGATGGCTCGAAGTTCTTGAAGCAGAATCATGACACGAAAACAAGTTCAAGTAAGATCATCACTTGAAATAAGATTGTTATAGTTATAGAAATTGAACCAAAGTTTGAATATGATTATTAACTTGTATTAGAATGATAACCTACTGTAAGAAACAAAGATTTCTTGAGGTTGGATGATCACCTTACAAGATTGGAAGTGAGCTAGCAAACTTGAAAGTATTCTTGATTTTATGTAACTAGAACTTGTAGAATATATGAAGAACACTTAGAACTTGAAGATAGAACTTGAGAGAGATCAATTAGATGAATAAAATTGAAGAATGAAAGTATTTGTAGGTGTTTTTGGTCGTTGGTGTATGGATTAGATATAAAGGATATGTAATTTTGTTTTCATGTAAATAAGTCATGAATGATTACTCATATTTTTGTAATTTTATGAGATATTTCATGCTAGTTTCCAAATGATGGTTCCCACATGTGTTAGGTGACTCACATGAGCTGCTAAGAGCTAATCATTGGAGTGTATATACTAATAGTACATACATCTTAAAGCTGTGTATTGTACGAGTACGAATACAGGTGCATACGAGTAGAATTGTTGATGAAACTGAACGAGGATGTAATTGTAAGAATTTTTGTTAAGTAGAAGTATTTTGATAAGTGTATTGAAGTCTTTCAAAAGTGTATAAATACATATTAAAACACTAAATGTATATACATTTTAACTGAGTCGTTAAGTCATCGTTAGTCGTTACATGTAAGTGTTGTTTTGAAACCTTTAGGTTAACGATCTTGTTAAATGTTGTTAACCCAATGTTTATAATATCAAATGAGATTTTAAATTATTATATTATCATGATATTATCATGTATGAATATCTCTTAATATGATATATATACATTAAATGTCTTTACAACGATAATCGTTACATATATGTCTCGTTTAAAAATCATTAAGTTAGTAGTCTTGTTTTTACATATGTAGTTCATTGTTAATATACTTAATGATATATTTACTTATCATAGTATCATGTTAACTATATATATATCCATATATATGTCATCATATAGTTTTTACAAGTTTTAACGTTCGTGAATCACCGGTCAACTTGGGTGGTCAATTGTCTATATGAAACATATTTCAATTAATCAAGTCTTAAAAAGTTTGATTGCTTAACATGTTGGAAACATTTAATCATGTAAATATCAATCTCAATTAATATATATAAACATGGAAAAGTTCGGGTCACTACAGTACCTACCCGTTAAATAAATTTCGTCCCGAAATTTTAAGCTGTTGAAGGTGTTGATGAATCTTCTGGAAATAGATGCGGGTATTTCTTCTTCATCTGATCTTCACGCTCCCAAGTGAACTTGGGTCCTCTACGAGCATTCCATCGAACCTTAACAATTGGTATCTTGTTTTGCTTAAGTCTTTTAACCTCACGATCCATTATTTCGACGGGTTCTTCGATGAATTGAAGTTTTTCGTTGATTTGGATTTCATCTAACGGAATAGTGAGATCTTCTTTAGCAAAACATTTCTTCAAATTCGAGACGTGGAAAGTGTTATGTACAGCCGCGAGTTGTTGAGGTAACTCAAGTTGGTAAGCTACTGGTCCGACACGATCAATAATCTTGAATGGTCCAATATACCTTGGATTTAATTTCCCTCGTTTACCAAATCGAACAACGCCTTTCCAAGGTGCAACTTTAAGCATGACCATCTCTCCAATTTCAAATTCTATATCTTTTCTTTTAATGTCAGCGTAGCTCTTTTGTCGACTTTGGGCAGTTTTCAACCGTTGTTGAATTTGGATGATCTTCTCGGTAGTTTCTTGTATAATCTCCGGACCCGTAATCTGTCTATCCCCCACCTCACTCCAACAAATCGGAGACCTGCACTTTCTACCATAAAGTGCTTCAAACGGCGCCATCTCAATGCTTGAATGGTAGCTGTTGTTGTAGGAAAATTCTGCTAACGGTAGATGTCGATCCCAACTGTTTCCGAAATCAATAACACATGCTCGTAGCATGTCTTCAAGCATTTGTATCGTTCTTTCGCTCTGCCCATCAGTTTGTGGATGATAGGCAGTACTCATGTCTAGACGAGTTCCTAATGCTTGCTGTAATGTCTGCCAGAATCTTGAAATAAATCTGCCATCCCTATCAGAGATAATAGAGATTGGTATTCCATGTCTGGAGACGACTTCCATCAAATACAGTCGTGCTAACTTCTCCATCTTGTCATCTTCTCTTATTGGTAGGAAGTGTGCTGATTTGGTGAGACGATCAACTATTACCCAAATAGTATCAAAACCACTTGCAGTCCTTGGCAATTTAGTGATGAAATCCATGGTAATGTTTTCCCATTTCCATTCCGGGATTTCGGGTTGTTGAAGTAGACCTGATGGTTTCTGATGCTCAGCTTTGACCTTAGAACACGTCAAACATTCTCCTACGTATTTAGCAACATCGGCTTTCATACCCGGCCACCAAAAATGTTTCTTGAGATCCTTGTACATCTTCCCCGTTCCAGGATGTATTGAGTATCTGGTTTTATGAGCTTCTCTAAGTACCATTTCTCTCATATCTCCAAATTTTGGTACCCAAATCCTTTCAGCCCTATACCGGGTTCCGTCTTCCCGAATATTAAGATGCTTCTCCGATCCTTTGGGTATTTCATCCTTTAAATTTCCCTCTTTTAAAACTCCTTGTTGCGCCTCCTTTATTTGAGTAGTAATGTTATTATGAATCATTATATTCATAGATTTTACTCGAATGGGTTCTCTGTCCTTCCTGCTCAAGGCATCGGCTACCACATTTGCCTTCCCCGGGTGGTAACGAATCTCAAAGTCGTAATCATTCAACAATTCAATCCACCTACGCTGCCTCATATTCAGTTGTTTCTGATTAAATATGTGTTGAAGACTTTTGTGGTCGGTATATATAATACTTTTGACCCCATATAAGTAGTGCCTCCAAGTCTTTAATGCAAAAACAACCGCGCCTAATTCCAAATCATGCGTCGTATAATTTTGTTCGTGAATCTTCAATTGTCTAGACGCATAAGCAATCACCTTCGTTCGTTGCATTAATACACAACCGAGACCTTGCTTTGATGCATCACAATAAATCACAAAATCATCATTCCCTTCAGGCAATGACAATATAGGTGCCGTAGTTAGCTTTTTCTTCAATAACTGAAACGCTTTCTCTTGTTCATCATTCCATTCAAATTTCTTCCCTTTATGCGTTAATGCAGTCAAGGGTTTTGCTATTCTGGAAAAGTCTTGGATGAACCTTCTGTAGTAACCAGCTAGTCCTAAAAACTGGCGTATGTGTTTCGGAGTTTTCGGGGTTTCCCACTTTTCAACAGTTTCTATCTTTGCCGGATCCACCTTAATACCTTCTTTGTTCACTATGTGACCGAGGAATTGAACTTCTTCCAACCAAAATGCACACTTTGAAAACTTAGCGTACAATTCTTCCTTCCTCAATACTTCTAACACCTTTCTCAAATGTTCACCGTGTTCTCGGTCATTCTTTGAGTAAATAAGTATGTCATCAATGAAAACAATGACAAACTTGTCAAGGTATGGTCCACACACTCGGTTCATAAGGTCCATGAACACAGCTGGTGCATTAGTTAAACCAAACGGCATGACCATAAACTCGTAATGACCGTAACGTGTTCTGAAAGCAGTCTTTGGAATATCATCTTCTTTCACCCGCATTTGATGATACCCGGAACGTAAGTCAATCTTTGAATAAACAGACGAGCCTTGTAGTTGATCAAATAAGTCGTCGATTCTCGGTAGTGGGTAGCGATTCTTGATGGTGAGTTTGTTCAACTCTCGGTAGTCGATACACAACCTGAATGTACCATCTTTCTTCTTGACAAACAAAACAGGAGCTCCCCAAGGTGATGTGCTTGGTCGAATGAAACCACGCTCTAAAAGTTCTTGTAATTGGCTTTGCAGTTCTTTCATCTCACTGGGTGCGAGTTTGTAAGGAGCACGAGCTATTGGTGCAGCTCCTGGTACAAGATCTATTTGAAATTCAACGGATCGATGTGGGGGTAATCCCGGTAATTCTTTCGGAAATACATCGGGAAATTCTTTTGCGACGGGAACATCATTGATGCTCTTTTCTTCAGTTTGTACTTTCTCGACGTGTGCTAAAACAGCATAGCAACCTTTTCTTATTAGTTTTTGTGCCTTCAAATTACTAATAAGATGTAGCTTCGTGTTGCCCTTTTCTCCGTACACCATTAAGGGTTTTCCTTTTTCTCGTATAATGCGGATTGCATTTTTGTAACAAACGATCTCTGCTTTCACTTCTTTCAACCAGTCCATACCGATTATCACATCAAAACTCCCTAACTCTACTGGTATCAAATCAATCTTAAATGTTTCGCTAACCAGTTTAATTTCTCGATTCCGACATATATTATCTGCTGAAATTAATTTACCATTTGCTAATTCGAGTAAAAATTTACTATCCAAAGGCGTCAATGGACAACTTAATTTAGCACAAAAATCTCTACTCATATAGCTTCTATCCGCACCCGAATCAAATAAAACGTAAGCAGATTTATTGCCAATAAGAAACGTACCCGTAACAAGCTCCGGGTCTTCCTGTGCCTCTACCGCATTAATATTGAAAACTCTTCCACGGCCTTGTCCATTCGTATTCTCCTGGTTCGGGCAATTTCTAATAATGTGGCCTGGTTTTCCACATTTATAACAAACTACATTGGCATAACTTGCTCCGACACTACTTGCTCCGCCATTACTCGTTCCGACACCATTTGTTCCTTTCGTTCTATTAACCCCTGGTCCGTAGACCTCACACTTCGCCGCGCTATGACCATTTCTTTTACACTTGTTGCAAAATTTGGTGCAGAACCCCGAGTGATTCTTTTTACACCTTTGGCATAGTTGCTTCTTATTGTTGTTGTTGTTGCGGTTATTATTGTTGTTGGGATGATTGTTGTAGTTGCTGTGGTTGTTGTTGTTGTTGTTGTTGTTGGGCCGTTTGTTGTAGTTGCGATTGATGTTGCGATTGTTGGGATAATTGTTGCGATTATTGTTGTAATTGCTGTTGTTGTTGTATTGGTGATTCTTATCACCGTTTTCCTCCCACTTTCTTTTGACTTGCTTCACATTGGCCTCTTCAGCAGTCTGTTCTTTAATTCTTTCTTCAATCTGGTTCACTAGTTTGTGAGCCATTCTACATGCCTGTTGTATGGAGGCGGGCTCGTGTGAACTTATATCTTCTTGGATTCTTTCCGGTAATCCTTTCACAAACGCGTCGATCTTCTCTTCCTCATCTTCGAATGCTCCCGGACACAATAGGCACAATTCTGTGAATCGTCTTTCGTACGTGGTAATATCAAATCCTTGGGTTCGTAACCCTCTAAGTTCTGTCTTGAGCTTATTGACCTCGGTTCTGGGACGGTACTTCTCGTTCATCAAGTGCTTGAATGCTGACCACGGTAGTGCGTACGCATCATCTTGTCCCACTTGCTCTAGATAGGTATTCCACCATGTTAACGCAGAACCTGTGAAGGTATGCGTAGCGTACTTCACTTTGTCCTCTTCAGTACACTTACTTATGGCAAACACCGATTAAACCTTCTCGGTCCACCGTTTCAATCCAATCGGTCCTTCGGTTCCATCAAATTCCAAAGGTTTGCAGGCAGTGAATTCTTTGTAGGTGCATCCTACACGATTTCCTGTACTGCTAGATCCAAGGTTATTGTTGGTATGTAGCGCAGCCTGTACTGCGGCTATGTTTGAAGCTAGAAAAGTACGGAATTCCTCTTCATTCATATTCACGGTGTGTCGAGTAGTCGGTGCCATTTCCTTCAAAATAGTTAAATGGAACAAGTTAATCATACAGAATATTAAGAGTAGTTAATAGTATTTCGTAGCATAATATGAACTCATTTATAAAAGCTTTTTCTTCATATTAGCGTTTTATAAGTTTAAATTCGGGTAGTACCTACCCGTTAAGTTCATACTTAGTAGCTAATATACAATTCAACTACTACAATTCTATATGAAAAACTGATTATAATAATATTTCGCGTTCAAACTTTTATACAATATTTTACAAACTTACAATACCGCTTATTTTACATAAAGCATGAAATATAGCACACAATAACTTTGATACAAGATAGTTGTGAAGACAATTCTAGCTAGTACACAAGTCGTTCAGCAAAGGCAATAAAGACACGTAATTCATACGTCCAGAAACAAGTCATGCATTCTGGTTTTACTAGGACTACTTCCCATCCTTGGTCTTGTGCAACATAACCGTTATGGCCGTTGATAAGACAGCGTGTTGTAACGTCATCAAAGGGACGAGGGTTACGTAATGTCCAACAGTCCCGTAATAATCTAAAAACCTCATTTCTTACCCCAATTACCGACTCCGTCACTTGTGGAAACATTTTGTTTAATAGTTGTAGCCCGATGTTCTTGTTCTCACTTTGGTGAGAAGCGAACATTACTAATCCGTAAGCATAACATGCTTCTTTATGTTGCATGTTAGCCGCTTTTTCTAAATCACGAAGTCCAATATTCGGATATATTGAGTCAAAATAATTTCTTAACCCGTTGCGTAAAATAGCATTTGGGTTCCCCGCAATATATGCGTCAAAGTAAACACATCGTAACTTATGGGTTTCCCAATGTGATATCCCCCATCTTTCAAACGAAAGTCTCTTATAAACCAAGACATTCTTGGAACGTTCTTCGAATGTCTTACAAACTGATCTCGCCTTAAATAGTTGTGCCGAAGAATTCTGGCCGACTCTAGACAAGATTTCATCAATCATGTCTCCGGGTAGGTCTCTTAAAATATTGGGTTGTCTATCCATTTTGTGTTTTTAAACTGTAAAATAGACAAGAGTTAGATTCATAAAAAAATACTTATTAATACAAGCAATTTTTACATATATCATAAAGCATAAGAACACTATATTCCATATATTACACCACACGAATACAACTATCTTATTCCGACTCGCTCGTTTCTTCTTCTTCGGTTTTGGTTCGTTTTGCCAAGTTTCTAGGGATATATGATGTTCCCCTAATACGAGCCGTCGTTGTCCACATTGGTTTAGAAAAACCTGGTGGTTTAGAGGTTCCCGGGTCATTGTTACAACTTAAGGACTTCGGGGGTTGACGATACATATAAAGTTCATCGGGGTTGGAATTAGATTTCTCTATTTTTATGCCCTTTCCCTTATTATTTTCTTTTGCCTTTTTAAATTCAGTTGGGGTAATTTCTATAACATCATCGGAATTCTCGTCGGAATCCGATTCATCGGAGAATTGGTAATCCTCCCAATATTTTGCTTCCTTGGCGGAAACACCATTGACCATAATTAACTTTGGTCGGTTGGTTGAGGATTTTCTTTTACTTAACCGTTTTATTATTTCCCCCACCGGTTCTATTTCTTCATCCGGTTCCGATTCTTCTTCCGGTTCCGATTCTTCTTCCGGTTCCGACTCTTCTTCCGGTTCCTCTTCGGGAACTTGTGAATCAGTCCACAAATCATTCCAATTTACATTTGACTCTTCATTATTATTAGGTGAGTCAATGGGACTTGTTCTAGAGGTAGACATCTATCACATAATATCAAACACGTTAAGAGATTAATATATCACATAATATTCATATGTTAAAAATATATAGTTTCCAACAAAAATGTTAAGCAATCATTTTTAAAGAAAACACGGTCGAAGTCCAGACTCACTAATGCATCCTAACAAACTCGATAAGACACACTAATGCAAATTTTCTGGTTCTCTAAGACCAACGCTCTGATACCAACTGAAATGTCCCGTTCTTATTGATTAAAAACGTTCCATATTAATTGATTTCGTTGCGAGGTTTTGACCTCTATATGAGACATTTTTCAAAGACTGCATTCATTTTTAAAACAAACCATAACCTTTATTTCATAGATAAAGGTTTTAAAAAGCTTTACGTAGATTATCAAATAATGATAATCTAAAATATCCTGTTTACACACGACCATTACATAATGGTTTACAATACAAATATGTTACAACAAAATAAGTTTCTTGAATGCAGTTTTTACACAATATCATACAAGCATGGACTCCAAATCTCGTCCTTATTTAAGTATGCGACAGCGGAAGCTCTTAATAATCACCTGAGAATAAACATGCTTAAAACGTCAACAAAAATGTTGGTGAGTTATAGGTTTAACCTATATATATCAAATCATAATAATAGACCACAAGATTTCATATTTCAATACACATCCCATACATAGAGATAAAAATCATTCATATGGTGAACACCTGGTAACCGACATTAACAAGATGCATATATAAGAATATCCCCATCATTCCGGGACACCCTTCGGATATGATATAAATTTCGAAGTACTAAAGCATCCGGTACTTTGGATGGGGCTTGTTGGGCCCAATAGATCTATCTTTAGGATTCGCGTCAATTAGGGTGTCTGTTCCCTAATTCTTAGATTACCAGACTTAATAAAAAGGGGCATATTCGATTTCGATAATTCAACCATAGAATGTAGTTTCACGTACTTGTGTCTATTTTGTAAATCATTTATAAAACCTGCATGTATTCTCATCCCAAAAAGATTAGATTTTTAAAAGTGGGACTATAACTCACTTTCACAGATTTTTACTTCGTCGGGAAGTAAGACTTGGCCACTGGTTGATTCACGGACCTATAACAATATATACATATATATCAAAGTATGTTCAAAATATATTTACAACACTTTTAATATATTTTGATGTTTTAAGTTTATTAAGTCAGCTGTCCTCGTTAGTAACCTACAACTAGTTGTCCACAGTTAGATGTACAGAAATAAATCGATAAATATTATCTTGAATCAATCCACGACCCAGTGTATACGTATCTCAGTATTGATCACAACTCAAACTATATATATTTTGGAATCAACCTCAACCCTGTATAGCTAACTCCAACATTCACATATAGAGTGTCTATGGTTGTTCCGAAATATATATAGATGTGTCGACATGATAGGTCGAAACATTGTATACGTGTCTATGGTATCTCAAGATTACATAATATACAATACAAGTTGATTAAGTTATGGTTGGAATAGGTTTGTTACCAATTTTCACGTAGCTAAAATGAGAAAAATTATCCAATCTTGTTTTACCCATAACTTCTTCATTTTAAATCCGTTTTGAGTGAATCAAATTGCTATGGTTTCATATTGAACTCTATTTTATGAATCTAAACAGAAAAAGTATAGGTTTATAGTCGGAAAAATAAGTTACAAGTCATTTTTGTAAAGGTAGTCATTTTAGTCGAAAGAACGACGTCTAGATGACCATTTTAGAAAACATACTTCCACTTTGAGTTTAACCATAATTTTTGGATATAGTTTCATGTTCATAATAAAAATCATTTTCTCAGAATAACAACTTTTAAATCAAAGTTTATCATAGTTTTTAATTAACTAACCCAAAACAGCCCGCGGTGTTACTACGACGGCGTAAATCCGGTTTTACGGTGTTTTTCGTGTTTCCAGGTTTTAAATCATTAAGTTAGCATATCATATAGATATAGAACATGTGTTTAGTTGATTTTAAAAGTCAAGTTAGAAGGATTAACTTTTATTTGCGAACAAGTTTAGAATTAACTAAACTATGTTCTAGTGATTACAAGTTTAAACCTTCGAATAAGATAGCTTTCTATGTATGAATCGAATGATGTTATGAACATCATTACTACCTTAAGTTCCTTGGATAAACCTACTGGAAAAGAGAAAAATGGATCTAGCTTCAACGAATCCTTGGATGGCTCGAAGTTCTTGAAGCAGAATCATGACACGAAAACAAGTTCAAGTAAGATCATCACTTGAAATAAGATTGTTATAGTTATAGAAATTGAACCAAAGTTTGAATATGATTATTAACTTGTATTAGAATGATAACCTACTGTAAGAAACAAAGATTTCTTGAGGTTGGATGATCACCTTACAAGATTGGAAGTGAGCTAGCAAACTTGAAAGTATTCTTGATTTTATGTAACTAGAACTTGTAGAATATATGAAGAACACTTAGAACTTGAAGATAGAACTTGAGAGAGATCAATTAGATGAATAAAATTGAAGAATGAAAGTATTTGTAGGTGTTTTTGGTCGTTGGTGTATGGATTAGATATAAAGGATATGTAATTTTGTTTTCATGTAAATAAGTCATGAATGATTACTCATATTTTTGTAATTTTATGAGATATTTCATGCTAGTTTCCAAATGATGGTTCCCACATGTGTTAGGTGACTCACATGAGCTGCTAAGAGCTGATCATTGGAGTGTATATACTAATAGTACATACATCTTAAAGCTGTGTATTGTACGAGTACGAATACAGGTGCATACGAGTAGAATTGTTGATGAAACTGAACGAGGATGTAATTGTAAGAATTTTTGTTAAGTAGAAGTATTTTGATAAGTGTATTGAAGTCTTTCAAAAGTGTATAAATACATATTAAAACACTACATGTATATACATTTTAACTGAGTCGTTAAGTCATCGTTAGTCGTTACATGTAAGTGTTGTTTTGAAACCTTTAGGTTAACGATCTTGTTAAATGTTGTTAACCCAATGTTTATAATATCAAATGAGATTTTAAATTATTATATTATCATGATATTATCATGTATGAATATCTCTTAATATGATATATATACATTAAATGTCTTTACAACGATAATCGTTACATATATGTCTCGTTTAAAAATCATTAAGTTAGTAGTCTTGTTTTTACATATGTAGTTCATTGTTAATATACTTAATGATATATTTACTTATCATAGTATCATGTTAACTATATATATATCCATATATATGTCATCATATAGTTTTTACAAGTTTTAACGTTCGTGAATCACCGGTCAACTTGGGTGGTCAATTGTCTATATGAAACATATTTCAATTAATCAAGTCTTAAAAAGTTTGATTGCTTAACATGTTGGAAACATTTAATCATGTAAATATCAATCTCAATTAATATATATAAACATGGAAAAGTTCGGGTCACTACAAATTGAGTACCTCGTTTTGTGTGCTTCATCCAGTACTAGTTGCCTTAGGTTACCATGTTTTGGTACCCATATCCTACCAGCAAAATACAGGGTTCCATCGGCTTTTACTTCAAGTTGTTTTTCTAACCCTTTGCTCATTTCGCCTTTTTCGTTTTCTTCTTTTAAAGCTTCTAACTGTGCTGCTTGAATTTGCTTTGTGAGATCAGTACGAATTGTAATATTCAAAGCTCGAACCCTAAGAGGTTTTACTCTTTCTTTTCGACTTAAGGCATCAGCTACAACATTAGCCTTTCCGGGGTGGTAACGGATTTCACAATCGTAATCGTTTAACAACTCTACCCAGCGACGTTGCCTCATATTGAGTTGTTTTTGATCAAAAATATGCTGAAGACTCTTATGGTCAGTGTACACTGTACACTTGGTGCCATATAGATAGTGTCTCCATATTTTGAGTGCAAAAACTACTGCTCCAAGTTCTAAATCATGCGTCGTATAGTTCTTTTCATGAATTTTTAGTTGTCGTGAGGCATATGCGATGACTTTTGTGCGTTGCATTAATACACATCCTAAACCTTGGCGTGAAGCATCACAATAGATCACGAAATCATCATTTCCTTCCGGTAATGACAAAATGGGTGCAGACGTTAACTTCTTCTTTAATAACTGGAATGAGGATTCCTGTTCTGTGGACCAATCATACTTCTTTCCCTTTTGAGTCAATGCAGTTAAGGGTTTGGCGATTCTAGAGAAAGTCAATTTTACTGTAGCAATTCACTGTAGCAAAGTCAATTTTACTGTAGCACTGTAGCAAAGTACGATTTCACTGTAGCAAATAGTGTTTTACTGTAGGAAAGTCGTTTTTACTTGTACATATACATATATACATACATATAATTGTTCATGAATCGTCGAGAGTAGTCAAAGGTAATTGTATATATGAACAGTTCTAAAATTTTGAGACTCAATCTAACAGACTTTGTTTAACGTGCCCAAATAATAAATCGTATAGAGAATTGGTTTAAATTAGTCGAAATTTTCCGGGTCATCACATAGCTACAAAACATTGCTGCTTTTATAACGTCTTGGTTTATTGTTCGAGTATGTTTAGCCGCTTTTTTATTTCTCTAGATTCATAACCTTATTTTTGTTTTTATTTCTAAATTTCATATTGAATGCAAATAAATGAGAGTGTAGTTTCGTTTTGATGATAATTAATGGCCGCGAAACACATATTTGAAGTCACTAGATTCCCCACAAAATCGGGTAAAGGTTTGTGGAGTATTTTTCGAAAAAAATTTAATTGCAGATTAGGCCCATTTTTGCAAGATAACTAGAAAATGGCGCTATGAGCAAGACTTCCTTAAGGCTTTCTCTCGTTCGAAGCAATTTAAATGCTGAAAATGACATTTTACTATTTTTAAAGGTGAATTTTACACTTTTAGATCTTACAATAAGTAATACTTTCACACGTGAACTGTTATGATATTTGTTTTTATTTAATGTTGTATTTAGGTACATCGAGAATCATGTTGGGGCTACCACCTCACCACTTGCTACAAAACGTTGCTGGTTTTATAACGTCTTGGTTTTATTGTTTGAGTATTTTTAGTAGCTTTATTTATTTCTTTAGATTAATAACCTTATTTTTATTTTTATTTCTAAATTTCATATTGAATGCGAATATATGAGAGTTTAGTTTCGTTTTGATAATAATTAATGGTCGCAAAACACATATGTGAAGTCACTCCATTCCCCATAAAATTGAGCAAAATTTTGTGGAGAATTTTCCAAAAATTTTTTAATTGCAGATTAGGCCCATTTTTGCAACATAACTAGAAAACGACGCTACGAGCAAAAATTTCTTAAGGCTATCCCTCATTCGAAGCAGTTTAGATGCCAAAACACATATTTATTGTGCTTGTTTAAATACCATTATGATACTTGTTTTTATTTAATATAGTATTTAGGTACATGAAGAATTATGTTGGGGCTCCTATCTCACAACAAGCTATAAAACCTTGCTTCTTTTATAACGTCTTGGTTTTATTGTTCGAGTATTTTTAGCCGCTTTTTAATTTCTCTAGATTCATAACCTTATTTTTATTGTTGTTTCTAAATTTCATATTGAATGCGAATATATGTATGTATATATATATATATATATATATATATATATATATATATATATATATATATATATATATATATATATATATATTGAGAGTGTAGTTTCGTTTTAATGATAATTAATAGATGCAAAACACATATTTGAAGTCACTACATTCCCCATAAAATTGGGCAAAATTTTGTGGAGAATTTTTCGGAAAATTTTCAATTGCAGATTAGGCCATTTTCGCAAGATAACTAGAAAATGGCACTACATTCAAGACTTCCTTAAGGATTTCCTCCATTCGAAGCAGTTTAGATTTCGAAAATGACATTTTACTATCTTTAAAGGTTAATTTTGCACTTTTAGATCTTAGGATAAGTAATACCTTCACATGTGAATTACTGTGCATGTTTAAATACCACTATGATACTTGTTTTTATTTAATATTGTATTTAGATACATCGAGGATCATGTTGGGGCGACTATCTCACAACTACCTACATAACGTTGCTGCTTTTATAACGTCTTAGTTTTATTGTTCGAGTATTTTTAGATGCTTTTTTATTTCTCTAGATTCATAACCTTATTTTTGTTTTTATTTTTAATTTTAATATTAAATGCAAATATATGAGAGTGTAGTTTTGTTTTAATAATAAATTAATGGCCGTAAAAACAGATATTTGAAGTCACTACATTCCCCACTAAATCGGGCAAAGGTTTGTTGAGAAGTTTACGTAAAATTTTCGATTGCAGATTAGGCCCATTTTCGCAAGATAACTAGAAAACGACGCTACGAGCAAGAGTTCCTTAAAGATTTCCCTTCTTCGAAGCAGTTTAGATTTTGAAAATGACATTTTACTATTTTTAAAGGTGAATTTTTCGCTTTTAGATCTTAAAATAATTATTACCTTCACTTGTGAATTGTTGTACCTGTTTAAATAATACTATGATATTTGTTTTTATATAATATTGTATTTAAGTATATTGAGAATCATGTTGGGGCTACTATCCCACCACTAGCTACAAAAAGTTGCTACTTTTATAACGTCTTTATTTTATTGTTCGAGTATTTTTAGCCGCTTTTTTATTTCTCTAGATTTAAAACCTTATTTATGTTTTTGTTTATAAATTTAATATTGAATGCCAATATAAGAGAGTGTAGTTTAGTTTTGATGATAATTAATGGTTGCGAAACACATATTTGAAGTCCCAACATTCTCCACAAAATTGGGCAAAATTTTGTGATGAATTTTTCTTAAAACTTTCAATTGCAGATTAAGCCCATTTTTGCAAGATAATTACAAAACGACACTACGATCAAGTGTTCCTTAAGGCTTTCCCCCGTTAGAAGCAGTTTAGATTCCGAAAATGAAATTTTACTATTTTTAAAGGTTAATTTTGCACTTTTAGATCTTAGGTTAAGTAACACCTTCACATGTGAATTACTGTGCATGTTTAAATACCACTATGATACTTTTTATTTATTTAATATTGTATTTAGATACATCGAGAATCATGTTGGTGCTACTATTTCAGCACTACCTACAAAACGTTGCTACTTTTATAACGTCTTGGTTTTGATGTTCGAGTATTTTTAGCCGCTTTTTTATTTCTCTAGATTCATAAACTTATTTTTGTTTTTGTTTCTAAATTTTCTATTGAATGCGAATATATGATAGTGTAGTTTCATTTTGATAATAATTAATGGATGCAAAACAGATATTTGAAGTCACTACATTCCCCACAAAATCGGCCAAAATTTTGTGGAGAATTTTCTGAAAAATTTTCAACTGCAGATTATGCCCATTTTTCGCAATATAACTAGAAAACGACCCTACGAGCAAGACTTCCTTAAGGCTTTTCCCCGTTCCAAGCAGTTAAGATTTCGAAATTGACATTTTCTATCTTTAAAGGTGAATATTTCGCTTTTAATTCTTAAGATAATTAATGCCTTCACCTGTGAATTGTTGTGCCTGTTTAAATACCACTATGATAGTTGTTTCAATTTAATTTTGTATTTAGTTACATCGAGAATGATGTTGGGGCTACTATCTCACAACTTGCTACAATACGTTGATGCTTTTATAACGTTTTGATTTTATTTTTTTGAGCATTTTTGCAGCTTTTTTATTTCTTTAGATTCATAACCTTATTTTTGTTTTTATTTCTAAATTTCATATTGAATGCGAATATATGAGGGTTTAGTTTCGTTTTGGTGATAATTAATGGCCGCAAAATACATATTTGAAGTCACTACATGCCCCACAAAATCGGGCAAAATTTTGTGGAGAATTTTCCAAAAAAATTTCAATTGCAGATTAGGCCAATTTTCGCAAAATAACTAGAAAACGAGCAAATATTTCTTAAGGCTTTCCCTCGTCCGAAGCAGTTTAGATGCCAAAAATGTCATTTTACTATTTTAAAGGCGAATTTTGCAATTTTAGATCTTACGATAAGTAATACCTTCACATGTGATTTGTTGTGCCTGTTTAAATATCACTATAATACTTGTTTTTATTTAATATAGTATTTAGGTACATCGAGAATCATGTTGGGGCTTCTATCTCACTACTAGCCACAAAACCGTGCTGCTTTTATAACCTCTTGGTTTTATTATTCGAGCATATTTTTAGCGCTTTTTTATTTCTCTAGATTTATAACCTTATTTTTGTTGTTGTTTCAAAATTTCATATTGAATGCGAATATATGAGAGTGTAATTTCGTTTTGATGTTAATTAATAGACGCAAAACACATATTTGAAGTCACTACATTCCCCACAAAATCGGGCAAATTTTTGTGGAGAATTTTTTTAAAAATTTTCAATTGCAGATTAGGCCCATTTTCGCAAGATAACTAGAAAATGGCACTACGATCAAGACTTCCTTAAGGCTTTCCCCCGTTCGAAGCATTTTATATTCCGAAAATGACATTTTACTATTTTTAAAGGTTAATTTTGCATTTTTAGATTTTAGGATAAGTAATACCTTCACATGTGAATTGCCGTGCATGTTTAATTACCACTATGATAATTATTTTTATTTAATATTGTATTTAGGTACATCGAGAATCATGTTGGGGCTACTATCTCACCACTACCTACAAATGTTGCTGCTTTTGTAACATCTTGGTTTTATTTTCGAGTATTTTTAGCCGTTTTTTTATTTCTCTAGATTTATAAACTTATTTTTGTTTTTGTTTTTAAATTTCATATTGAATGCGAATATATGAGAGTGTAATTTCGTTTTGTTGATAATTAATGGACGCAAAACACATATTTGAAGTCACTACATTCCCCATAAAATCTGGCAAACTTTTGTGGAAAATTTCCAAAAAATTTTCAACCGTAGATTAGGACCATTTTCGCAAGATAACTAGAAAACGGTGCTTCGATCAAGACTTGCTTAAGGTTTTTCCCCGTTCGAAGCAGTTTAGATACCGAAAATGACATTTTACTATTTTTAAAGGTGAATTTTTCGCTTTTAGATGTTAAGATAAATATTACCTACACATGTGAATTGTTGTGCCTGTTTAAATACCAATATGTTACTTGTTTTTATTTAATATTGTATTTAGTTACATCGAGAATAATGTTGGGGCTACTATCTCACAACTTGCTACAAAACGTTGATGCTTTTATAACGTCTAGATTTTATTTTTTTGAGTATTTTTAGCAGTTTTTTATTTCTTTAGATTCATAACCTTATTTTAGTTTTTATTTCTAAAATTCATATTGAATGCAAATATATGAGGGTTTAGTTTTATTTTGATGATAATTAATGGAAGCAAAATACATATTTGAAGTCACTACATTCCTAAAAAATGGGGCAAAATTTTGTGAAGAATTTTACGAAAAATTTTCAATTGCAAATTAGGCTTATTTTCGCAAGATAACTAGAAAACTGTGCTACGAGCAAAAATTCCTGAAGGCTTTCCCTCATCTGAAGCAGTTTAGATGCTAAGAATGACATTTTACTATTTTAAAGGTGAATATTGAAATTTTGGATCTTACAATAAGTAATACCTTCACATGTGAATTATTGTGCCTGTTTAAATACCACTATGATACTTGTTTTTATTTAATATAGTATTTAGGTACATCGAGAATCATGTTGGGGCTCCTATCTCACAACTAGCCACAAAACCTTGCTGCTTTTGTAACCTCTTGGTTTTATTATTCGAGTATATTTTTAGCCACTTTTTTATTTCTCTAGATTCATAATCTTATTTTTGTTGCTGTTTCAAAACTTCATATTGAATGCGAAAATATGAGAGTGCAGGTTCGTTTTGATGATAATTAATGGACGCAAAACACATATTTGAAGTCACTACATTCCCCAAAAAATTGGGCAAATTTTTGTGGAGCATTTTCCGAAAAATTTTCAATTGCAGATTAGGCCCATTTTCGCAATATAACTAGAAAATGGCACTACGATCAAGACTTCCTAAGGATTTCCCTCGTTCGAAGCAGTTTAGATTCCGAAAATGATATTTTACTATTTTTAAAGGTTGCACTTTTAGAGCTTAGGATAAGTAATACCTTCACATGTGAATTGCGGCGCATGTTTAAATACCACTATGATACTGGTTTTTATTTAATATTGTATTTAGGTACACCGAGAATCATGTTGGGGCCACTATCTCACCACTTGATACAAAACGTTGCTGCTTTTATGTGACGACCCAAAAATTTCCGACCAAATTTAAACTTAATCTTTATATAATTTCGACAAGATAAAGAAAGTTGTAATGTTGAGTCTCGAAAATTTTGAACTGTTTCATATATTCATTTGACCTTCGACTATTCCCGACGATTCACGAACCACTATATATATATATATATATATATATATATATATATATATATATATATATATATATATATATATATATGAAAGAGAAACTTATGTGATTTAATTCATTTGAGTAAATAAAAAAAATATATATGATATTACTATAAATCTATATATATATATATAAATCTATATATATATGAAAAGTATATTGAATATATATATATATATATATATATATATATATATATATATATATATATATATATATATATGATTTAGAATTTATTTAATAAACGCTCGTAACACTCGTTTGTCATCTTGATAGTTATTAATCAAGTTAAAAATGAACTTATGTGATTTTAAAATAAACGGTGATCCAAAAATGAGTTCTATAAATTTTAGGCTTACTAAAAATGTATTTACGATTTAGTTATTAAATTTTAACACTTTTTATATTTTACCCAGAATGGAGAGGGACAGTTGATGTAATTTTTATTTAATAAATTAATGATCGAATTTTATACCAAAATGACTGAAATAAATAAATATAATTAATGTACAAATTTGGGATTTTTCCGTAGATTTTTATCCTTCACTGATTAACGACGGAGTACGAAATTCAGCCCGTGAAAGGCGACGGCTAACAATTCACACGTTTTAATTTCATTAGATTATTATAATTAATACTTTATATCGGTTACTGTTTCTGATTGATTAAATATCAATCTATAATATGAATATAGAGTTATATACATTGAATATATGGAGAGATTAGAAATTATGTCCACTAATGAGACAAGTGATCTTTATTCATTGGGGTCACCTATTTCTCTTTCTCTGCTTATCCTCTTCCCTTAATTATACAAACAAAGTGATTTACTCCAAAAGATGGTCACGAGAATCAAGTTCAGTTTGCATTAGAACGTGGAATCGGTGTCATGATATCCGCTTTAACTACAAAGCATCTACCATATTTGCCACCCTTACCACTGTTGCCTACCACCACCAAATAGTCGTCATCCACCACAAACCATCACACGTCTCTTCTACAAACTATGAACCACCACTAGAACCATCATCAAATATCTACTGCTACGACGAACCTACGACTACTACTAACCCGTTACAATTTCTGGCTTGGTTGAATACAAACACCACCGAATCACTTTCATCAAATAACCCAATACCACCACTAAACACTTACAAAGTTGCTGTACATACTCTGTTAATAAATAAAACCGACTAACCGTTACTACTCGCTAATTTAATTCTGTTTTTGTTTCGATCAACACCGAAACCAAACTCTCCGGTTTGGTTTGCTACGGCTGCTATTATCAATAAACGAGACCACCATCGATCACCTTTATTTAACCATCATTGTTACCAACCACCGGCTACATCAACCCACACTACCATCACCAAATGATCTACCACCACCATATCTTTATTTCTGTTTGGAACCAAGAACCAACATCAACCATTCGTCACCCTTACCATGCCATCACCACCTTAAACCACCAAACCTGAAATCGTTGAACTGCTGCTATGCTTGTTTTTCTTCTGTCTTTCTGTTTTACACGCACCCAACAACCCACCATCATCATCTAACAAAACTAATGTTGAAAGGACCCGTTCATATACATTATAAACGATTCACAATAGTTGATTACATTGCGAGGTATTTGACCTCTATATGATACATTTTACAAACATTGCATTCGTTTTTAAAAGACAATCTTTCTTTACATCAAAAATTGACAGGCATGCATACCATTTCATAATATCCACTATCCATTATAAATTGATTTAATAATAATCTTTGATGAACTCAATGACTCGAATGCAACGTTCTTCGAAATATGCTATGAAAGACTCCAAGTAATATCTTTAAAATGAGCCAATGCACAGCGGAAGATTTCTTTAACACCTGAGAATAAACATGCTTTAAAGTGTCAACCAAAAGGTTGGTGAGTTCATTAGTTTTTCATAATCATTTATTTCCATCATTTTAATAGACCACAAGAATTTCATTTCCAGTTCTCATAAATATACGTCCCATGCATAGAGACAAAAATAATCATTCATATGGTGAACACCTGGTAACCGACATTAACTAGATACATATAAGAATATCCCCTATCATTCCGGGATCCTCCTTCGGACATGATATAAATTTCAAAGTACTAAAGCATCCGGTACTTTGGATGGGGTTTGTTAGGCCCAATAGATCTATCTTTAGGATTCGCGTCAATTAGGGTGTCTGTTCCCTAATTCTTAGATTACCAGACTTTAATAACAAGGGGCATATTCGATTTCGATAATTCAACCATAGAATGTAGTTTCAATTACTTGTGTCTATTTCGTCAAACATTTATAAAAGCGCATGTATTCTCAGTCCCAAAAATATAAAGGGTAAAAAGGTAAATGAAACTCACCATACTGTATTTCGTAGTAAAATTATATATAACGTCATTGAACAAGTGCAAGGTTGGCCTCGGATTCACGAACCTAAATTAATTATATATATTTATGTGTTGGTCAATATTTGTCTAACAAATTAGTTCAAGTCATAGTGTACCACAATCCTAATGCTCGAGACTAATATGCAAAAGTCAACAAAAGTAAATTTGACTCAAAATAATTTCCAAAAATCTATACATGATTAATATATAGTTTAAATATCGTCGTTTTATATTTTTAAAAGATTTATTAGAGTAAATAATATAATTTATTTATTAATAAATAAAATTTTATATTATATTTATATAATAAAATATACTTTTATATATATTAAGTAATAAAATTTATAGGGTTCATTTAATATTATAAAGATAATATGATAGGTATTATTAAAGTAAGTTATTACATGTAGTAAAATATGTTTGTATCAAATATTTATTTGATAAAATAATATCTATAATGATAGTAAGTAAAAGTTGTATTATTTTGTAATAATAATTATTATTATAAAAATATCAATATTTATAATTACTAAGATGACATTATGATAAAACGATAATTCTAATTATGATAACTTTAATATTTACGATAATTTTTAATATTATCTTTAAAATAATAATTCTATTTAAAATAATAATAATAATGATATTTTATAGTAACAATGACATTTCTATTAAAATGATAATTTTTGTTAAAATGATAGTTTTAATACTAACGATAATTTTAATAATAATAGTAATGATAAAAATAATAAGAACGATAATTTTATCTAAATCAATATCTTATAATATTTTAATTTCATCATGATACTCTTACCCATTATTTCCTAATCGTTTCGTTTAATAGCTTTTAATCATCTTTTATATCGTGTTCGTAATAATGATAATAATAGTAATCAAAATAATTAGGTGTTACAAATATTTGTTTTAATTACACTAATATTAATAATGATAGTTACTATAACATTATTAACGATAATACTAATAATTATCTTAATGATAATATAGTAATAATAATAATAACAATAACAATAACTATTTTTAAATAATGATATATATATATATATTAATAATGATAATAATAATAATAATACCAATAATAATAATAATAATAATTGGATAATAATAATAATACTAATTATAACTTTAACGATAATAACGATAGTAATAATAAAAAAAATTAACAATTTTTAATGATAAATCCTTTTATTGATAAAGATAATAATAATAATAATAAGATAAAACTAGAACGACGATAATAACGACGATAATAATAATCATTTTTAATAATAATACAAAAATTCGATGGACTATAACTTCAAATCCGTTCATCGAAATCATTCGATATCTGAATGAAAAGTTCTTAATTTTTCGCTAGCTTTCCAACGACATGCATATCTTATACCTTATCTCAGTCGCATATATAACTAATTCAGGATTCAACATAACCTAACTAAAGGCAATATCAAAAGTACAAACATGCATAATCCTATATACTCGAGCACTAGTCAAGGATACACTATTAGTATGTAAAAGTTAAATTATGAGTACTGATGTTTTAGCAGAGTGGTATATAAAATAGCTATATTTTTGCTAGGAAATACTATTAAATACGATACAATTTTACACAAGATATTTATTTATTTAGAGAATGGATATACTTAAACCTTGCTACAACACTTATAGGCAGTGTACCTAATCGTACAGTAGTGTAGTTTTTAGTAAGTCCAGTTCGTTCCACAGGGAAAATCTTTAAACAAAGCTTAACGCTATATTAGTTTACTTTTATAAAAATACAAATATATATATATAAGTAATATTATTATTATAAAGGGGGGTTTTTACCGCTTAATGACCGGTTTGTCGATTTTAAAACTTTAGTCACAGTTAAAACCAAATGTAAAATATTAAAAATAAATACAAGACTTAAATTAAAGCGTAAAGTAAAGAACGATAATGAAATTGTGAATAATAAAAGTGCGATAAAATAAACTTGCGATATTTAAAAAGTACGATAATTAAAAGTGCAATTAAATACAATAACAATAAAAATGCGATAATTAGAAGTGCAATTAAATATAAAATAAAGGAAATTAAATATGAAATAAAAGAATTATGCTTATTTAAACTTCCGTAATCATGATGTTTGACGTGTTGATTTTAGTTTTATGCCCATGGGTTAATTGTCCTTTGTCCTGGATTATTTAATATGTCCATATGGATTTTGTCCATAATAGTCCATCAGTCATAAATATAAAGAGCGAAAGCCTTCGTCAAATTATTCTTATTCCCGAAGTCAAATATTCCAACTAATTGGGGATTCGAATTGTAACAAGGTTTTAATACTTTGTTTAATGAATACACCAGGTTATCGACTGCGTGTAAACCAAGGTTTTACTACTTTGTTAACAATTACACCAATTACCCTTGAATGTAATTCACCCCTGTTTCAACAAGTCTATTAACTATTAATCCTGTTCCGTATCCGGTAAAATGAATAATTATTGGTATTTATAGATATCCCGTCCACCGTACCCAGTCAAGCGTATGTGGTTATATATAAATACGTCGAATTATAAGTTTATATATTAAATTAACAAGGTATTGTTTAGTTAATATAAAACCCATTAATAGCCCATAGTCTAATTTCCACAAGTGTCGTTCTTTTGTCCAAACCCCAATTATGGTACAAAGCCCAATTACCCAATTTCAGTAATTAGCCCAACATCATGATTACTTCGGATTAAATAAACATAATAATAACTTAGCTACGAGACATTAAATTAAAAAGGTTGAACATAACTTACAATGATTAAAAATAGCGTAGCGTTACACGGACAGAATTTTGACTTACACCCTTACAACATTCGCTAACATACCCTTATTATTAGAATTAAAATTAAAATTAAAATTAAAATTATAAATATATATATATATATATATATTTTACGTATATATGAGAGAAGAAGAAAAAAAAGATGATAAAAATGATCAGAATTCGGTTTGCTTTATAGGGAGTTTCAAAACTTGGGGCTTCGCGACTCGCGGCCCTTTTGGCTTTCAAACTCCGCGAGTCGCGGAGTTTAAAATTACAGCTCACCCATTTTGGAGTCTTTCTTGCCGACGGTTTTTATTTATTTATATAATATATAAATAATTATAAGAATTATTTAAATATTATATTATATTTATGTGCATAGTTGACTTGTAATTTTTAGTCCGTTGCGTCGAGCGTTGAGAGTTGACTCTGGTCCCGGTTCCGGATTTTCGAACGTCCTTGCGTACAATTTAATATCTTGTACTTTGCGTTTTGAATCTTGTACTCTTGTAATTTCGAGACGTTTCTTATCAATAATTGGAACCTCTTTGATTGTATTTTGTACTTTTGAGCTTTTTGGTCGTTTGCGTCTTCAATTCGTCGAATCTGTCTTTTGTCTTCACCTTTTATTATTTAAACGAATATCACTTGTAAATAGAACAATTGCAACTAAAAGCCTGTCTTTCTTGAGGAATAATGCTATGAAATATATGTTCGTTTTTAGCATTATCAAATATTCCCACACTTGAGCGTTGCTTGTCCTCAAGCAATATCGTCTTGAAATACTAGAATCACTTCTTTATTCTTCACACTTTGTACATCAGTGATTTCTATACGGCGGTATAAACAATGGTAGTAACGATATGGTTTACAGTCCCACATGACTATAAAAATTTAGATCCATTAAGGAAATTGGATCTTTATGAAAACATTTGATCTTTTGAAAATTAAATCTAGTTTTTACCCTAAATAAGTTTTCCGGAATAACCCTTTACCGGTGTTTGCAAAATATTTTTGTGGGTTTGGTGGGTTTCAGATTTGAAAATTTTAGCTCAAAACTTATGGTTTTGTGTCACCCACTTGCTAACCTTGTATTTGGAAAGCAACACGTCCAGTTTACTTGTCCCGTATATTACCTTTCGGTAAACTACCGTCCGGTTGTAAAGGAAAGCGTTGAACAAGCAACTGTTAGGGCAATGTCCCCTCACATGCTTTTAATTATGGTCTATAACGTGTCGGACGCAATTACTATCCTTGGTAGGAGCAATAGTAAAGCTCACCCTTATAATTTTTCGATCTGGCACAAGGTCCTGTCTTTGACCACTATGCAACCACCGTTCTTACGGTTGACATCCGATTTGGTTCAGGTGACCTAATGAATTCCAGATGAATTCCTAGGATTTTACGTTCAATGGTAATGAACGCATTGAAAATAAGGTTTTCAGAAAACAAATCGGTTTGTAATTTTGATCAAAATATTTTCTCGTTCAAGCTCGAGTTTAGATATCATTGAATTCCATGAGTTTGTAATTCTCAATCTTTAAGGTCAATCTCTAGGATTGAGTAATATCAGGCTTTAAAAGCTGATTTTTGATCTTTTAAGGAGATTATCCTTTCTGGGGATCTGATTCATTAGTCTTATCCAGCTAATTTGCATGGTGCCCCCCATTGTACGAGATAAATCCTTCTCATGGTTAGGATAAATCTGACCACTTGGCGACCCTGTTTAATGCTGAGGTCCGTGGATTTCCTGCTGATTTTAGTGATGACTTTTCTAGATTTTTCGTCAACCTACAGCTGGTCTGGACGACAACTTCTTGACCTAAATCAAGAAGCGCGTGTCTTTTTCGGAAGACTTTACTTCCTTTTAATGATGGAATTGATTCATCGTGTAGATCCATCTTTCTTACAGTAAATCAGGTAAAACAGTTTAGTTTAGTCCAAAGCAAAAGTATTTTCAGTTATTTGTTACAGATATATGTGACATATGTTTAAGATAACTTGGTAAATTTTCCCACACTTGGCTTTTATTTTCCTTTTTATCGTCCTCTATTCCATTTTAAATGAATTTTAACATTTTGGTTTGTTTCTCAATTTATGTCCTTTCCGAGGTAACAATAATTTCGGTGTTAAAACCCAGTTTTATCGTTCATAAATATGTATAAACATGATTTTGAGTTCATTTAATTGAAAATTTTGAAAAATTTTACTAGAATTGGGTAGTCAGTATATAAGACTAGGGCTGTTCTTTATTATCAGAGAGCACTAGATTCTAATACAACTACTGCTTTACTAGTATTTTTAATGGTAACCAAGTGTTTAAGATAAAAATTTTAAAATCCGAAAGAATTTAACCCCTTCCCACACTTAAGATCTTGCAATGCCCTCATTTGCAAGAAATCAGTAACAATTTAAATTATTGAGGGTGATTTGTGTGAAATTGATTAAATTTTACCAAAGTTTTCAAACATATTGGCGTTTGTTTGCTGAATGATAAATGGTTCACATCATTTGTTCATTCCGTCTTGTTGTTATTTCTCATATATTTTGCATCTTGTCGTCAAAATTAGTTGCTTTTGCTGAACTTAATGCTAGTATTTGAAAATGCGTTGTTTTACCCTGTTGTGTACATAAGATAAACTGCAAACATATATACATATTTTTGAAGTTTGGTATATTACCCCACATTCAAAAATTATTAAAATCTAAGAATAAAAGTTAGAAAATTATAAAAAATTATTACAATATTAACATAAGTATTAAACGTATAAACATTACAAATTACAAAATAAATAAAACTAAGTAGACTATGGATGATACTGATACCAATAGGGGTTCCAAGCATAACCATGGGTGCTATAGAATGCTTCGGCAGGGTTATACGTAGGATACGGTGGTTGCATCTCTATAGACCAGGGAGGGAATATGGGTTTTGGTGTAGGAATATAGTTTCTACCTATATGTTGGCAATGTGCTATGATTTGGTTTTGATGAACTTGCCAATCTTCAAATGCTCTCTGTCTAGCATTTTCGTACTCCTGTGAAGCTATAAACCTTTGCATTTCTTGCATCTCATTTCCCCCCTCCTACATTACCTTGCTGTTGGTTTTTCTCAACCTGTGGATGTCTACCATGGTATTGTACTGCGGTGTTATTTCGCCTCTTCAAAACTTTCGCACCATGGTATACATTTAAACCTATAGTATCGCGGGGTTCTGGTTCTTCTACTAATAATCCCCCCCCGACTTATATCCACACCGAGATATTCAGCAATCAAAGTAATAAAAATACCACCTCCTATTATGCTATGCGGTCTCATTCCCCTGATCATAGCTGATAAATAATAACCCACACAATAAGGTATACTTACAGCACTTTGTGGGTCTCGAATACACATATGGTAAAACAAATCCTGTTCATTTACCTTTTCTTTGTTCTTACCTCTTTGTGTAATCGAATTAGCTAAAAACCTATGAATTACTCTTAATTCTGCTCTATCTATATCCAAATAAGAGTAATTTCCCCCTTTGAATCGGTGATGGCTTGTCATTTGACTCCATACACCGTGTGTATCAAAATTTTCATCTATCTTTCTACCATTTAGTATCAACCCTCTACAATCGGCAGATGCTAACTCCTCAGGCGTATATATACGTAAAGCCTGAGCCATGTCTAGTAAAGACATGTGGCGCATCGAATCTCCTAACAAAAATCTAATAAAAGATCGATCGGTTAAACTAGCTACCCGATCATTTAATTCTATACTACACAAAAATTCTTCATACCATACTTTATATACAGGTCTACGCATGGTGAATAAACGTACCCAGTCATTAAAAGTAGAATTACCATACCTCTGTACAAGTAATTCCCTAATTGGCCCGGCCAATTCTACAGCTTCTAAGGGTCCCCATTCTATGACCCTAGGTACCTCAACAACTTTGGAATGAAGAGTATGCAAACCCCTTTGATATTTTGGATAATCTATCCAAAGTCTGTCAAATCTCAGGTTCGGGTGCAAATCTTCCAAGTGCATATCAGAAAATGTCATGACTGGATGCGGTATATCTTGCTTGTAGTAGTTATCCACCTCCTGTTGTTCCGCATTCTCAGCAGGAGCATTGCGGGCTTGGGATGAAGATTCACCCCTTTCAGTCTGCAAAACACATCAAACACAATTTTTGTGCATCCAAATATGCATTTGTGTCACCAAAATCATAAATCAAAATAATTACAATGACATGATCAATTTATATCAAACTTAAGCTCATTTTCATATTTTCATCAAATCTACACTTTTTCAAATAAGCATATACGAAAATGTTCGTCAAGTTCATAAGCATTCAACTCAAATAACATGTCAAAATAATCATTACTAGCAATTAAACAAGTTTCAAATGGCATTATCTCTCAAAAATCAAGTTCATGAATTTTTAGACTTGAAAAAGTCCACTTTAATTCTCAAAATCATGTTTAGGCTCAAAGTTTGGATCATTTAACTACCTAAATATGTTACACTACTTAATTTAGCAACAATTCATGACAAAAATCGGCCATAACCTGTTTATATCAAAAAGCCACAAATTTGCTCAAGAACACAAACCCTAGATTACTCAAAATTCGAAGTTTAAGGCTTCTAATCATGTTAAATAGCATCAATCTAGGTTATACAAGCATAATACATAAACAATTTAAGCATAATTACACTAAAAAGCATCAAAATCAAATTGGGGAAAAATTGCTCAAGAACACTAATTTCGAATTAAATGGTGTTTAGGTGTAGAAATTTACCGTTTTTCTTGAGTAATTCCTTGATAGCATCCTTCTCAACATGATTTTAGTAAAAGATTTGATGATTAACGGTTAAAAATTGGGATTTTGGGGGTGTTTTTGGGGTTTTTTTCGCAGTTTTTTCGGCTGTTCTTTGCTGTGTTTTAATTGTGTTGTGTGGACTGAGCTGTTTAGCTCGATTTTATTTTTTTCTGTATTTCGATCCCTCCGCGAGTCGCGGAGATTAAAGCTTCAAACTCCGCGAGTCGTGGAGTTTGCTATTTTTTTTTATAATCTTTAACTTATAAAACAATTAAGTAATTAATTTTTAAAATTTTGTTTCCCTTGTTATTTAGGACGAGGTCGTTTCGGATTGATGTCCTAGTTCGTCCTTCGACAAAATTTTAAAATTTGTCTTTTTGTAGCGATTGTTTTAAAAGCTAAGATTTTTGGGTTTTTAATGTTTTTGGCATACTTTAATTCAATAAGATTAAAAATAATGATAATAAAAGTTCTCGTCCCTCCCTTGGGTAAAGCAATTTCGGTTCAAAGACCTAGTCTTCAACTTACGACGAATTTTAAAAATCATATTTTTAACTTAATGAGATAAAGTAATTTTTTGTTTTTAAATTCACACAACTTAAATATAAAATTCAAAATTAATATTAAAAATTCACACCAAACTTAAAATTTGAAATGCATAAAATTAAAAATTCATATTTTAAAAATTAAAAATTCACACCAAACTTAATTTAAAAATTCATATTATAAATTCACACTAAACTTATATTAATTTTTCAAATATTTACAATTTTAAATATATTGTTTTTACAAAGTTTACAATATTAATTTAAGATTTAAATATTAATTTTAAAAAACATGGTAAAAATAAAATTAAAAATCTTTTTGGCTTTTTATCCCACTTTAATCAATCAAATATTATCAAAAATATGCGCCCCTCTTTTCGGTAAAGTAATTTCGGTTCCAAGACCTAATTTAACTCGTGACGAATTTTTGAAATATTTTGGGTTGATTGATTAAAGATATTTATACCTTAAGAATAAACGTTAAATTTCGCAGTGATGTAATAAATTTTTGTATGATATCAATAATTTCGGTCGCCAAACCTAATTTTATTTAATACCAATTTAATACTTTATAGCGAACAAATTAGCGTTTATTATCAAAAGGTTAAAAATAAAAATAAAAATAAAAACTGTACAGACATACCCGTGAAATAGATTTCTTAGTTATATGATATATCCCATTCATAAGATAGTCGGTTTAATTGGTTTTCCATGGCTACATAGGTATTTGAACGGTGTCTTTTCTTCTAAACATATGAACGGTCCGTCTCTGCATAAAGTAACAAATTCGGTATTTGAATAGGTTTGATTATTTGAACATTTACCTCCATGTGACCATTTTCCGCATTTGTGACATCTTTCTAGGTGTCGTGCTCTTCTTTTCGCTGCGGATTTTGATTTTCCTTTACCAAATTGTAACTTATTATCTTCGCATCTGGATTCTTTTCTAACTCCGTCCATTCTTTCTCTGATTACTGATACTATTTCACTCGGTAGTATGTCATTATTACGTTTAGTGATCAAAGCGTGTAGCATTAGACCATGGTTTAGTTCACAGGCAGTCTTCATTTCCTAAAAAATAAAAATTCAGAATGGGGGGAGAAGACTAGTTCTTTAGGGTCTGCTAGGGAAAGACCATTCGGGTTCCATTTTCGAGAACTACACGAAAACAGACAATCTAACTCTAACAAAAATACATAAACCCCTTTAAAGACTTGATTCTCCCCACACTTAGTTAGCTGTGGTGTCGAAATTGTGATTAACTTCGTTGTCGACTTCCATCGGACCATGTATGTAATGTTTAACTCTGTGACCATTAACTTTAAATTCAATCCCATTTGAATTTATTAATTCTATCGTTCCGTATGGGAAAACTCTTTTGACTATGAATGGTCCAGACCATCTTGATTTCAATTTTCCAGGAAATAGCTTGAATCGTGAATTGAAAAGAAGAACTCTGTCTCCTTCTTTAAATTCTTTTGAACTTCTGATTCTTTTATCATGCCATTTCTTCGTTCTTTCTTTATAGATTAATGAATTTTCGTATGCTTCATGTCTTAATTCTTCTAATTCGTTTAGTTGACTTAATCGTAGACGTCCGGCTTCATGTAAATCAAGATTACATGTCTTCAAAGCCCAAAATGCTTTGTGTTCAATTTCTACTGGAAGATGACATGCTTTTCCATAAACAAGTCTAAAAGGTGTGGTTCCAATTGGAGTTTTGTAGGCTGTTCTAAAAGCCCAGAGTGCATCCTCCAATTTAATGGACCATTCCTTCGGATTTGATCCTACGGTTTTCTCTAGAATACGTTTTAAAGCTCGGTTGGTATTTTCAACTTGTCCACTGTTTGTGGATGATATGCGGTGGAGATTTTATGAGTTACTCCATATCTTTTAAGAACTTTCTCAAGTTGATTATTACAGAAATGAGTTCCCCGATCACTTATTAAAGCTTTCGGTGTTCCAAACCTTGCAAAAAGACGTTTTAAAAAGTTGACTACAACTCGTGCATCGTTAGTTGGGAGAGCTTGTGCTTCCGCCCATTTAGATACATAATCAATGGCTACGAGTATATATAGATTATTATGAGATTTTGGAAATGGACCCATAAAGTCAATACCCCAAATGTCAAATACTTCACATACTTGGATGACATTTTGTGGCATTTCATCACGTTGACTTATTTTTCCGGCCCTTTGACAAGCATCACAGGATTTGCAAAGAAGGTGTGCGTCTTTGTAAATTGTAGGCTAATAGAATCCAGCATCATAAACTTTTCTTGCTGTTAGTTGAGGCCCATAATGCCCTCCTGTTGGTCCTGTGTGACAATGGTTTAATATTTTACTAGCTTCATCTCCAAATACACATCGGCGTATTATTCCATCAGGACAACTTTTAAACAAATGTGGATCTTCCTAAAAATAGTGTTTTATATCACTGAAGAATTTTTTTCGTCTTTGGTACGATAATCCTTTTTCAAGGAATCCACAAACTAAGTAGTTTGCATAGTCTGCAAACCATGAAATTTCATTATAATCTATCTTCAATAGATATTCATCAGGAAAGTTGTCTTGTATGGCCGATTCATTTAGAACTTCTAACTCAGGATTTTCAAGACGAGAAAGATGATCAGCGGCGAGATTTTCTGCTCCTCTTTTATCTCGGATTTCAATATCAAACTCTTGTAAGAGTAAGATCCAACGGATTAATCTTGGTTTAGCATCTTGTTTTGAAAATAGGTATCTAAGAGCAGCATGGTCGGTATAGACCACCGTTTTTGCTAGAACGAGATATGATCGAAATTTGTCAAAAGCAAAGACAATAGCAAGGAGTTCTTTTTCAGTAGTTGTATAGTTCGTTTGTGCTCCTTGTAACGTCTTACTAGCATAATATATAGGTTGAAATTGTTTTTCAATCCTTTGTCCTAAAACGGCTCCCATTGCAAAATCACTTCTATCGCACATTAGTTCAAATGGTAGATTCCAATTTGGTGTTATCATGATCGGCGCATTAGTGAGTTTTTCTTTAAGAATATTAAAAGATTTGATACACTCATCTGAAAAGATGAATGGAGCATCCTTTTCTAGGAGTTTATTCATAGGAGTGGCAATTTTAGAGAAATCTTTTATGAAACGTCGGTAAAAACCGGCATGCCCTAGAAAACTCCTAACTCCTCTAACATTGGTGGTATGTGGAAGTTTAGCAATTACATCTACTTTAGCTCTATCCACTTCAATTCCTTCTTTTGAAATTTTATGACCAAGAACGATGCCTTCTTTAACCATGAAATGGCATTTCTCCCAATTAAGTACTAGATTTGATTGTTCGCATCTAATAAGCATTCGTTCAAGATTAGCTAGACATGTTTCAAATGTATCACCGAAGACTGAAAAGTCATCCATGAAAACTTCCATGCATTCTTCTATCATGTCGTGAAAAATCGTCATCATACACCTTTGAAAGGTTGCAGGGGCGTTACAAAGTCCAAATGGCATGCGTTTGTAAGCAAAAGTACCATAAGGGCACGTGAATGTGGTTTTCTCTTGATCTTCGGGTGCTATTGGAATTTGAAAATATTCGGAAAATCCATCTAGAAAACAATAGTAACTATTTTCGGCAAATCTTTCCAACATTTGATCTATGAAAGGTAAGGGAAAGTGATCTTTTCTGGTGGCGTCATTTAATTTTCTATAATCAATACACACACGCCATCCTGTTACAGTCCTAGTAGGAATAAGCACATTTTTCTCATTTGTAATGACAGTCATGCCACCCTTCTTAGGCACGTATTGAACTGGGCTTACCCATGGACTATCAGAAATTGGATATATCAAACCTGCATCTAGCAGTTTAATAATCTCTTTCTTAACTACATCTTGCATATTAGGATTTAGTCTTCGTTGGCGTTGCACATACGTTTTATGACCTTCTTCCATAAGGATTTTATGTGTGCAATACGAAGGACTTATTCCTTTAATATCATGAATCTTCCATGCAATGGCTGGTTTGTGAGCTTTCAACACAGAAATGAGTTGTGATTTCTCATTTTCAGTAAGAGAAGACGATATTATTACAGGTAATTCAGATTCACCATGTAAATAAGCGTATTCCAAATGGTTTGGAAGTGGCTTTAACTCTAATTTCGGTGGTTCTTCTATCGATGATTTGTATCGATATCTGTCTTCTTCTTTTAGCATTTGAATTTCTTCTGTTGTTGGTTCATATCCATTAGCTATAAGTGTAGCTAACATTTCAGCTTCATCAATTGGTTCATTACCTTCTCCTAAAGAACATTCTCCTGTTCCTTGTAATTCTGGAAATTCTTCTAATAATTCTGCATGTGCATCTATAGTTTGAATATAATAACATGTATCATCTGCAGATTGCGGTTGTTGCATTGCTCTATCAACTGAAAAGGTAACACTCTCATCCTCTATACTTAGGGTCAGTTTCTTACCGAACACGTCTATCATTGCTTTAGCCGTGTTTAAGAATGGTCTTCCTAATATGAGAGGAACTTGAGAATCTTCTTCCATGTCCAGAACAACAAAATCTACTGGAAATACTAAAGTACCAACTTTAACTAGCATGTTCTCCATTATCCCTCTAGGATATTTTATTGATCTATCGGCTAGTTGTATGCTTATTCTGGTTGGTTTCAATTCTCCAAGGTCTAGTTTAGCGTATAGTGAATACGGCATTAGATTTATACTAGAACCTAAGTCTGCCAATGCTTCTATTGAACTAAGACTACCCAGAAAACATGGAATTGTGAAACTTCCTGGATCAGATAGTTTTTCTGGTATCTTATTCAACAGCACTGCTGAACAATTAGCATTCATGGTAACAGCCGAGAGTTCTTCCATTTTCTTTCTATTTGAGATTAGATCTTTCAAGAATTTAGCATATCTAGGCATTCCTGAAATCACAACAATGAAAGGAAGATTTACATTTATCTGTTTAAACATATCCAAGAATTTGGATTGCTCGGCTTCAAGTTTCTCTTTCTTCATTTTACTCGGGTAAGGAAGTGGTGGTTGGTATGGTTTAACATAAGGTTTATCCTTAGCCGTGTTATCTTCATTAACCTTTTCAACTACCGGTTCTTTTTTCTTATCTTGATCAGGTTGTGGTTCTTGTGGAGTAGGAATAGCTTCATCAGAAGTTACAGGTATTTCAGGTGGTTTAAGTGTTGTACCACTTCTTGTGGTAATAGCTTTAGCTGTTTCATTCCGGGGGTTAGCATTTGTAACACAAGGTAAACTTCCCGGTTTTCTTTCACCTATTAACCTTGCTAGGTTACTTACTTCTTGTTCCAGATTTTGAATAGAAGCTTGTTGATTTCTAAATGCTTGAGCATTTTGTTCATTAGTTTGTTTCTGAGATGTGAAAAACTGCGTTTGAGTTTCAACTAGCTTCGTCATCATGTCTTCTAAATTCGGCTTTTTATCATCGGTTTGTTGTGGTGGTTTGTTTTGAAAATTAGGTCTTTGCTGATTGTAATTATTATTGGATACTTGTTGATTGCTAGGACCTTGTTGGTTGTTGTATGGAATATTTCGGTTATAGTTCTGGTTTTGATTTTAAATTGGTCTTGGCGGTTGATAATTATTCTGATAATTATTTCCAGGCCTTTGGTTTATGTATGAAATATTCTCTCTTTGTTCCATTGTTAATTCAATACTGAGACAATCTTTTGTCAAATGTGGTCCTCCACACTGCTCACAACTAATTCGTATTGAGTGAATATCCTTAGTCATCTTTTCCATTCGTCTCTCGACAGCATCTATCTTTGAGGAAATGGAATATAAGTCATGGCTAGAATCGGCTCTAGCTGCTTTAGATGATCTAACGATATCTTTTTCTTGGTGCCACTCATGTGAGTGGGAAGCAGTGTTATCAATAATTTTGTAAGCATCAGTTTCGGTTTTCTTCATAATAGAACCACCAGCTGCTATATCTATGTCTTTCCTTGTAGTGATGTCGCATCCTTGGTAGAATATTTGTACTATTTGACAGGTGTCTAAACCATGTTGCGGACATCCTCTTAACAACTTTCCATATCTTGTCCACGCCTCATATAGAGTTTCATTTGGCTTCTGTGTAAACGTAACAATTTCTGCTTGAAGTCTTACGGCTTTAGATGCCGGAAAGAATTGTTTAAGAAATTTTTCAACTAAAACGTCCCATGTATCAATCGCCCCTTCAGGTAACGATTCCAACCAATCTTTGGCTTCTCCCTTTAAAGTCCAGGGAAATAACATGAGATATATCTGTTCATCCTCCACTTCTCGGATTTTAAATAGTGTGCAGATCCTATTAAAGGTACGTAAATGTTCATTTGGATCTTCCTTCGGCGCACCACTAAATTGGGATTGATTAGTCACCATGTGTAGAATTTGTCCTTTGATTTCATAATCTGGCGCATTAATGTCTGGATGAGTAATTGCGTGACCTTGGCCAGTGCGTTTAGCTCTCATTCGGTCTTCCATACTTAAAGGTTCCAGATTCTCCATAATTGAATTTGTTGAATCGGAATCACTAGAGGATTCTGATTTAATGGTTCGTTCCTCAACAATCTCTGTTTGAATGATTGGTGGTTCCGGAGGAAAGTTTAGTGGTTCAGGATCTACGAATGCTTCCTGAATATTCTCCGGATTCTCAATTGTGAGGTCGGGTTCAAAAAATGGATTATCGGAAATTTGAACTGGAGTACTTGGTCGACTGGATGACGATTCTAAAGAAAAATCAACGGCAGTAATATTTGCTAAATGTCTTGATCTAGTTACAGGTGGTGAACGTACAAAAGGTGGTGAACGTCTTGCTCGGTGCATTCACTGAATATCCTATTAGTTTTTAAAAGGAAAGAAAAATTATAATAAGTTATCCAATCAATAGACTTTTCTGATTTTGCCCACGTTTCGAATAGCCAAAAGATGCAGCAGAGGGGTAGGATTCGTTTGGTCTCAATATAATTGAGGACTATTTGGTTCCAATAACCCGGTCCACGTACAAATTCAACTATTACTACGAACCAGAAAATTTTGATGTCTATTAATTTAACCACTTAAAATAAATTTTCGTAATTTTAAGAAATTTAGATAAGAAGTAGAATAAAAATCTATGTCCTAAAAACTAGAATAGCGAGAAATAAGAAAGAAAAAGAGTTCGTCGAAAAAGGTGGAAAAAGAAAAATGGTTGAAAAATAAAAGGTGACGGAAAAATAAAAGAAACTTATAAAACTTAAAAATACTTGACTAACCTAACCTTATTACTACAACTAACTTAAAATTATAATCGCAAATTGAGATTACTAATTGGAATGATAATTGATACATAGGTAAAAGTCGTCTAAAAATATTAAAGCTTACAGGAAAAACTAAATCCCAAATGGAAATAACTTAAAAAGAAACTAAAACTTAAAAAGGCATCGCAAAATTCTAAAGCACCTAAATCTTAGTCTAAAGAAAAAGCACTTAAGGGATTTTACGGCAAAGCCTAAAAATCTAGAAATAAAAATAACTATGGCAAAAACTAAGTTTAAAACTAAATATGAGCTAAAAATACAAATATTACGCTAAAACGATTAAAAAGGACAAAATATAAAAATATACAAAAAGTTGTAAAAAGTACAATTTTTATAAAAATATTATTTTTATATTATTTATTTTATAAAACTATTATTTTTACAATTTAATTAAACTAATTTAACTAAAATATAAAATAATAATAAAAACTAAAAACTAATTAAAAACTAAAACTAATTAGGGTTTTAATTAAAAATAATAATAATAATTACGTAATAAATGCTAAATTAGGGTTCTGTCGCCTGTCAACAAAAATACTTGATGTTTTAGCAGAGTGGTATATAAAATAGCTATATTTTTGCTAGGAAATACTATTAAATACGATACAATTTTACACAAGATATTTATTTATTTAGAGAATGGATATACTTAAACCTTGCTACAACACTTATAGGCAGTGTACCTAATCGTACAGTAGTGTAGTTTTTAGTAAGTCCAGTTCGTTCCACAGGGAAAATCTTTAAACAAAGGTTAACGCTATATTAGTTTACTTTTATAAAAATACAAATATATATATAAGTAATATTATTATTATAAAGGGGGGTTTTTACCGTTTAATGACCGGTTTGTCGATTTTAAAACTTTAGTCACAGTTAAAACCAAATGTAAAATATTAAAAATAAATACAAGACTTAAATTAAAGCGTAAAGTAAAGAACGATAATGAAATTGTGAATAATAAAAGTGCGATAAAATAAACTTGCGATATTTAAAAAGTACGATAATTAAAAGTGCAATTAAATACAATAACAATAAAAATGCGATAATTAGAAGTGCAATTAAATATAAAATAAAGGAAATTAAATATGAAATAAAAGAATTATGCTTATTTAAACTTCCGTAATCATGATGTTTGACGTGTTGATTTTAGTTTTATGCCCATGGGTTAATTGTCCTTTGTCCTGGATTATTTAATATGTCCATATGGATTTTGTCCATAATAGTCCATCAGTCATAAATATAAAGAGCGAAAGCCTTCGTCAAATTATTCTTATTCCCGAAGTCAAATATTCCAACTAATTGGGGATTCGAATTGTAACAAGGTTTTAATACTTTGTTTAATGAATACACCAGGTTATCGACTGCGTGTAAACCAAGGTTTTACTACTTTGTTAATAATTACACCAATTACCCTTGAATGTAATTCACCCCTGTTTCAACAAGTCTATTAACTATTAATCCTGTTCCGTATCCGGTAAAATGAATAATTATTGGTATTTATAGATATCCCGCCCACCGTACCCAGTCAAGCGTATGTGGTTATATATAAATACGTCGAATTATAAGTTTATATATTAAATTAACAAGGTATTGTTTAGTTAATATAAAACCCATTAATAGCCCATAGTCTAATTTCCACAAGTGTCGTTCTTTTGTCCAAACCCCAATTATGGTACAAAGCCCAATTACCCAATTTCAGTAATTAGCCCAACATCATGATTACTTCGGATTAAATAAACATAATAATAACTTAGCTACGAGACATTAAATTAAAAAGGTTGAACATAACTTACAATGATTAAAAATAGCGTAGCGTTACACGGACAGAATTTCGACTTACACCCTTACAACATTCGCTAACATACCCTTATTATTAGAATTAAAATTAAAATTAAAAATAAAATTATAAATATATATATATATATATTTTACGTATATATGAGAGAAGAAGAAAAAAAAGATGATAAAAATGATCAGAATTCGGTTTGCTTTATAGGGAGTTTCAAAACTTGGGGCTCCGCGACTCGCGGCCCTTTTGGCCTTCAAACTCCGCGAGTCGCGGAGTTTAAAATTACAGCTCACCCATTTTGGAGTCTCTCTTGCCGACGGTTTTTATTTATTTATATAATATATAAATAATTATAAGAATTATTTAAATATTATATTATATTTATGTGCATAGTTGCCTTGTAATTTTTAGTCCGTTGCGTCGAGCGTTGAGAGTTGACTCTGGTCCCAGTTCCGGATTTTCGAACGTCCTTGCGTACAATTTAATATCTTGTACTTTGCGTTATGAATCTTGTACTCTTGTAATTTCGAGACGTTTCTTATCAATAATTGGAACCTCTTTGATTGTATTTTGTACTTTTGAGCTTTTTGGTCGTTTGCGTCTTCAATTCGTCGAATCTGTCTTTTGTCTTCACCTTTTATTATTTAAACGAATATCACTTGTAAATAGAACAATTGCAACTAAAAGCTTGTCTTTCTTGAGGAATAATGCTATGAAATATATGTTCGTTTTTAGCATTATCAAATATTCCCACACTTGAGCGTTGCTTGTCCTCAAGCAATATCGTCTTGAAATACTAGAATCACTTCTTTATTCTTCACACTTTGTACATCAGTGATTTCTATACGGCGGTATAAACAATGGTAGTAACGATATGGTTTACAGTCCCACATGACTATAAAAATTTAGATCCATTAAGGAAATTGGATCTTTATGAAAACATTTGATCTTTTGAAAATTAAATCTAGTTTTTACCCTAGATAAGCTTTCCAGAATAACCCTTTACCGGTGTTTGCAAAATATTTTTGTGGGTTTGGTGGGTTTCATATTTGAAAATTTTAGCTCAAAACTTATGGTTTTGTGTCACCCACTTGCTAACCTTGTATTTGGAAAGCAACACGTCCAGTTTACTTGTCCCGTATATTACCTTTCGGTAAACTACCGTCCGGTTGTAAAGGAAAGCGTTGAACAAGCAACTGTTAGGGCAATGTCCCCTGACATGCTTTTAATTATGGTCTATAACGTGTCGGACGCAATTACTATCCTTGGTAGGAGCAATAGTAAAGCTCACCCTTATGATTTTTCGGTCTGGCACAAGGTCCTGTCTTTGACCACTATGCAACCACCGTTCTTAAGGTTGACACCCGATTTGGTTCAGGTGACCTAATGAATTCCAGATGAATTCCTAGGATTTTACGTTCAATGGTAATGAACGCATTGAAAATAGGGTTTTCAGAAAACAAATCGGTTTGTAATTTTGATCAAAATATTTTCTCGTTCAAGCTCGAGTTTAGATATCATTGAATTCCATGAGTTTGTAATTCTCAATCTTTAAGGTCAATCTCTAGGATTGAGTAATATCAGGCTTTAAAAGCTGATTTTTGATCTTTTAAGGAGATTATCCTTTCTGGGGATCTGATTCATTAGTCTTATCCAGCTAATTTGCATGGTGCCCCCATTGTACGAGATAAATCCTTCTCATGGTTAGGATAAATCTGACCACTTGGCGACCCTGTTTAATGTTGAGGTCCGTGGATTTCCTGCTGAGTTTAGTGATGACTTTTCTAGATTTTTCGTCAACCTACAGCTGGTCTGGACGACAACTTCTTGACCTAAATCAAGAAGCGCGTGTCTTTTTCGGAAGACTTTACTTCCTTTTAATGATGGAATTAATTCATCGTGTAGATCCATTTTTCCTACAGTAAATCAGGTAAAACAGTTTAGTTTAGTCCAAAGCAAAAGTATTTTCAGTTATTTGTTACAGATATATGTGACATATGTTTAAGATAACTTGGTAAATTTTCTCACACTTGGCTTTTATTTTCCTTTTTATCGTCCTCTATTCCATTTTAAATGAATTTTAACATTTTGGTTTGTTTCTCAATTTATGTCCTTTCCGAGGTAACAATAATTTCGGTGTTAAAACCTAGTTTTATCGTTCATAAATATGTATAAACATGATTTTGAGTTCATTTAATTGAAAATTTTGAAAATTTTTACTAGAATTGGGTAGTCAGTATATAAGACTAGGGCTGTTCTTTATTATCAGAGAGCACTAGATTCTAATACAACTACTGCTTTACTAGTATTTTTAATGGTAACCAAGTGTTTAAGATAAAAATTTTAAAATCTGAAAGAATTTAACCCCTTCCCACACTTAAGATCTTGCAATGCCCTCATTTGCAAGAAATCAGTAACAATTTAAATTATTGAGGGTGATTTGTGTGAAATTGATTAAATTTTACCAAAGTTTCCAAACATATTGGCGTTTGTTTGCTGAATGATAAATGGTGCACATCATTTGTTCATTCCGTCTTGTTGTTATTTCTCATATATTTTGCATCTTGTGGTCAAAATTAGTTGCTTTTGCTGAACTTAATGCCAGTCTTTGAAAATGCGTTGTTTTACCCTGTTGTGTACATAAGATAAACTGCAAACATACATACATATTTTTGAAGTTTGGTATATTACCCCATTCAAAATTATTAAAATCTAAGAATAAAAGTTAGAAAATTATAAAAAATTATTACAATATTAACATAAGTATTAAACGTATCAACATTACAAATTACAAAATAAATAAAACTAAGTAGACTATGGATGATACTGATACCAATAGGGGTTCCAAGCATAACCATAGGTGCTATAGAATGCTTCGGCAGGGTTATACGTAGGATACGGTGGTTGCATCTCTATAGACCAGGGAGGGAATATGGGTTTTGGTGTAGGAATATAGTTTCTACCTATATGTTGGCAATGTGCTATGATTTGGTTTTGATGAACTTGCCAATCTTCAAATGCTCTCTGTCTAGCATTTTCGTACTCCTGTGAAGCTATAAACCTTTGCATTTCTTGCATCTCATTTCCCCCTCCTACATTACCTTGCTGTTGGTTTCTCTCAACCTGTGGATGTCTACCATGGTATTGTACTGCGGTGTTATTTTGCCTCTTCAAAACTTTCGCACCATGGTATACATTTAAACCTATAGTATCGCGGGGTTCTGGTTCTTCTACTAATAATCCCCCCCGACTTATATCCACACCGAGATATTCAGCAATCAAAGTAATAAAAATACAACCTCCTATTATGCTATGCGGTCTCATTCCCCTGACCATAGCTGATAAATAATAACCCACACAATAAGGTATACTTACAGCGCTTTGTGGGTCTCGAATACACATATGGTAAAACAAATCCTGTTCATTTACCTTTTCTTTGTTCTTACCTCTTTGTGTAATCGAATTAGCTAAAAACCTATGAATTACTCTTAATTCTGCTCTATCTATATCCAAATAAGAGTAATTTCCCCCTTTGAATCGTTGATGGCTTGTCATTTGACTCCATACACCGTGTGTATCAAAATTTTCATCTATCTTTCTACCATTTAGTATCAACCCTCTACAATCGGCAGATGCTAACTCCTCAGGCGTATATATACGTAAAGCCTGAGCCATGTCTAGTAAAGACATGTGGCGCATCGAACCTCCTAACAAAAATCTAATAAAAGATCGATCGGTTAAACTAGCTACCCGATCATTTAATTCTATACTACACAACAATTCTTCACACCATACTTTATATACAGGTCTACGCATGGTGAATAAACGTACCCAGTCATTAAAAGTAGAATTACCATACCTCTGTACAAGTAATTCCCTAATTGGCCCGGCTAATTCTACAGCTTCTAAGGGTCCCCATTCTATGACCCTAGGTACCTCAACAACTTTGGAATGAAGAGTATGCAAACCCCTTTGATATTTTGGATAATCTATCCAAAGTCTGTCAAATCTCAGGTTCGGGTGCAAATCTTCCAAGTGCATATCAGAAAATGTCATGACTGGATGCGGTATATCTTGCTTGTAGTAGTTATCCACCTCCTGTTGTTCCGCATTCTCAGCAGGAGCATTGCGGGCTTGGGATGAAGATTCACCCCTTTCAGTCTGCAAAACACATCAAACACAATTTTTGTGCATCCAAATATGCATTAGTGTCAGCAAAATCATAAATCAAAATAATTACAATGACATGATCAATTTATATCAAACTTAAGCTCATTTTCATATTTTCATCAAATCTACACTTTTTCAAATAAGCATATACGAAAATGTTCGTCAAGTTCATAAGCATTCAACTCAAATAACATGTCAAAATAATCATTACTAGCAATTAAACAAGTTTCAAATGGCATTATCTCTAAAAAATCAAGTTCATGAATTTTTAGACTTGAAAAAGTCCACTTTAATTCTCAAAATCATGTTTAAGCTCAAAGTTTGGATCATTTAACTACCTAAATATGTTACACTACTTAATTTAGCAACAATTCATGACAAAAATCGGCCATAACCTGTTTATATCAAAAAGCCCCAAATTTGCTCAAGAACACAAACCCTAGATTACTCAAAATTCGAAGTTTAAGGCTTCTAATCATGTTAAATAGCATCAATCTAGGTTATACAAGCATAATACATAAACAATTTCAGCATAATTACACTAAAAAACATCAAAATCAAATTGGGGAAAAAATTGCTCAAGAACACTAATTTCGGATTAAATGGTGTTTAGGTGTAGAAATTTACCGTTTTTCTTGAGTAATTCCTTGATAGCATCCTTCTCAACATGATTTTAGTAAAAGATTTGATGATTAACGGTTAAAAATTGTGATTTTGGGGGTGTTTTTGGGTTTTTTCGCATTTTTTTCGGCTATTCTTTGCTGTGTTTTAATTGTGGTGTGTGGACTGAGCTGTTTAGCTCGATTTTATTTTTTTCTGTATTTCGATCCCTCCGCGAGTCGCGGAGATTAAAGCTTCAAACTCCGCGAGTCGCGGAGTTTGCTATTTTTTTTTTATAATCTTTAACTTATAAAACAATTAAGTAATTAATTTTTAAAATTTTGTTTCCCTTGTTATTTAGGACGAGGTCGTTTCGGATTGATGTCCTAGTTCGTCCTTCGACAAAATTTTAAAATTTGTCTTTTTGTAGCGATTGTTTTAAAAGCTAAGATTTTTGGGTTTTTTTTAATGTTTTTGGCATACTTTAATTCAATAAGATTAAAAATAATGATAATAAAAGTTCTCGTCTCTCCCTTGGGTAAAGCAATTTCGGTTCAAAGACCTAGTCTTCAAATTACGACGAATTTTAAAAATCATATTTTTAACTTAATGAGATAAAGTAAATTTTTGTTTTTAAATTCACACAACTTAAATATAAAATTCAAAATTAATATTAAAAATTCACACCAAACTTAAAATTTGAAATGCATAAAATTAAAAATTCATATTTTAAAAATTAAAAATTCACACCAAACTTAATTTAAAAATTCATATTATAAATTCTCACCAAACTTATATTAATTTTTCAAATATTTACAATTTTAAATATATTGTTTTTACAAAGTTTACAATATTAATTTAAGATTTAAATATTAATTTTAAAAAACATGGTAAAAATAAAATTAAAAATCTTTTTGGCTTTTTATCCCACTTTAATCAATCAAATATTATCAAAAATATGCGCCCCTCTTTTCGGTAAAGTAATTTTGGTTCCAAGACCTAATTTAACTCATGACGAATTTTTGAAATATTTTGGGTTGATTGATTAAAGATATTTATACCTTAAGAATAAACGTTAAATTTCGCAGTGATGTAATAAATTTTTGTATGATATCAATAATTTCGGTCGCCAAACCTAATTTTATTTAATACCAATTTAATACTTTATAGCGAACAAATTAGCGTTTATTATCAAAAGGTTAAAAATAAAAATAAAAACTGTACAGACATACCTGTGAAATAGATTTCTTAGTTATATGATCTATCCCATTCATAAGACAGTCGGTTTAATTGGTTTTCCATGGCTACATAGGCGTAACCTCGAGCATTCAGTGTCTTTTCTTCTAAACATATGAACGGTCCGTCTCTGCATAAAGTAACAAATTCGGTATTTGAATAGGTTTGATTATTTGAAAATTTACCTCCATGTGACCATTTTCCGCATTTGTGACATCTTTCTAGGTGTCGTGCTCTTCTTTTCGCTGCGGATTTTGATTTTCCTTTACCAAATTGTAACTTATTATCTTCGCATCTGGATTCTTTTCTAACTCCGTCCATTCTTTCTCTGATTACTGATACTATTTCACTCGGTAGTATGTCATTATTACGTTTAGTGATCAAAGCGTGTAGCATTAGACCGTGGTTTAGTTCACAGGCAGTCTTCATTTCCTAAAAAATAAAAATTCAGAATGGGGGGCGAAGACTAGTTCTTTAGGGTCTGCTAGGGAAAGACCATTCGGGTTCCATTTTCGAGAACTACACGAAAACAGACAATCTAACTCTAACAGAAATACATAAACTGAAATGTCCCGTTCTTATTGATTAAAAACGTTCCATATTAATTGATTTCGTTGCGAGGTTTTGACCTCTATATGAGACGTTTTTCAAAGACTGCATTCATTTTTAAAACAAACCATAACCTTTATTTCATAGATAAAGGTTTTAAAAAGCTTTACGTAGATTATCAAATAATGATAATCTAAAATATCCTGTTTACACACGACCATTACATAATGGTTTACAATACAAATATGTTACAACAAAATAAGTTTCTTGAATGCAGTTTTTACACAATATCATACAAGCATGGACTCCAAATCTCGTCCTTATTTAACTATGCGACTGCGGAAGCTCTTAATAATCACTTGAGAATAAACATGCTTAAAATGTCAACAAAAATGTTGGTGAGTTATAGGTTTAACCTATATATATCAAATCATAATAATAGACCACAAGATTTCATATTTCAATACACATCCCATACATAGAGATAAAAATCATTCATATGGTGAACACCTGGTAACCGACATTAACAAGATGCATATATAAGAATATCCCCATCATTCCGGGACACCCTTCGGATATGATATAAATTTCGAAGTACTAAAGCATCCGGTACTTTGGATGGGGTTTGTTAGGCCCAATAGATCTATCTTTAGGATTCGCGTCAATTAGGGTGTCTGTTCCCTAATTCTTAGATTACCAGACTTAATAAAAAGGGGCATATTCGATTTCAATAATTTAACCATAGAATGTAGTTTCACGTACTTGTGTCTATTTTGTAAATCATTTATAAAACCTGCATGTATTCTCATCCCAAAAATATTAGATTTTAAAAGTGGGACTATAACTCACTTTCACAGATTTTTACTTCGTCGGGAAGTAAGACTTGGCCACTGGTTGAATCACGAACCTATAACAATATATACATATATATCAAAGTATGTTCAAAATATATTTACAACACTTTTAATATATTTTGATGTTTTAAGTTTATTAAGTCAGCTGTCCTCGTTAGTAACCTACAACTAGTTGTCCACAGTTAGATGTACAGAAATAAATCGATAAATATTATCTTGAATCAATCCATGACCCATTGTATACGTATCTTAGTATTGATCACAACTCAAACTATATATATTTTGGAATCAACCTCAACCCTGTATAGCTAACTCCAACATTCACATATAGAGTGTCTATGGTTGTTCCGAAATATATATAGATGTGTCGACATGATAGGTCGAAACATTGTATACGTGTCTATGGTATCTCAAGATTACATAATATACAATACAAGTTGATTATGTTATGGTTGGAATAGATTTGTTACAAATTTTCACGTAGCTAAAATGAGAAAAATTATCCAATCTTGTTTTACCCATAACTTCTTCATTTTAAATCCGTTTTGAGTGAATCAAATTGCTATGGTTTCATATTGAACTCTATTTTATGAATCTAAACAGAAAAAGTATAGGTTTATTGTCGGAAAAATAAGTTACAAGTCGTTTTTGTAAAGGTAGTCATTTCAGTCGAAAGAACGACGTCTAGATGACCATTTTAGAAAACATATTTCCACTTTGAGTTTAACCATAATTTTTGGATATAGTTTCATGTTCATAATAAAAATCATTTTCTCAGAATAACAACTTTTAAATCAAAGTTTATCATAGTTTTTAATTAACTAACCCAAAACAGCCCGCGGTGTTACTACGACGGCGTAAATCCGGTTTTACGGTGTTTTTCGTGTCTCCAGGTTTTAAATCATTAAGTTAGCATATCATATAGATATAGAACATGTGTTTAGTTGATTTTAAAAGTCAAGTTAGAAGGATTAACTTTTGTTTGCGAATAAGTTTAGAATTAACTAAACTATGTTCTAGTAATTACAAGTTTAAACCTTCGAATAAGATAGCTTTATATGTATGAATTGAATGATGTTATGAAAATCATTACTACCTTAAGTTCCTTGGATAAACCTACTAGAAAAGTGAAAAATGGATCTAGCTTCAACGGATCCTTGGATGGCTCGAAGTTCTTGAAGCAGAATCATGACACGAAAACAAGTTCAAGTAAGATCATCACTTGAAATAAGATTGTTATAGTTATAGAAATTGAACCAAAGTTTGAATATGATTATTACCTTGTATTAGAATGATAACCTACTATAAGAAACAAAGATTTCTTGAGGTTGGATGATCACCTTACAAGATTGGAAGTGAGCTAGCAAACTTGAAAGTATTCTTGATTTTATGTAACTAGAACTTGTAGAATATATGAAGAACACTTAGAACTTGAAGATAGAACTTGAGAGAGATCAATTAGATGAAGAAAATTGAAGAATGAAAGTGTTTGTAGGTGTTTTTGGTCGTTGGTGTATGGATTAGATATAAAGGATATGTAATTTTGTTTTCATGTAAATAAGTCATGAATGATTACTCATATTTTTGTAACTTTATGAGATATTTCATGCTAGTTGCCAAATGATGGTTCCCACATGTGTTAGGTGACTCACATGGGCTGCTAAGAGCTGATCATTGGAGTATATATACCAATAGTACATACATCTAAAAGCTGTGTATTGTACGAGTACGAATACGGGTGCATACGAGTAGAATTGTTGATGAAACTGAACGAGGATGTAATTGTAAGCATTTTTGTTAAGTAGAAGTATTTTGATAAGTATATTGAAGTCTTTCAAAAGTGTATAAATACATATTAAAACACTACATGTATATACATTTTAACTGAGTCGTTAAGTCATCGTTAGTCGTTACATGTAAGTGTTGTTTTGAAACCTTTAGGTTAACGATCTTGTTAAATATTGTTAACCCAATGTTTATAATATCAAATGAGATTTTAAATTATTATATTATCATGATATTATCATGTATGAATATCTCTTAATATGATATATATACATTAAATGTCTTTACAACGATAATCGTTACATATATGTCTCGTTTAAAAATCATTAAGTTAGTAGTCTTGTTTTTACATATGTAGTTCATTGTTAATATACTTAATGATATGTTTACTTATCATAGTATCATGTTAACTATATATATATCCATATATATGTCATCATATAGTTTTTACAAGTTTTAACGTTCGTGAATCACCAGTCAACTTGGGTGGTCAATTGTCTATATGAAACATATTTCAATTAATCAAGTCTTAACAAGTTTGATTGCTTAACATGTTGGAAACATTTAATCATGTAAATATCAATCTCAATTAATATATATAAACATGGAAAAGTTCGGGTCACTACAGTACCTACCCGTTAAATAAATTTCGTCCCGAAATTTTAAACAGTTGAAGGTGTTGATGAATCTTCTAGAAATAGATGCGGGTATTTCTTCTTCATCTGATCTTCACGCTCCCAGGTGAACTCGGGTCCTCTACGAGAATTCCATCGAACCTTAACAATTGGTATCTTGTTTTGCTTAAGTCTTTTAACCTCACGATCCATTATTTCGACGGGTTCTTCGATGAATTGAAGTTTTTCGTTGATTTGGATTTCATCTAACGGAATAGTGAGATCTTCTTTAGCAAAACATTTCTTCAAATTCGAGACGTGGAAAGTGTTATGTACAGCCGCAAGTTGTTGAGGTAACTCAAGTCGGTAAGCTACTGTGTAACGACCCGGAAATTTCCGACCAAATTTAAACTCTAATCTCTATATGGTTCCGACACGATAAGCAAAAACCCTAAAGTTGACCCGCACTTTTTCGATCATTCTATACTTATAAGATTAATATTTACATAAATTAAACCTTACCAACATGATAAGCAATCCAAATTGTTGAGATTTATGTTTCCGAAAAGAGTTTTACACAACGTTTGACCGTCTAGTTTGACCGATGATATCACGAACTATACAATATATGATAATTATACGTTTGTGTATATATATGTATATATACATATTTAACATGATTAATGAATGTTTTAATATCTCATTTTGTATTAATAACAATAAGTTATAAGTATATTTTGAAACTACTAACTTAAGTTTTCAAAACGATAACTATACGTAACGTTATTTGACATAAATACTTAAGACTTATAATGTTTATACATATATCGTATAAGTAATGTATTTAATCACTTTTAAAGACTTAAATACATAAAATCATATAAGTGTATTCACAAAAGATAGCTATATTTGAATCCTCATTCCATTTTTCACAAAATTTCTATACGTATATCAAGAGTATTTGTACTCGTATCATACCTAGCTTCTATACGTATTTACTATTGGTATATACACATCAAATCACCACCTAACCAGCCCTTGTTCATGCCTTATGTATAAGGTAATTACTTTTGAATGATTGTAAGACTAATTACAAAAATACAAACTAAAAATTTGTCCATGTCTACTACATAAACATTTTTTTAGGAGTATATATGTATCCTCATTTTGTTTCATTTTTACTTCCATTCTCTAGCTAAAAACACCCACACTCTCAAGAACATTAAACTCCATAAACATTCAGCAAAGTTCCATGAAGATCTAGCTTCAAAAACCTTACTTAAACACCATAAGAAAACCATACAAAAACACTTCAAGAAATCCTTCCAAGAACACCAACTTACTTCCAATCTTTCATCCACCTCTAGTACCCTTTTGATTCTAGCTTCTTACTTCTCTTTTACAGCAACTTCATCCAAGGAACTTGAGGTAGAATCTATGTTCATAACCTTATTCGATTCATATATATATAGCTATCTTATTTTGTGGTACAAAAGTTTAACAACAAGAACATAGTTTGAATGTTTTCAAACTTGTTTGCAAACTAAATAGATCCTTCTAACTTAACTTTTAAAATACTTCAAGACCTGTAATATAACTTATGTATATGTTAATTTAACAAGGTAAAACTTGGTTTTTCAAAGTATAAGTATTTTTAGAAAAATGGTCATTAAATGATTTTGTTGTAACAAAAATGTTTAACTTCATATGTTTCACTAATGTTTCACTTATGCCGTATGATTTTGAATACAAACCAAGGTATTTACAGTTCATAGTCTTAAAGAAGAACTCGATCCAAGAAGATGGCAATTTGAATCAACGAAAACGGATTTGTAACGAAGAAACTATGACCGAAACAAAATTGGTTATCCTAGATCATTTCAACTACGGGATCAATTGGAAAAAATGATATAAATCACATATTTCTAAGATAACATGATATTTTATATATATGTACTTATAATTCAATTTTATATGGTTCAGGATCACCCGTAAACAATACGAGAAGATTAATCATAAGATCCCATGTTTGTACGCAACACGTCATTTGACAACACCGGTACTTTATGTACGCAATACGTCATTTGACAACACCGGTACCGTGGGTCAAGATTAATCTCGACCAATACATATACGATGAGGGTTTTATTTATTTCATTGGGGGTTTATTAAACATCTAAATATGAACCATTAAAATTGAATTACTAACAACGAACTGCTAACTACGGACTAAGGAATTATTCAAAGTATTAAAAGTATAACAAGTATATATATGTGACGTTTGTTTAAAAAAGAAAAGGTATTGATATATTATATATGGATAGGTTCGTGATATCAACCGGAGACCAAGTCAAATTATATATATATCTTCAAGACGAAAGTGAGTATATAGTCCCACTTTTAAACTCTAAATATTTCGGGATGAGAATACATGTATTTTATGTTTTACATTATGGACACAAGTAACTGAAAAATATATTCTACGTTGAGTTGTACCACTGGCATACTTCCCTGTAGCTTGGTAACTAATATTTACAGCGGTATTGTAAACGCGAATCCTGTTGATAGATCTATCGGGCCTGACAACCCCAACCGGACTGGACGACCAGTATTCAACGGTTGCACAGTACTTCGTTTCGTGACTACACTTGGTACAGTGTAGTAAGATTTCATATTAAAGGGAATATGCGACGTGATTAATTGTTAAGTATGGTTACCAAGTGCTCAACCACTTAGAATATTTTTATTAAAATGTTTATATATGAAATCTTGTGGTCCATCGTTATATCGCTGCTAGCATCAAACCTATATATCTCACCAACTTTATGTTGACGTTTTAAAGCATGTTATTCTCAGGTATGAATTAAGACTTCCGCTGTGCGTTAGCTCATATTAAGGATACTAGTTGGGACCATTTAAGCCATGATACAAGAACGTTGCATTCGAGTCATTGAAGATCATTAAAGACATTTATTAAGTAAATGACAGTTTAGGTCATTTGGATATCGAGAAATGTTTGACGAGTTTATTAATTTTTTTTATGTAAAGATAGATTGCCTTTTAAGAATAAATGCAACGTTTGTAAAATGTATCATATAGAGGTCAAGTACCTCGCGATGTTATCAACTGTTGTAATTCGTTTGTAATCAATATGGACATCGTCCGGATGATTAGTTTCGGATCCTTTCAGTTGGTATCAGAGCGTTGGTCTTAGCGAACCAGGCCTTGAATTAGTGTGTCTAACTGGTAGTTGTTAGGATACATTAGTGAGTCTGGACTTTGACCGTATCTACCTGCTAAAAAGTTTTGCTTATCATTTCTAGTCGGAAACCATCTGCTTATCATCCTTAGGGAGTTGCCTGCTTATCATTCTTTAGTCTAGACACGTCTTACTGCATCTAGTGCATCGATAGTGTATAGACAAAATTCATATCCTAGCGTATCTATTACTATAAACATTGCCCGACGAATTTCAAAGATTCTCCGTAATTCACGGGATTTCGGTATTATATATACATATGAAAATTATGTATTGAAGAGTACCAAACCCAACTCCTATAATCTATTCCAAACCAAAAAAATTCATTTCTCCAACTATACAAGATGAATTCTTCATCCAGTTCGAATTCCTCCGACTTCGATAGCTACGCCGACATGGATTTCCATTCGAGCTCCGAGAACAGCATCACCGGAATGGATCAACCAATTTCCCATCATCTATTCTGGATGAACTGGGGATGGGTTCGTAATATACTAAATTTCTGGAGGCAAGAAGAAGGTGATCCATTTCATCCACCAAATTGCCCTCTTAACGATGAACCTGAAGCACTTACCGGCGAACCCATTCGAAACACCATTTTCTCGCTCATTTCTAGAGTATCTCGTCATGATTACATACTATCCCATATTTCAAATCTTGTTCATTCGCTCGTTCCAACCGTCAATCATCCCGGTATAATAGAAGAAGTCAACGAACTCCGTGCTCGGGTAGTGGTTTTGGAGAATATGGTGCGAAGGTTACAAACACCAACAGCAGCACCAGCAGCATAATCCGTACTACCATCGTCAACGCTGATAGTACCTTTATCACCCCAATCACAATCTCAACATCACAATCTGTATCTCGAATATCAACATCACACGACTCAATATCTGTACTTCGAGTATGATCTTCGTTCTATATATCGTTCTACATCGATTATCTTCGCTTTACGTATCGTATGACGATTACGTAATTTCTAAAGTCTTAGAGATTATGTAATCTAGAATTAACGATAAATCAAATGAGTTTAATATCTTATTGACTCATTAAATCTATGATTATCTCTGAAGAAAATATATATGCAAGTATATTTTCATAAAGATAGTAATTAAAAATTCCATCGTACAAACTATTAATGATGAAAATATTTTAACGGGTGGGTAGTACCCGAGGAATATTTAGAATTCACATTAATAAGTTATATTGTACATTCTTGAATCTGATTCAACGGTTATCTATTATCTTACTTACAACCACCGATATTCGTATCCGCTCACCCCAGAATAACCATTTTCAATCAAATTTCATATTCGGATTTTGACCTACCAGAATCCAACAAGTGGCATAAAGAAGAAAACATTGAACAATTAAAATGAATTAAAATGTTGATTGTAACATATGAAACTAAACAATTCTTCAAGTTTGCCACTTGATTTTATCTTAAACCTCATTCGTAACTTGACGATTACAATTCGCATTCAAATCCTTTCATGATTTCTGAAAACACCCTGAACTATGAAGTAGCTCTTGAAATGCTGATGAAGCAGCAAAAACTGTAAACGACTTTAACAATCAAAAGATTGATGATAAAGAATGGTATGGTGGTAAAGCTGAGAAAAAGAGAAGGTTTGGAAATGGAAAACGGATTGAACAAAGTATGAAGGAGGCTGTGAACAAATCATGAAAACAGAACCTGCCTTCAAAGGATCCAAATGATCCAGTGCCTGCTGAAACCGTTAGTAAGAACACTGCTCCTTATTCTAAACTTTTCAAGATGATATTCTTCACCATCATTTTATCTTAGATATTATAAGATATCTTCATTCGTTATACATATTTTTCATATTTCTGGAGATATTTTTACAACTATTCCTATCTGCGATCATTTAACTCTCCGTAACATCTGCGCTACAATATAAAAGAAACTGTGTTAGTTTCTAAATTCTGAAATCTCTAAGTTTAAAAATATGAATGTTTTGAAGTAGTGTTGGGAACTGATACATGAATTAGTATAATATAATGAAACTTGATCAATTTCATTATATTACAGTAAGTCATGTTAAGTTTCTAATGGAATGTGATGATTCACAGTACCGTCATCATGTGCCATGTTACACGGCTCTTACATTCTATCAAGTCTTCAAACATATTAGAACGTATCACCTTGATAGTTCTATTTTTTTTTCGGAATATTCCAGTAATTTAACGAATCAAGATCGTGCCATTACAATTTCATTCTAAAACCAATAGCAAGGTTCATTCCAAATTTCCTACCTACGAATTTCGGACCATTGTTCGCTTGGCTCGAGGACGGGTAGAAGAAATGAAAGGACAAAACTTCAGAATAGAAATAGGAACATAAACCACAGCAAATAAGAGAGAGCATTAACTGTGGATGACAATGATTTTAAGGGACGGGAGTAGGAACATCGAAATATAAGAGAAGGTATAAAACCTAACAACAACCCCGAAACTACAAACCGTGCATATCAATACGTATTGCAACGTAAAGGCACGGGAGAATTAAAAACATTATAATTCCAAGGAAAGGATAAAAGAGAATAGATTCTTCTGGTGATAGATGAAAAAGAAGAATGAAAGATATGAAAGTTAGAAATATAACAAGGGTTAGAATGGGATGGAGCATATTAGCGAATGTCTTAAAGTAGGAACTAAAGAGAAAGAATAGAAGATGTGGGAAGAAAGAAAGGGAAGGAGGTAAATTTATAGTGAAATATTCGACAAAGAAATCAAAACAGATTGCCGCGTTAAATCAAAGAAGATCCTGATCGCCGCAAAACTAAATCTTATTACATAAGATTTTCTTTAAAACCCTTAAATCCCGGAAATCGATCATAATCACGTCATCGGTTACAACAATTCTATATTTACTCATTTCACTCTTTTGTGATAGCTTCGCTCGTGCGTCTCACATAACCAAATCGTTTTATCTAAATCTTTCAATAATGATAAAATTTCATTATTACCTCATATTCGTCATGAAAACATTCCTATTGTTGTTTATGACAACCTCTACCAAATTTCGAGGACGAAATTTCTTTAACGGATGGGTACTGTAACGACCCGGAAATTTCCGACCAAATTTAAACTCTAATCTCTATATGGTTCCGACACGATAAGCAAAAACCCTAAAGTTGACCCGCACTTTTTCGATCATTCTATACTTATAAGATTAATATTTACATAAATTAAACCTTACCAACATGATAAGCAATCCAAATTGTTGAGATTTATGTTTCCGAAAAGAGTTTTACACAACGTTTGACCGTCTAGTTTGACCGATGATATCACGAACTATACAATATATGATAATTATACGTTTGTGTATATATATGTATATATACATATTTAACATGATTAATGAATGTTTTAATATCTCATTTTGTATTAATAACAATAAGTTATAAGTATATTTTGAAACTACTAACTTAAGTTTTCAAAACGATAACTATACGTAACGTTATTTGACATAAATACTTAAGACTTATAATGTTTATACATATATCGTATAAGTAATGTATTTAATCACTTTTAAAGACTTAAATACATAAAATCATATAAGTGTATTCACAAAAGATAGCTATATTTGAATCCTCATTCCATTTTTCACAAAATTTCTATACGTATATCTAGAGTATTTGTACTCGTATCATACCTAGCTTCTATACGTATTTACTATTGGTATATACACATCAAATCACCACCTAACCAGCCCTTGTTCATGCCTTATGTATAAGGTAATTACTTTTGAATGATTGTAAGACTAATTACAAAAATACAAACTAAAAATTTGTCCATGTCTACTACATAAACATTTTTTTAGGAGTATATATGTATCCTCATTTTGTTTCATTTTTACTTCCATTCTCTAGCTAAAAACACCCACACTCTCAAGAACATTAAACTCCATAAACATTCAGCAAAGTTCCATGAAGATCTAGCTTCAAAAACCTTACTTAAACACCATAAGAAAACCATACAAAAACACTTCAAGAAATCCTTCCAAGAACACCAACTTACTTCCAATCTTTCATCCACCTCTAGTACCCTTTTGATTCTAGCTTCTTACTTCTCTTTTACAGCAACTTCATCCAAGGAACTTGAGGTAGAATCTATGTTCATAACCTTATTCGATTCATATATATATAGCTATCTTATTTTGTGGTACAAAAGTTTAACAACAAGAACATAGTTTGAATGTTTTCAAACTTGTTTGCAAACTAAATAGATCCTTCTAACTTAACTTTTAAAATACTTCAAGACCTGTAATATAACTTATGTATATGCTAATTTAACAAGGTAAAACTTGGTTTTTCAAAGTATAAGTATTTTTAGAAAAATGGTCATTAAATGATTTTGTTGTAACAAAAATGTTTAACTTCATATGTTTCACTAATGTTTCACTTATGCCGTATGATTTTGAATACAAACCAAGGTATTTACAGTTCATAGTCTTAAAGAAGAACTCGATCCAAGAAGATGGCAATTTGAATCAACGAAAACGGATTTGTAACGAAGAAACTATGACCGAAACAAAATTGGTTATCCTAGATCATTTCAACTACGGGATCAATTGGAAAAAATGATATAAATCACATATTTCTAAGATAACATGATATTTTATATATATGTACTTATAATTCAATTTTATATGGTTCAGGATCACCCGTAAACAATACGAGAAGATTAATCATAAGATCCCATGTTTGTACGCAACACGTCATTTGACAACACCGGTACTTTATGTACGCAATACGTCATTTGACAACACCGGTACCGTGGGTCAAGATTAATCTCGACCAATACATATACGATGAGGGTTTTATTTATTTCATTGGGGGTTTATTAAACATCTAAATATGAACCATTAAAATTGAATTACTAACAACGAACTGCTAACTACGGACTAAGGAATTATTCAAAGTATTAAAAGTATAACAAGTATATATATGTGACGTTTGTTTAAAAAAGAAAAGGTATTGATATATTATATATGGATAGGTTCGTGATATCAACCGGAGACCAAGTCAAATTATATATATATCTTCAAGACGAAAGTGAGTATATAGTCCCACTTTTAAACTCTAAATATTTCGGGATGAGAATACATGTATTTTATGTTTTACATTATGGACACAAGTAACTGAAAAATATATTCTACGTTGAGTTGTACCACTGGCATACTTCCCTGTAGCTTGGTAACTAATATTTACAGCGGTATTGTAAACGCGAATCCTGTTGATAGATCTATCGGGCCTGACAACCCCAACCGGACTGGACGACCAGTATTCAACGGTTGCACAGTACTTCGTTTCGTGACTACACTTGGTACAGTGTAGTAAGATTTCATATTAAAGGGAATATGCGACGTGATTAATTGTTAAGTATGGTTACCAAGTGCTCAACCACTTAGAATATTTTTATTAAAATGTTTATATATGAAATCTTGTGGTCCATCGTTATATCGCTGCTAGCATCAAACCTATATATCTCACCAACTTTATGTTGACGTTTTAAAGCATGTTATTCTCAGGTATGAATTAAGACTTCCGCTGTGCGTTAGCTCATATTAAGGATACTAGTTGGGACCATTTAAGCCATGATACAAGAACGTTGCATTCGAGTCATTGAAGATCATTAAAGACATTTATTAAGTAAATGACAGTTTAGGTCATTTGGATATCGAGAAATGTTTGACGAGTTTATTAATTTTTTTTATGTAAAGATAGATTGCCTTTTAAGAATAAATGCAACGTTTGTAAAATGTATCATATAGAGGTCAAGTACCTCGCGATGTTATCAACTGTTGTAATTCGTTTGTAATCAATATGGACATCGTCCGGATGATTAGTTTCGGATCCTTTCATACTGGTCCGACACGATCAATAATCTTGAATGGTCCAATATACCTTGGATTTAATTTCCCTCGTTTACCAAATCGAACAACGCCTTTCCAAGGTGCAACTTTAAGCATGACCATCTCTCCAATTTCAAATTCTATATCTTTTCTTTTAATGTCAGCGTAGCTCTTTTGTCGACTTTGGGCGGTTTTCAACCGTTGTTGAATTTGGATGATCTTCTCGGTAGTTTCTTGTATAATCTCCGGACCCGTAATCTGTCTATCCCCCACTTCACTCCAACAAATCGGAGACCTGCACTTTCTACCATAAAGTGCTTCAAATGGCGCCATCTCAATGCTTGAATGGTAGCTGTTGTTGTAGGAAAATTCTGCTAACGGTAGATGTCGATCCCAACTGTTTCCGAAATCAATAACACATGCTCGTAGCATGTCTTCAAGCATTTGTATCGTCCTTTCGCTCTGCCCATCAGTTTGTGGATGATAGGCAGTACTCATGTCTAGACGAGTTCCTAATGCTTGCTGTAATGTCTGCCAGAATCTTGAAATAAATCTACCATCCCTATCAGAGATAATAGAGATTGGTATTCCATGTCTGGAGACGACTTCCTTCAAATACAGTCGTGCTAACTTCTCCATCTTGTCATCTTCTCTTACTGGCAGGAAGTGTGCTGATTTGGTGAGACGATCAACTATTACCCAAATAGTATCAAAACCACTTGCAGTCCTTGGCAATTTAGTGATGAAATCCATGGTAATGTTTTCCCATTTCCATTCCGGGATTTCGGGTTGTTGAAGTAGACCTGATGGTTTCTGATGCTCAGCTTTGACCTTAGAACACGTCAAACATTCTCCTACATATTTAGCAACATCGGCTTTCATACCCGGTCACCAAAAATGTTTCTTGAGATCCTTGTACATCTTCCCCATTCCAGGATGTATTGAGTATCTGGTTTTATGAGCTTCTCTAAGTACCATTTCTCTCATATCTCCAAATTTTGGTACCCAAATCCTTTCAGCCCTATACCGGGTTACGTCTTCCCGAATATTAAGATGCTTCTCCGATCCCTGGGGTATTTCATCCTTTAAATTTTCCTCTTTTAAAACTCCTTGTTGTGCCTCCTTTATTTGAGTAGCAAGGTTATTATGAATCATTATATTCATAGATTATACTCGAATGGGTTCTCTGTCCTTCCTGCTCAAGGCATCGGCTACCACATTTGCCTTCCCCGGGTGGTAACGAATCTCAAAGTCGTAATCATTCAACAATTCAATCCACCTACGCTGCCTCATATTCAGTTGTTTCTGATTAAATATGTGTTGAAGACTTTTGTGGTCGGTATATATAATACTTTTGACCCCATATAAGTAGTGCCTCCAAGTCTTTAATGCTAAAACAACCGCGCCTAATTCCAAATCATGCGTCGTATAATTTTGTTCGTGAATCTTCAATTGTCTAGACGCATAAGCAATCACCTTCGTTCGTTGCATTAATACACAACCGAGACCTTGCTTTGATGCGTCACAATAAATCACAAAATCATCATTCCCTTCAGGCAATGACAATATAGGTGCCGTAGTTAGCTTTTTCTTCAATAACTGAAACGCTTTCTCTTGTTCATCATTCCATTCAAATTTCTTCCCTTTATGCGTTAATGCAGTCAAGGGTTTTGCTATTCTGGAAAAGTCTTGGATGAACCTTCTGTAGTAACCAGCTAGTCCTAAAAACTGGCGTATGTGTTTCGGAGTTTTCGGGGTTTCCCACTTTTCAACAGTTTCTATCTTTGCCGGATCCACCTTAATACCTTCTTTGTTCACTATGTGACCGAGGAATTGAACTTCTTCCAACCAAAATGCACACTTTGAAAACTTAGCGTACAATTCTTCCTTCCTCAATACTTCTAACACCTTTCTCAAATGTTCACCGTGTTCTTGGTCATTCTTTGAGTAAATAAGTATGTCATCAATGAAAACAATGACAAACTTGTCAAGGTATGGTCCACACACTCGGTTCATAAGGTCCATGAACACAGCTGGTGCATTAGTTAAACCAAACGGCATGACCATAAACTCGTAATGACCGTAACGTGTTCTGAAAGTAGTCTTTGGAATATCATCTTCTTTCACCCGCATTTGATGATACCCGGAACGTAAGTCAATCTTTGAATAAACAGACGAGCCTTGCAGTTGATCAAATAAGTCGTCGATTCACGGTAGTGGGTAGCGGTTCTTGATGGTAAGTTTGTTCAACTCTCGGTAGTCGATACACAACCTGAATGTACCATCTTTCTTCTTGACAAACAAAACAGGAGCTCCCCACGGTGATGTGCTTGGTCGAATGAAACCATGCTCTAAAAGTTCTTGTAATTGGCTTTGCAGTTCTTTCATCTCGCTGGGTGCGAGTCTGTAAGGAGCACGAGCTATTGGTGCAGCTCCTGGTAGAAGATCTATTTGAAATTCAACGGATCGATGTGGGGGTAATCCCGGTAATTCTTTCGAAAATACATCGAGAAATTCTTTTGCGACGGGAACATCATTGATGCTCTTTTCTTCAGTTTGTACTTTCTCGACGTGTGCTAGAACAGCATAGCAACCTTTTCTTATTAGTTTTTGTGCCTTCAAATTACTAATAAGATGTAGCTTCGTGTTGCCCTTTTCTCCGTACACCATTAAGGGTTTTCCTTTTTCTCGTATAATGCGAATTGCATTTTTGTAACAAACGATCTCTGCTTTCACTTCTTTCAACCAGTCCATACCGATTATCACATCAAAACTCCCTAACTCTACTGGTATCAAGTCAATCTTAAATGTTTCGCTAACCAGTTTAATTTCTCGATTCCGACATATATTATCTGCTGAAATTAATTTACCATTTGCTAATTCGAGTAAAAATTTACTATCCAAAGGCGTCAATGGACAACTTAATTTAGCACAAAAATCTCTACTCATATAGCTTCTATCCGCACCCGAATCAAATAAAACGTAAGCAGATTTATTGTCAATAAGAAACGTACCCGTAACAAGCTCCGGGTCTTCCTGTACCTCTGCAGCATTAATATTGAAAACTCTTCCGCGGCCTTGTCCATTCGTGTTCTCCTGGTTCGGGCAATTTCTAATAATGTGGCCCGGTTTTCCACATTTATAACAAACTACATTGGCATAACTTGCTCCGACACTACTTGCTCCACCATTACTCGTTCCGACACCATTTGTTCCTTTCGTTCTATTAACCCCTGGTCCGTAGACCTCACACTTCGCCGCGCTATGACCATTTCTTTTACACTTATTGCAAAATTTGGTGCAGAACCCCGAGTGATACTTTTCACACCTTTGGCATAGCTGCTTCTGATTGTTGTTGTTGTTGCGGTTATTATTGTTGTTGGGATGATTGTTGTAGTTGCTGTTGTTGTTGTTGTTGTTGTTGGGCCGTTTGTTGTAGTTGCGATTGATGTTGCGATTGTTGGGATAATTGTTGCGATTATTGTTGTAATTGCTGTTGTTGTTATATTGGTGATTCTTATCACCGTTTTCCTCCCACTTTCTTTTGACTTGCTTCACATTGGCCTCTTCAGCAGTCTGTTCTTTAATTCTTTCTTCAATCTGGTTCACTAGTTTGTGAGCCATTCTACATGCCTGTTGTATGGAGGCGGGCTCGTGTGAACTTATATCTTCTTGGATTCTTTCCGGTAATCCTTTCACAAACGCGTTGATCTTCTCTTGCTCATCTTCGAACGCTCCCGGACACAATAGGCACAATTCTGTGAATCGTCTTTCATACGTGGTAATATCAAATCCTTGGGTTCGTAACCCTCTAAGTTCTGTCTTGAGCTTATTGACCTCGGTTCTGGGACGGTACTTCTCGTTCATCAAGTGCTTGAATGCTGACCATGGTAGTGCGTACGCATCGTCTTGTCCCATTTGCTCTAGATAGGTATTCCACCATGTTAACGCAGAACCTGTGAAGGTATGCGTAGCGTACTTCACTTTGTCCTCTTCAGTACACTTACTTATGGCAAACACCGATTTGACCTTCTCGGTCCACCGTTTCAATCCGATCGGTCCTTCGGTTCCATCAAATTCCAAAGGTTTGCAGGCAGTGAATTCTTTGTAGGTGCATCCTACACGATTTCCTGTACTGCTAGATCCAAGGTTATTGTTGGTATGTAGTGCAGCCTGTACTGCGGCTATGTTTGAAGCTAGAAAAGTACGGAATTCCTCTTCATTCATATTCACGGTGTGTCGAGTAGCCGGTGCCATTTCCTTCAAAATAGTCAAATGGAACAAGTTAATCATACAGAATATTAAGAGTAGTTAATAGTATTTCGTAGCATAATATGAACTCATTTATAAAAGCTTTTTCTTCATATTAGCGTTTTATAAGTTTAAATTCGGGTAGTACCTACCCGTTAAGTTCATACTTAGTAGCTAATATACAATTCAACTACTACAATTCTATATGAAAAACTGATTATAATAATATTTCGCGTTCAAACTTTTATTCAATATTTTACAAACTTACAATATCGCTTATTATACATAAAGCATGAAATATAGCACACAATAACTTTGATACAAGATAGTTGTGAAGATAATTCTAGCTAGTACACAAGTCGTTCAGCAAAGGCAATAAAGACACGTAATTCATACGTCCAGAAACAAGTCATGCATTCTGGTTTTACTAGGACTACTTCCCATCCTTGGTCTTGTGGAACATAACCGTTATGGCCGTTGATAAGACAGCATGTTGTAACGTCGTCAAAGGGACGAGGGTTACGTAATGTCCAACAGTCCCGTAACAATCTAAAAACCTCATTTCTTACCCCAATTACCGACTCCGTCACTTGTGGGAACGTTTTGTTTAATAGTTGTAGGCCGATGTTCTTGTTCTCACTTTGGTGAGAAGCGAACATTACTAATCCGTAAGCATAACATGCTTCTTTATGTTGCATGTTAGCCGCTTTTTCTAAATCATGAAGTCCAATATTCGGATATATTGAGTCAAAATAATTTCTTAACCCATTGCGTAAAATAGCATTTGGGTTCTCCGCAATATATGCGTCAAAGTAAACACATCGTAACTTATGGATTTCCCAATGTGATATCCCCCATCTTTCGAACGAAAGCCTTTTATAAACCAAGGCATTCTTGGAACGTTCTTCGAATGTCTTACAAACTGATCTCGCCTTAAATAGTTGTGCCGAAGAATTCTGACCGACTCTAGACAAGATTTCATCAATCATGTCTCCGGGTAGGTCTCTTAAAATATTGGGTTATCTATCCATTTTGTGTTTTTATACTGTAAAATAGACAAGAGTTAGATTCATAAAAAAAAATACTTATTAATACAAGCAATTTTTCCATATATCATAAAGCATAAGCACACTATATTACATATATTACACCACACGAATACAGCTATCTTATTCCGACTCGCTTGTTTCTTCTTCTTTGGTTTTGGTTCGTTTTGCCAAGTTTCTAGGGATATATGATGTTCCCCTAATACGAGCCGTCGTTATCCACATTGGTTTAGAAAAACTTGGTGGTTTAGAGGTTCCCGGGTCATTGTTACAACTTAAGGACTTCGGGGGTTGACGATACATATAAAGTTCATCGGGGTTGGAATTAGATTTCTCTATTTTTATGCCCTTTCCCTTATTATTTTCTTTTGCCTTTTTAAATTCAGTTGGGGTAATTTCTATAACATCATCGGAATTCTCGTCGGAATCCGATTCATCGGAGAATTGGTAATCCTCCCAATATTTTGCTTCCTTGGCGGAAACACCATTGACCATAATTAACCTTGGTCGGTTAGTTGAGGATTTTCTTTTACTTAACCGTTTTATTATTTCCCCCACCGGTTCTATTTCTTCATCCGGTTCCGATTCTTCTTCCGGTTCCGATTCTTCTTCCGGTCCCGATTCTTCTTCCGGTTCCGATTCTTCTTCTGGTTCCGACTCTTCTTCCGGTTCCTCTTCGGGAACTTGTGAATCAGTCCACGAATCATTCCAATTTACATTTGACTCTTCATTATTATTAGGTGAGTCAATGGGACTTGTTCTAGAGGTAGACATCTATCACGTAATATCAAACGCGTTAAGAGATTAATATATCACATAATATTCACATGTTAAAAATATATAGTTTCCAACAAAATTTGTTAAGCAATCATTTTTCAAGTAAACACGGTCGAAGTCCAGACTCACTAATGCATCCTAACAAACTCGATAAGACACACTAATGCAAAATTCTGGTTCTCTAAGACCAACGCTCGGATACCAACTGAAATGTCCCGTTCTTATTGATTAAAAACGTTCCATATTAATTGATTTCGTTGCGAGGTTTTGACCTCTATATGAGACGTTTTTCAAAGACTGCATTCATTTTTAAAACAAACCATAACCTTTATTTCATAGATAAAGGTTTTAAAAAGCTTTACGTAGATTATCAAATAATGATAATCTAAAATATCCTGTTTACACACGACCATTACATAATGGTTTACAATACAAATATGTTACAACAAAATAAGTTTCTTGAATGCAGTTTTTACACAATATCATACAAGAATGGACTCCAAATCTCGTCCTTATTTAACTATGCGACTGCGGAAGCTCTTAATAATCACCTGAGAATAAACATGCTTAAAATGTCAACAAAAATGTTGGTGAGTTATAGGTTTAACCTATATATATCAAATCATAATAATAGACCACAAGATTTCATATTTCAATACACATCCCATACATAGAGATAAAAATCATTCATATGGTGAACACCTGGTAACCGACATTAACAAGATGCATATATAAGAATATCCCCATCATTCCGGGACACCCTTCGGATATGATATAAATTTCAAAGTACTAAAGCATCCGGTACTTTGGATGGGGTTTGTTAGGCCCAATAGATCTATCTTTAGGATTCGCGTCAATTAGGGTGTCTGTTCCCTAATTCTTAGATTACCAGACTTAATAAAAAGGGGCATATTCGATTTCAATAATTTAACCATAGAATGTAGTTTCACGTACTTGTGTCTATTTTGTAAATCATTTATAAAACCTGCATGTATTCTCATCCCAAAAATATTAGATTTTAAAAGTGGGACTATAACTCACTTTCACAGATTTTTACTTCGTCGGGAAGTAAGACTTGACCACTGGTTGATTCACGAACCTATAACAATATATACATATATATCAAAGTATGTTCAAAATATATTTACAACACTTTTAATATATTTTGATGTTTTAAGTTTATTAAGTCAGCTGTCCTCGTTAGTAACCTACAACTAGTTGTCCACAGTTAGATGTACAGAAATAAATCGATAAATATTATCTTGAATCAATCCACGACCCAGTGTATACGTATCTCAGTATTGATCACAACTCAAACTATATATATTTTGGAATCAACCTCAACCCTGTATAGCTAACTCCAACATTCACATATAGAGTGTCTATGGTTGTTCTGAAATATATATAGATGTGTCGACATGATAGGTCGAAACATTGTATACGTGTCTATGGTATCTCAAGATTACATAATATACAATACAAGTTGATTAAGTTATGGTTGGAATAGATTTGTTACAAATTTTCACGTAGCTAAAATGAGAAAAATTATCCAATCTTGTTTTACCCATAACTTCTTCATTTTAAATCCGTTTTGAGTGAATCAAATTGCTATGGTTTCATATTGAACTCTATTTTATGAATCTAAACAGAAAAAGTATAGGTTTATAGTCGGAAAAATAAGTTACAAGTCGTTTTTGTAAAGGTAGTCATTTCAGTCGAAAGAACGACGTCTAGATGACCATTTTAGAAAACATACTTCCACTTTGAGTTTAACCATAATTTTTGGATATAGTTTCATGTTCATAATAAAAATCATTTTCTCAGAATAACAACTTTTAAATCAAAGTTTATCATAGTTTTTAATTAACTAACCCAAAACAGCCCGCGGTGTTACTACGACGGCGTAAATCCGGTTTTACGGTGTTTTTCGTGTCACCAGGTTTTAAATCATTAAGTTAGCATATCATATAGATATAGAACATGTGTTTAGTTGATTTTAAAAGTCAAGTTAGAAGTATTAACTTTTGTTTGCGAATAAGTTTAGAATTAACTAAACTATGTTCTAGTGATTACAAGTTTAAACCTTCGAATAAGATAGCTTTATATGTATGAATTGAATGATGTTATGAACATCATTACTACCTTAAGTTCCTTGGATAAACCTACTGGAAAAGTGAAAAATGGATCTAGCTTCAACGGATCCTTGGATGGCTCGAAGTTCTTGAAGCAGAATCATGACACGAAAACAAGTTCAAGTAAGATCATCACTTGAAATAAGATTGTTATATTTATAGAAATTGAACCAAAGTTTGAATATGATTATTACCTTGTATTAGAATGATAACCTACTGTAAGAAACAATGATTTCTTGAGGTTGGATGATCACCTTACAAGATTGGAAGTGAGCTAGCAAACTTGAAAGTATTCTTGATTTTATGTAACTAGAACTTGTAGAATATATGAAGAACACTTAGAACTTGAAGATAGAACTTGAGAGAGATCAATTAGATGAAGAAAATTGAAGAATGAAAGTGTTTGTAGGTGTTTTTGGTCGTTGGTGTATGGATTAGATATAAAGGATATGTAATTTTGTTTTCATGTAAATAAGTCATAAATGATTACTCATATTTTTGTAATTTTATGAGATATTTCATGCTAGTTGCCAAATGATGGTTCCCACATATGTTAGGTGACTCACATGGGCTGCTAAGAGCTGATCATTGGAGTGTATATACCAATAGTACATACATCTAAAAGCTGTGTATTGTACGAGTACGAATACGGGTGCATACGAGTAGAATTGTTGATGAAACTGAACGAGGATGTAATTGTAAGCATTTTTTGTTAAGTAGAAGTATTTTGATAAGTGTATTGAAGTCTTTCAAAAGTGTATAAATACATATTAAAACACTACATGTATATACATTTTAACTGAGTCGTTAAGTCATCGTTAGTCGTTACATGTAAGTGTTGTTTTGAAACCTTTAGGTTAACGATCTTGTTAAATGTTGTTAACCCAATGTTTATAATATCAAATGAGATTTTAAATTATTATATTATCATGATATTATCATGTATGAATATCTCTTAATATGATATATATACATTAAATGTCTTTACAACGATAATCGTTACATATATGTCTCGTTTAAAAATCATTAAGTTAGTAGTCTTGTTTTTACATATGTAGTTCATTGTTAATATACTTAATGATATGTTTACTTATCATAGTATCATGTTAACTATATATATATCCATATATATGTCATCATATAGTTTTTACAAGTTTTAACGTTCGTGAATCACCGGTCAACTTGGGTGGTCAATTGTCTATATGAAACATATTTCAATTAATCAAGTCTTAACAAGTTTGATTGCTTAACATGTTGGAAACATTTAATTATGTAAATATCAATCTCAATTAATATATATAAACATGGAAAAGTTCGGGTCACTACATAAACCCCTTTAAAGACTTGATTCTCCCCACACTTAGTTAGCTGTGGTGTCGAAATTGTGATTAACTTCGTTGTTGACTTCCATCGGACCATGTATGTAATGTTTAACTCTGTGACCATTAACTTTAAATTCAATCCCATTTGAATTTATTAATTCTATCGTTCCGTATGGGAAAACTCTTTTGACTATGAATGGTCCAGACCATCTTGATTTCAATTTTCCAGGAAATAGCTTGAATCGTGAATTGAAAAGAAGAACTCTGTCTCCTTCTTTAAATTCTTTTGAACTTCTGATTCTTTTATCATGCCATTTCTTCGTTCTTTCTTTATAGATTAACGAATTTTCGTATGCTTCATGTCTTAATTCTTCTAATTCATTTAGTTGACTTAATCGTAGACGTCCGGCTTCATGTAAATCAAGATTACATGTCTTCAAAGCCCAAAATGCTTTGTGTTCAATTTCTACTAGAAGATGACATGCTTTTCCATAAACAAGTCTAAAAGGTGTGGTTCCAATTGGAGTTTTGTAGGCTGTTCTAAAAGCCCAGAGTGCATCCTCCAATTTAATGGACCATTCCTTCGGATTTGATCCTACGGTTTTCTCTAGAATACGTTTTAAAGCTCGGTTGGTATTTTCAACTTGTCCACTTGTTTGTGGATGATATGCGGTGGAGATTTGATGAGTTACTCCATATCTTTTAAGAACTTTCTCAAGTTGATTATTACAGAAATGAGTTCCCCGATCACTTATTAAAGCTTTCGGTGTTCCAAACCTTGCAAAAAGACGTTTTAAAAAGTTGACTACAACTCGTGCATCGTTAGTTGGGAGAGCTTGTGCTTCCGCCCATTTAGATACATAATCAATGGCTACGAGTATATATAGATTATTATGAGATTTTGGAAATGGATCCATAAAGTCAATACCCCAAATGTCAAATACTTCACATACTTGGATGACATTTTGTGGCATTTCATCACGTTGACTTATTTTTCCGGCCCTTTGATAAGCATCACAGGATTTGCAAAGAAGGTGTGCGTCTTTGTAAATTGTAGGCCAGTAGAATCCAGCATCATAAACTTTTCTTGCTGTTAGTTGAGGCCCATAATGCCCTCCTGTTGCTCCTGTGTGACAATGGTTTAATATTTTACTAGCTTCATCTCCAAATACACATCGGCGTATTATTCCATCGGGACAACTTTTAAACAGATGTGGATCTTCCCAAAAATAGTGTTTTATATCACTGAAGAATTTCTTTCGTCTTTGGTACGATAATCCTTTTTCAAGGAATCCACATACTAAGTAGTTTGCATAGTCTGCAAACCATGGAATTTCTTTATAATCTATCTTCAATAGATATTCATCAGAAAAGTTGTCTTGTATGGCCGATTCATTTAGAACTTCTAACTCGGGATTTTCAAGACGAGAAAGATGATCAGCGGCAAGATTTTCTGCTCCTCTTTTATCTCGGATTTCAATATCAAACTCTTGTAAGAGTAAGATCCAACGGATTAATCTTGGTTTAGCATCTTGTTTCGAAAATAGGTATCTAAGAGCAGAATGGTCGGTATAAACCACCGTTTTTGCTAGAACGAGATATGATCGAAATTTGTCAAAAGCAAAGACAATAGCAAGGAGTTCTTTTTCAGTAGTTGTATAGTTCGTTTGTGCTCCTTGTAACGTCTTACTAGCATAATATATAGGTTGAAATCGTTTTTCAATCCTTTGTCCTAAAACGACTCCCATTGCAAAATCACTTGCATCGCACATTAGTTCAAATGGTAGATTCCAATTTGTTATCATGATCGGCGCATTAGTGAGTTTTTCTTTAAGAATATTAAAAGATTTGATACACTCATCTGAAAAGATGAATGGAGCATCCTTTTCTAGGAGTTTATTCATAGGAGTGGCAATTTTAGAGAAATCTTTTATGAAACGTCGGTAAAAACCGGCATGCCCTAGAAAACTCCTAACTCCTCTAACATTGGTGGTATGTGGAAGTTTAGCAATTACATCAACTTTAGCTCTATCCCCTTCAATTCCTTCTTTTGAAATTTTATGACCAAGAACGATGCCTTCTTTAACCATGAAATGGAATTTCTCCCAATTAAGTACTAGATTTGATTGTTCGCATCTAATAAGCATTCGTTCAAGATTAGCTAGACATGTTTCAAATGTATCACCGAAGACTGAAAAGTCATCCATGAAAACTTCCATGCATTCTTCTATCATGTCGTGAAAAATCGCCATCATACACCTTTGAAAGGTTGCAGGGGCGTTACAAAGTCCAAATGGCATGCGTTTGTAAGCAAAAGTACCATAAGGGCACGTGAATGTGGTTTTCTCTTGATCTTCGGGTGCTATTGGAATTTGAAAATATCCGGAAAATCCATCTAGAAAACAATAGTAACTATTTTCGGCTAATCTTTCCAACATTTGATCTATGAAAGGTAAGGGAAAGTGATCTTTTCTGGTGGCGTCATTTAATTTTCTATAATCAATACACACACGCCATCCTGTTACAGTCCTAGTAGGAATAAGCTCATTTTTCTCATTTGTAATGACAGTCATGCCACCCTTCTTAGGCACGCATTGAACTGGGCTTACCCATGGACTATCAGAAATTGGATATATCAAACCTGCATCTAGCAGTTTAATAATCTCTTTCTTAACTACATCTTGCATATTAGGATTTAGTCTTCGTTGGCGTTGCACATACGTTTTATGACCTTCTTCCATAAGGATTTTATGTGTGCAATACGAAGGACTTATTCCTTTAATATCATGAATCTTCCATGCAATGGCTGGTTTGTGAGCTTTCAACACAGAAATGAGTTGTGATTTCTCATTTTCAGTAAGAGAAGACGATATTATTACAGGTAATTCAGATTCACCATGTAAATAAGCGTATTCCAAATGGTTTGGAAGTGGCTTTAACTCTAATTTCGGTGGTTCTTCTATCGATGATTTGTATCGATATCTGTCTTCTTCTTTTAGCATTTGAATTTCTTCTGTTGTTGGTTCATATCCATTAGCTATAAGTGTAGCTAACATTTCAGCTTCATCAATTGGTTCATTACCTTCTCCTAAAGAACATTCTCCTGTTCCTTGTAATTCTGGAAATTCTTCTAATAATTCTGCATGTGCATCTATAGTTTGAATATAATAACATGTATCATCTGCAGATTGCGGTTGTTGCATTGCTCTATCAACTGAAAAGGTAACACTCTCATCCTCTATACTTAGGGTCAGTTTCTTACCGAACACGTCTATCATTGCTTTAGCCGTGTTTAAGAATGGTCTTCCTAATATGAGAGGAACTTGAGAATCTTCTTCCATGTCCAGAACAACAAAATCTACTGGAAATACTAAAGTACCAACTTTAACTAGCATGTTCTCCATTATCCCTCTAGGATATTTTATTGATCTATCGGCTAGTTGTATGCTTATTCTGGTTGGTTTCAATTCTCCAAGGTCTAGTTTAGCGTATAGTGAATACGGCATTAGATTTATACTAGCACCTAAGTCTGCCAATGCTTCTATTGAACTAAGACTACCCAGAAAACATGGAATTGTGAAACTTCCTGGATCAGATAGTTTTTCTGGTATCTTATTCAACAGCACTGCTGAACAATTAGCATTCATGGTAACAGCCGAGAGTTCTTCCATTTTCTTTCTATTTGAGATTAGATCTTTCAAGAATTTAGCATATCTAGGCATTCCTGAAATCACATCAATGAAAGGAAGATTTACATTTATCTGTTTAAACATATCCAAGAATTTGGATTGCTCGGCTTCAAGTTTCTCTTTCTTCATTTTACTCGGGTAAGGAAGTGGTGGTTGGTATGGTTTAACATAAGGTTTAGCCTTAACTGTGTTATCTTCATTAACCTTTTCAACTACCGGTTCTTTTTCCTTATCTTGATCAGGTTGTGGTTCTTGTGGAGTAGGAATAGCTTCATCAGAAGTTACAAGTATTTCAGGTGGTTTAAGTGTTGTACCACTTCTTGTGGTAATGGCTTTAGTTGTTTCATTCCGGGGGTTATCATTTGTATCACTAGGTAGACTTCCCGGTTTTCTTTCACCTATTAACCTTGCTAGGTTACTTACCTCTTGTTCCAGATTTTGAATAGAAGCTTGTTGATTTCTAAATGCTTGAGCATTTTGTTCATTAGTTTGTTTCTGAGATGTGAAAAACTGCGTTTGAGTTTCAACTAGATTCGTCATCATATCTTCTAAATTCGGCTTTTTATCATCGGTTTGTTGTGGTGGTTTGTTTTGAAAATTAGATCTTTGCTGGTTGTAAGTATTGTTGGATACTTGTTGATTGCTAGGACCTTGTTGGTTGTTGTATGGAATATTTCTGTTATAGTTCTGGTTTTGATTGTAAATCGGTCTTGGCGGTTGATAATTATTCTGATAATTATTTCCAGGCCTTTGGTTTATGTATGAAATATTCTCTCTTTGTTCCATTGTTAATTCAATACTGAGACAATCTTTTGTCAAATGTGGTCCTCCACACTGCTCACAACTAATTCGTATTGAGTGAATATCCTTAGTCATCTTTTCCATTCGTCTCTCGACAGCATCTATCTTTGAGGAAATGGAATCTAAGTCATGGCTAGAATCGGCTCTAGCTGCTTTAGATGATCTAACGATATCTTTTTCTTGGTGCCACTCATGTGAGTGGGAAGCAGTGTTATCAATAATTTTGTAAGCATCAGTTTCGGTTTTCTTCATAATAGAACCACCAGCTGCTATATCTATGTCTTTCCTTGTAGTGATGTCGCATCCTTGGTAGAATATTTGTACTATTTGACAGGTGTCTAAACCATGTTGCGGACATCCTCTTAACAACTTTCCATATCTTGTCCACGCCTCATATAGAGTTTCATTTGGCTTCTGTGTAAACGTAACAATTTCTGCTTGAAGTCTTACGGCTTTAGATGCCGGAAAGAATTGTTTAAGAAATTTTTCAACTAAAACGTCCCATGTATCAATCGCCCCTTCAGGTAACGATTCCAACCAATCTTTGGCTTCTCCCTTTAAAGTCCAGGGAAATAACATGAGATATATCTGTTCATCCTCCACTTCTCGGATTTTAAATAGTGTGCAGATCCTATTAAAGGTACGTAAATGTTCATTTGGATCTTCCTTCGGCGCACCACTAAATTGGCATTGATTAGTCACCATGTGTAGAATTTGTCCTTTGATTTCATAATCTGGCGCATTAATGTCTGGATGAGTAATTGCGTGACCTTGGCCAGTGCGTTTAGCTCTCATTCGGTCTTCCATACTTAAAGGTTCCAAATTCTCCATAATTGAACTTGTTGAATCGGAATCACTAGAGGATTCTGATTTAATGGTTCGTTCCTCAACAATCTCTGTTTGAATGATTGGTGGTTCCGGAGGAAAGTTTAGTGGTTCAGGATCTACGAATCGTTCCTGAATATTCTCCGGATTCTCAATTGTGAGGTCGGGTTCAAAAAATGGATTATCGGAAATTTGAACTGGAGTACTTGGTCGACTGGATGACGATTCTAAAGAAAAATCAACGGCAGTAATATTTGCTAAATGTCTTGATCTAGTTACAGGTGGTGAACGTACAAAAGGTGGTGAACGTCTTGCTCGGTGCATTCACTGAATATCCTATTAGTTTTTAAAAGGAAAGAAAAATTATAATAAGTTATCCAATCAATAGACTTTTCTGATTTTGCCCACGTTTCGAATAGCCAAAAGATGCAGCAGAGGGGCAGGATTCGTTTGGCCTCAATATAATTGAGGACTGTTTGGCTCCAATAACCCGGTCCACGTACAAATCCAACTATTACTACGAACCAGAAAATTTTGATGTCTATTAATTTAACCACTTAAAATAAATTTTCGTAATTTTAAGAAATTTAGATAAGAAGTAGAATAAAAATCTATGACCTAAAAACTAGAATAGCGAGAAATAAGAAAGAAAAAGAGCGTGTCGGAAAAAGGTCGAAAAAGAAAAATGGTTGAAAAATAAAAGGTGACGGAAAAATAAAAAAAAACTTTTAAAACTTAAAAATACTTAACTAACCTAACCTTATTACTACAACTAACTTAAAATTATAATCGCAAATTGAGATTACTAATTGGAATGATAATTGATACATAGGTAAAAGTCATCTAAAAATATTAAAGCTTACAGGAAAAACTAAATCCCAAATGGAAATAACTTAAAAAGAAACTAAAACTTAAAAAGGCGTCGCAAAATTCTAAAGCACCTAAATCTTAGTCTAAAGAAAAAGCACTTAAGGGATTTTACGGCAAAGCCTAAAAATCTAGAAATAAAAATAACTATGGCAAAAACTAAGTTTAAAACTAAATATGAGCTAAAAATACAAATATTACGCTAAAACGATTAAAAAGGGACAAAATATAAAAATATACAAAAAGTTGTAAAAAGTACAATTTTTATAAAAATATTATTTTTATATTATTTATTTTATAAAACTATTATTTTTACAATTTAATTAAACTAATTTAACTAAAATATAAAATAATAATAAAAACTAAAAACTAATTAAAAACTAAAACTAATTAGGGTTTTAATTAAAAATAATAATAATAATTACGTAATTAATGCTAAATTAGGGTTCTGTCGCCTGTCAGATCTGCTTCGCGACTTGCGGTATTTCAAGCAGTAAACCCCGCGACTCGCGGGGTTCCAAAATTCAACTGACAGGTTTAAAATTCGACGCGTTTTTTTTTATTTTTTTTTTATTTTCTGTTTTTATATTTTCTGTTTATATAATCTAAAATTTTTTTATATAATTTAAATAAAATTTATCTTTAATAACTAAGATAAAAATAAAATACTTTATAACAATCTATATAAAAATAGATTTATATATATTTATATTTTTTTTCGGTTTTTTATATTTATATAAAAATAGTTTTATTTATTTTGTAATTTGTAATGTTGATACGTTTAATACTTATGTTAATATTGTAATAATTTTTTATAATTTTCTAACTTTTATTCTTAGATTTTAATAATTTTTGAATGTGGGGTAATATACCAAACTTCCAAAATATGTATATATGTTTGCAGTTTATCTTATGTACACAACAGGGTAAAACAACGCATTTTCAAAGACTGGCATTAAGTTCAGCAAAAGCAACTAATTTTGACGACAAGATGCAAAATATATGAGAAATAACAACAAGACGGAATGAACAAATGATGTGCACCATTTATCATTCAGCAAACAAACGCCAATATGTTTGGAAACTTTGGTAAAATTTAATCAATTTCACACAAATCACCCTCAATAATTTAAATTGTTACTGATTTCTTGCAAATGAGGGCATTGCAAGATCTTAAGTGTGGGAAGGGGTTAAATTCTTTCGGATTTTAAAATTTTTATCTTAAACACTTGGTTACCATTAAAAATACTAGTAAAGCAGTAGTTGTATTAGAATCTAGTGCTCTCTGATAATAAAGAACAGCCCTAGAATTATATACTGACTACCCAATTCTAGTAAAATTTTACAAAATTTTCAATTAAATGAACTCAAAATCATGTTTATACATATTTATGAACGATAAAACTAGGTTTTAACACCGAAATTATTGTTACCTCGGAAAGGACATAAATTGAGAAACAAACCAAAATGTTAAAATTCATTTAAAATGGAATAGAGGACGATAAAAAGGAAAATAAAAGCCAAGTGTGGGAAAATTTACCAAGTTATCTTAAACATATGTCACATATATCTGTAACAAATAACTGAAAATACTTTTGCTTTGGACTAAACTAAACTGTTTTACCTGATTTACTGTAAGAAAGATGGATCTACACGATGAATCAATTCCATCATTAAAAGGAAGTAAAGTCTTCCGAAAAAGACACGCGCTTCTTGATTTTGGTCAAGAAGTTGTCGTCCAGACCAGCTGTAGGTTGACGAAAAATCTAGAAAAGTCATCGCTAAAATCAGCAGGAAATCCACGGACCTCAGCATTAAACAGGGTCGCCAAGTGGTCAGATTTATCCTAACCATGAGAAGGATTTATCTCGTACAATGGGGGGGGCACCATGCAAATTAGCTGGATAAGACTAATGAATCAGATCCCCAGAAAGGATAATCTCCTTAAAAGATCAAAAATCAGCTTTTAAAGCCTGATATTACTCAATCCTAGAGATTGACCTTAAAGATTGAGAATTACAAACTCATGGAATTCAATGATATCTAAACTCGAGCTTGAACGAGAAAATATTTTGATCAAAATTACAAACCGATTTGTTTTCTGAAAACCCTATTTTCAATGCGTTCATTACCATTGAACGTAAAATCCTAGGAATTCATCTGGAATTCATTAGGTCACCTGAACCAAATCGGGTGTCAACCGTAAGAACGGTGGTTGCATAGTGGTCAAAGACAAGACCTTGAGCCAGACCGAAAAATCATAAGGGTGAGCTTTACTATTGCTCCTACCAAGGATAGTAATTGCGTCCGACACGTTATAGACCATAATTAAAAGCATGTCAGGGGACATTGCCCTAACAGTTGCTTGTTCAACGCTTTCCTTTACAACCGGACGGTAGTTTACCGAAAGGTAATGTACGGGACAAGTAAACTGGACGTGTTGCTTTCCAAATACAAGGTTAGCAAGTGGGTGACACAAAACCATAAGTTTTGAGCTAAAATTTTCAAATCTGAAACCCACCAAACCCACAAAAATATTTTGTAAACACCGGTAAAGGGTTATTCCGGAAAACTTATCTAGGGTAAAAACTAGATTTAATTTTCAAAAGATCAAATGTTTTCATAAAGGTCCAATTTCCTTAATGGATCTAAATTTTTATAGTCATGTGGGACTGTAAACCATATCGTTACTACCATTGTTTATACCGCCGTATAGAAATCACTGATGTACAAAGTGTGAAGAATAAAGAAGTGATTCTAGTATTTCAAGACGATATTGCTTGAGGACAAGCAACGCTCAAGTGTGGGAATATTTGATAATGCTAAAAACGAACATATATTTCATAGCATTATTCCTCAAGAAAGACAAGCTTTTAGTTGCAATTGTTCTATTTACAAGTGATATTCGTTTAAATAATAAAAGGTGAAGATAAAAGACAGATTCGACGAATTGAAGACGCAAACGACCAAAAAGCTCAAAAGTACAAAATACAATCAAAGAGGTTCCAATTATTGATAAGAAACGTCTCGAAATTACAAGAGTACAAGATTCAAAACGCAAAGTACAAGATATTAAATTGTACGCAAGGACGTTCGAAAATCCAGAACCGGGACCAGAGTCAACTCTCAACGCTCGACGCAACGGACTAAAAATTACAAGGCAACTATGCACATAAATATAATATAATATTTAAATAATTCTTATAATTATTTATATATTATATAAATAAATAAAAACCGTCGGCAAGAGAGACTCCAAAATGGGTGAGCTGTAATTTTAAACTCCGCGACTCGCGGAGTTTGAAGGCCAAAAGGGCCGCGAGTCGCGGAGCCCCAATTTCTGAAACTCCCTATAAAGCTCGCGCATTCTGATCGTAAAAAATCATCTTTTTTTTCTTCTTCTCTCATATATACGTAATATATATATATATATATATATATATATATATATATATATATATATATATATATATATATATATATATATATATATATATATATATATATATATATATATATATATATATATATATATATATATATATATATTTATAATTTTAATTTTAATTTTAATTTTAATTCTAATAATAAGGGTATGTTAGCGAATGTTGTAAGGGTGTAAGTCGAAATTCTGTCCGTGTAACGCTACGCTATTTTTAATCATTGTAAGTTATGTTCAACCTTTTTAATTTAATGTCTCGTAGCTAAGTTATTATTATGTTTATTTAATCCGAAGTAATCATGATGTTGTGTGACGACCCCGTCAAAACACTTAACGGATCCGTCAGTTGGTCCCATAGCTTGATCGGACTTAAATGAATTAAATAAACAAAGTTGCATTCTTTTATTTCAAAAGTTTTCCCAAAAAGGAAACAAACCAAAATATGTAGTTTAAAACAACCCAACATATTAATAATCCAAAAGTTGACACAAAACCATGCCAACAAACCCACAATTTAAATTATCCAAAAATAGAATGCAAGCTTAAGTTTCATAAATAGTTTCATAAAATCTGCCCAAACGCATGCAGACTCTTCTAACGACAGCGGAAGCATCATATAACTCAAGTACCTGTGAAAACATGCAAGTAAACTATCAACACAAAGGTTGAGTGAATTATAGGTTTAAATAAATAAGTAAACTTTAGACCACAAGATTTAAAAATGTTAGAAAACATTAAACATTATTCCATTATCAATGAGCCACCTGGTAACCACTTAACCCTTTATTTACCCTTGCCAAACACAATAAAAATATACACTTGGACAGTGTATCTACAACAAATTACGAAGTACTAAACATTCCGATTATAAATTGCTAGCGCGACTAGCTCGAAATGGGGTTGTCAAACCCGATGGATCTATCCATAGGATTCGCGTTCACCGGTAGAAACCAATGATTACAGTTACCAGACTAGGGAATATTTTTTTCCAACTCACAATGAATAATTAAATTTAACTGTTACTTGTGTCTAAACGTAAATGAAAATCTGCATGTAATCACATCCCAAAAATATACTTTGAAAAGTATGTAAAAACGGGACTATAACTCACCTTAAATAGCAACTGAAGATATCTCACAAACAAGCGAACAGCAAGTAAAGTAAAGTGATCAAGAAAGATCACAATGCCGACCTATAAATAAAGCAGGTCGAAATAAATAACTAACTTAGGCCAAGTCTTAGTATGATAGCTATTGTACATGTTGCAAGTAGGCATAGAACATTACTCATCAAGCATCGGTTTGATTGGAACAGCATAAGGACACACACTTTCTATTTTTAGAAAGTTTTTATTTTTAGCAGGTTTCCATTTTTGGAAAGTTTCTATTTTTGGAAAGTTTCTATTTTTGGAAAGTTTCTATTTTTGGAAAGTTTCTATTTTTGGAAAGTTTCTATTTTTGGAAAGTTTCCAAATTTAGAAAGTTCTATTTTTAGAAAGTTTTGAAGTTAGGAAAGTTTCCTTATTTAGAAAGTCAACAGAAGTCAACTGAAAGTCAAAGTCAACCGAAAGTCAACTCAAAAGTCAACTTTGGTCAAACATAGTCAACATTAATTTTAAAAGTGTGAGTTATAATAATAACATAGGTTATAATGTTATTTAAAGTCAAAAGTGTATAATAATGTCTTAACATAAGTTTAATTAAATAAAATGAATTATTAAAGTTAATATAAGTTGAAATGTTATAATTAGTATAACATAAGTATTTAATTAACTAATTAAATATTAATCATAATATAAATATTATTAATTTATAATAAATTTTAAATCATAACATAAGTATTATTAATTAATAATGAATTACTAATCATATCATAAGTTTCTAATTAAAATTATTAAATCATAAGTATTTAATAATTAAATCATAATTAAATAATAATTAAGTCTTATAATAATTAAATAATTATTTAACATTTATTATAAGTCTTTTAATAATTTCTCAAAAACAAATTTAATACTTATCATAAGTATTTTCCTTTAATAATAAAAGTATTATTAATCATAAGTTTAATTAAAATGTTAATTAAATCATAATTAATAATTAAATGATATAATAAATATTTATATCATAAGTTTTAAATAATAATAATTACTTCTTTTATCATAAGTAATTAATTAATAATGAAATCCATTAATTTTAACATAAGTTTAATCATTAACCATAAGTTTTAAGTTTAAAAGTTCACCGGGTCGTATCTTGAGCCCCGGGTGTCGGTTTCGGGCAAGCCACATATGCAACTTCACCTACTCAAACCACCCGACACAATTATGAACTCAATAACACTCCAAGAACAGTCCCTAGGTCGTGGATATCAGCCATGACAACATTTGGGAAAACAATTTACTCAAAACAGTAATTCGGGCACAACGGGTGAACCGTGGCTCGGATTTAGGTGACCCGAACATGAAAATTCGTCCCACCATCAGTCCTAACCAAATAACACACCCTAAAGACACCAAGTATAGTCACCAAGTCGGACTCAACCTTGTTCATGCCAAGAACACCCTTCAATCTTTAACAAAAATCAAATTAAGCATATCTAGGGCTCCGGGAATCGAAACGACATGAATCCGGAGTCTAAAATTAATGTCTTGATGAGAGGAACTCATTTATGTACTTTATTTTAACATTCATATCAGTTACAAAGTCAGAATATACGAATCAAACTGCTGTCCAAAATTTACAAACCGAAAACATATGCAAACGAGTAATTCTACGCATCCAAACAACATTACAACAACTAATATACATCATACTAATAATATAAACTCAAAATACAGAAATATAAATAAATATGAAAAGTTCTAGGGTTAGGGTTTATACCCAAATCGAGAATCAAAGAATGTAATCGCGTAGAGAAAGACGAGAGGAATCCGATTATGCAAGCCAATTGATGATCCAAACAATAAAAAGTGGTGAAGATGATGATGAATGGTGATGGTGGCGACGGCCTAAAAGGGAGAAGGGAGGAGGAGAGCTCAAAATAGAATTAGGTTTAATGATTTTGTAAAATGAAGTGGAAAAAGAAAAATCAAGGGAGTTTACTCTCCCCCTTGGTGGACTTCGGCCGAATGGGGGTTCATGGGGTGGGCCCCATGGCCCAATTTTGCTAAATGGTGAAATCCTTGTGGCCCGAAATCCCGAACGAAGCCCGAAACGCGAAAACACGCTTACGCGATTAAAAATCCGGAAAGATAACAAACGCGCGATGAAAAATAAATATAAATACACCTAATAATAATATGATCATAAAATATCATATTTAAAATATTTAGGATTTAAAAATCCCGAAAGCTCGACCGTTGGTTTAAAAACCGAAAAGATTCGCCGGATGGAAATCCGCGAGACGTAGAAACGTATAAATTAAAATATGAATACGTATATTCACATAACACATAATAATTAATATATATATATATATATATATATATATATATATATATATATATATATATATATCACAAAAATAATAATATAGGTCATAGAAATGACGTGGCACACTAACAGTTAACGGTCGTTAAATAATTAACGGAAAAAGATAACGGAAAAAGTAGGGTTGTGACAGTACCTCCCCGTTACGGAAATTTCGTCCCGAAATTTAAGCAGGCGCAGGGGTTGACTCGGCATCTGAGAACAAATGCGGGTACTTCTGCTTCATTTGGTCTTCACGCTCCCAAGTGAACTCGGGACCGCGTCTAGCGTTCCATCGGACCCGAACAATAGGAATTCTGCTCTGTTTAAGAGTCTTAACCTCTCGGTCTATGATCTCAACTGGCTCCTCAATAAAATGCAATTGCTTGTCAACTTGAAGTTCCTCCAAAGGAATAGTCTGATCAAATTCAGCCAAACACTTCTTTAAGTTCGAAATATGGAAAACATCGTGAACAGCACTGAGTTCTTGTGGCAACTTCAAACGATAAGCCACCGGTCCAACTCTTTCAATGATCTCAAACGGTCCCACGAAACGAGGACTTAACTTCCCTCTTTTACCAAAACGAATAACACCCTTCCAAGGCGAAACCTTTAACATAACACGATCACCAACTTGGAATTCAACATCTTTCCTTCCCTTATCGGCATAACTCTTTTGCCGACTTCTAGCAGTCCTTAACCTTTCTTTAATTTGAACAATCTTCTCTGTAGTTTCGTGAATAATTTCTGGACCTGTAAGTTGAGCATCCCCAACCTCATTCCAACAGACAGGAGACCTACACTTCCTACCGTACAAAGCTTCAAACGGTGCGGCTTTAATACTTGTGTGGTAACTGTTGTTATAAGAAAACTCAGCTAACGGCAAATACTTATCCCACCCATTCCCAAAATCAATCACACAAGCTCGCAACATATCTTCTAATGTCTGAATGGTCCTCTCACTTTGACCATCCGTTTGAGGATGATAAGCGGTGCTCATATCCAATCTAGTGCCTAAGGCTTCTTGCAACGATTGCCAAAATCTCGATACAAATCGACTATCTCTGTCGGAAATTATAGAAACGGGAACACCATGCCTCGAAACAATCTCTTTCAAATACAAACGGGTGAGTTTCTCCATGGAATCGGTTTCCCTAATCGGCAAAAAGTGAGCCGACTTAGTGAGTCGATCTACAATCACCCAAATCGCATCATAACCACCCGAAACTCTTGGTAACTTAGTGATAAAATCCATAGTGATACCTTCCCACTTCCACTCAGGAATTTCTGGTTGTACCAACAATCCGGACGGTTTTTGATGTTCAGCTTTGACCTTAGAACAGGTCAAACACTTAGACACATACTTAGCTATGTCACCCTTCAAATTATGCCACCAATACAACTCCTTAAGATCCTGATACATCTTTCCTGAACCAGGATGAATAGAGTATCTAGACTTATGAGCTTCATCTAGAATTAACTGTCGAAGACCTCCAAACTTCGGAACCCAAAGACGTCCCGCAAAGTACCTAGTACCATCAGCTCGAACTTCAAACTTCTTAGCTACCTTGGCTACATTCTCTTTCACGAAATTCTCCTCCTTTAAGGCTTCTTGTTGTGCCTCAAGAATCTGCCTAACGAGGTTTGATCTAACTGTTATATTCAAAGCTCTAACCCTTCGTGGTTCAGCCCTTTCTTTACGACTCAAAGCATCAGCCACAACATTGGCTTTACCCGGATGATACAAAAGGTCACAATCATAATCATTCAACGTCTCAATCCATCTTCGTTGTCTCATGTTCAAATGTTTTTGATCGAGAATATGTTGAAGACTCTTATGATCGGTGTACACAGTACACTTAACACCTAAAAGATAGTGTCTCCAAATCTTCAGTGCAAAAATAACAGCTCCCAACTCTAAATCATGAGTTGTATAGTTCTGTTCGTGAACCTTCAACTGACGTGACGCATACGCAATAACCTTCTTTCGTTGCATCAAAACGCAACCATAGCCTTGTCGTGATGCATCGCAATAAACAACAAAATCATCATTACCCTCCGGTAGAGACAATATCGGAGCGGTAGTCAGTTTATTCTTCAAAATCTGAAAAGCATTCTCCTGTTCATCCTTCCACTCATACTTTTTCCCCTTATGCGTTAAAGCAGTCAGAGGTTTCGCTATACGAGAGAAATCCTGGATGAACCTTCTATAGTAACCTGCCAATCCTAAGAACTGACGAATTTGAGTAGGAGTTTTCGGAGTTTCCCACTTTTCAATCGCCTCAATTTTAGCAGGATCAACTTGTATTCCTTGTTTGCTAACAATGTGACCAAGGAACTGAACTTCTCTTAACCAAAAAGCACACTTAGAGAACTTAGCGTACAACTCTTCTTTCTTTAACAAATCAAGCACTAACCTCAAATGTTCTTCGTGCTCTTCATCACTCTTAGAATAGATAAGGATGTCGTCGATGAAAACAATAACGAACTTGTCCAGATAGGGTCTATACACACGGTTCATGAGGTCCATGAACACAGCAGGTGCATTTGTCAATCCGAACGGCATAACAAGAAATTCAAAGTGACCGTAACGGGTGCGAAAAGCAGTTTTTGAAACATCAGATTCTTTAACACGCAACTGATGATAGCCAGAACGAAGATCAATTTTTGAATAAACAGAAGAACCCTGAAGCTGATCGAACAGATCATCAATTCTCAGAAGAGGATAACGATTTTTAACAGTGAGCTTATTCAGTTCACGATAATCAATGCATAAACGAAAAGAACCATCCTTCTTCTTAACAAACAGAACAGGAGCTCCCCAAGGGGACGAACTAGGACGAATAAAACCTTTGTCTAACAACTCACGGAGTTGACTTGACAATTCTTGAAGTTCAGAAGGCGCAAGACGATAAGGAGCACGTGCTACAGGAGCAGCGTCGGGAACAAGATCAATCTGAAATTCTACCGCGCGTTGCGGCGGAAGGCCAGGTAAGTCATCGGGAAACACCTCGGGAAAATCCCTAACAATATGAACGTCATCAACGTTCTTTACTTCCTTACTAGGATCAACAACATGAGCAAGGATAGCATGACAGCCTTTGCGGAGATGTTTACGAACTTTCATACAGCTAATAAGGTTCAACTGTGTGCATTTCTTATCTCCAAAGACCATCAGTGGCTCTTCAATCACATCAGTAATACGAATAGCCTTATCATAACAGACGATCTCGGCACGGTTTGCAGACAACCAATCCATACCAATAACAATATCAAAACTACCAAGTTCAATCGGTATCAAATCTATCTCGAAATCCCTACCACCCAGATTAATGTTACACTTACGATGTACAGTCTTAGCAGTAAGTTCCTTACCATTAGCTACTTTAACAACATAAGTATTGTCTAAGAGAGTTAACGGCGTTTTAATTCTCGGACTTAATTTACTCGACACGAAACTTAAATCAGCCCCTGAATCAAATAGAACATAAACTGATAAATCGTTGACTGAGAACGTACCAGTAACAAGCTTAGGATCTTCCTCTGCATCCTTAGCATTAATGTTGAACGCTCGGCCGCGTGCAGTCTCTGCAGTCTTCTTGTTGGGACAAGCATCTCGGAAATGCCCCGGCTTCCCACACTCATAACAAACCCTTGGATTACCTCCATTATTCGATTTCCCATTACCGTTACCGTTACCACCTCTATTACCAACATTATTATTATTACCACCAGTCGCGGGAGTAGCAGACCCCGGCAAAAGCACTGTACAATCTTTAGCAATGTGCCCTTGCTTAGAGCACCTCTTACAAGTAACTGTGCAGTAACCATCATGAGCTTTATAGCAACGAGGACACACCCGCTGATTTCTGTTATTAGCACCTGAGGTATCCTGTTTCTTCTGCTGATTTTGGTTTTGATTGCGGTTGTTATCCCACTTTCGTTTCCCATTATCAGCCTTCTTGACAACCTCCTCACTACTTTCAACAACTGTAGTATTGCTTCTTCTCAACACCTTGTCATTAAGTTTGTGGGCCATAGACATAGCTGCCTCAATAGTCTGGGGTTCACTGGACTCAACCCCGTGTTCAATCTTCTCGGACAAACCATCAATGTAAGCCTCAATTTTGCTGTCCTCATCCGCATAAACCCTAGGACACAGCAAAGTTAACTTGAAAAACCTTCGTTCATAGGCATCTAACTCGGTGCCATGCATTTTCAAATTCTTGAGCTCAACCTCTAGCTTCTTAAGCTCACCCCGAGGTCTATAGCGGGTGATCAATCTTTCCTTAAAATCATTCCAGGCCAAACCATAAGCTACATCGCTTCCCAAACTACTAACCAAATTGTTCCACCATGTCAAGGCACTATCCTTGAGAGTGCAACTAGCGAAACTAACTTTGTCCTCTTCACGGACCCGACTGACCCTGAAAATAGATTCGATTTTCTCGAACCAACGAGTAAGCCCTATTGGTCCTTCCGTACCACTGAATTCTTGGGGTCGACCAGCCATAAAAGTTTTGTGGGAGCATCCCACCTGGTTGTTGTTCACATTGGCATTAACATTAGCATTTGCTGCCATGGCAGCAGCAATTCCTTCATTGATCAGGCGTTGCATACGCGCTTCGGTGGACTCTCTTGGAGGCATGATCTTCAAAATAGAATAACACATCCGTTAGTACCAAGAATAATACTAGTGTCATAAAGGAATAGATCAAAACACGAAAAGACTAACCATTAAGATATTAGTCAACTAACACTATGAGTAATAACATGACAGTTATGATTGTTATAGAAATAACCATCACATGCATACATATTTTATGATAACATCATACAACATACATAGCACCTAACATACATGAACATATATTACGCATAATATAACATGCCAAGAGTCACAACATCGGAAATAAAACATGATAATGATAATAGATGTCATAAAAATAACCATCCATACATAATGAAAAATATATCCCATAACAAAATCTTAATAAAATCCTCGGCAAAACGCCGTACATAACCCAAAATGTATGTATAAAAAGGACATTAAGTCTGATGAAATAGATAATCAATATGAATAATCACATCACATTCGCTTAGAGCGGGTGTGATAAGCTGGTCCAGCATGAGTCTCAGCAGGATCCTCATACTTACGCAACTTCCCTTTCACCACATCCAACTCTTCCTTCAACACACGAACAGTGCTCTCGAGAGCCTCGAACTTAGCATTAACTTCTCGATCACGCTTGCGGTTCGCATCCTCAACCCTATGCTTGAAAGTGATAAAGTTACCCATGTCAGCACGGATCTCGTCCATAACTTCATTATGTGGCAAGGTGCGCAAACAGTCACTAAGGGCGTTAATACGTGTCACCTCATTATAAGCCCGGTTCATATGAGTAATGGTAGAAAAATAGTAATGAACAGGATCATCGATCTCTGGTTGATTAGCACGACGTCTAGCAGGAGACGGTGGAGCAGGAGCAGCAACAGAGTTATCGCTCGAAGTCGACATCTGCAAACAGCAAAACCGCAAACCACATACTAAAAAGATATGAAAGCTAATAATATAACTTATACGAAATGAAATGCATAATAATGCTATAGCAAAAAGGTCGGGCTGTAGACTAGACTCTAATGCACCCTAATAACCACGGGTTGACCACATTAAGACCGCCTAGTTCCCTACAACCAGAGCTCTGATACCACATGTGACGACCCCGTCAAAACACTTAACGGATCCGTCAGTTGGTCCCATAGCTTGATCGGACTTAAATGAATTAAATAAACAAAGTTGCATTCTTTTATTTCAAAAGTTTTCCCAAAAAGGAAACAAACCAAAATATGTAGTTTAAAACAACCCAACATATTAATAATCCAAAAGTTGACACAAAACCTTGCCAACAAACCCACAATTTAAATTATCCAAAAATAGAATGAAAGCTTAAGTTTCATAAATAGTTTCATAAAATCTGCCCAAATGCATGCAGACTCTTCTAACGACAGCGGAAGCATCATATAACTCAAGTACCTGTGAAAACATGCAAGTAAACTGTCAACACAAAGGTTGAGTGAATTATAGGTTTAAATAAATAAGTAAACTTTAGACCACAAGATTTAAAAATGTTAGAAAACATTAAACATTATTCCATTATCAATGAGCCACCTGGTAACCACTTAACCCTCTATTTACCCTTGCCAAACACAATAAAAATATACACTTGGACAGTGTATCAACAACAAATTACGAAGTACTAAACATTCCGATTATAAATTGCTAGCGCGACTAGCTCGAAATGGGGTTGTCAAACCCGATAGATCTATCCATAGGATTCGCGTTCACCGGTAGAAACCAATGATTACAGTTACCAGACTAGGGAATATTTTTGTCCAACTCACAATGAATAATTAAATTTAACTGTTACTTGTGTCTAAACGTAAATGAAAATCTGCATGTAATCACATCCCAAAAATATACTTTGAAAAGTATGTAAAAACGGGACTATAACTCACCTTAAATAGCAACTGAAGATATCTCACAAACAAGCGAACAGCAAGTAAAGTAAAGTGATCAAGAAAGATCACAATGCCGACATATAAATAAAGCAGGTCGAAATAAATAACTAACTTAGGCCAAGTCTTAGTATGATAGCTATTGTACATGTTGCAAGTAGGCATAGAACATTACTCATCAAGCATCGGTTTGATTGGAACAGCATAAGGACACACACTTTCTATTTTTAAAAAGTTTCTATTTTTAGCAGGTTTCCATTTTTGGAAAGTTTCTATTTTTGGAAAGTTTCTATTTTTGTAAAGTTTCTATTTTTGGAAAGTTTTTATTTTTGGAAAGTTTCTATTTTTGGAAAGTTTCCAAATTTAGAAAGTTCTATTTTTAGAAAGTTTTGAAGTTAGGAAAGTTTCCTTATTTAGAAAGTCAATAGAAGTCAACTGAAAGTCAAAGTCAACTGAAAGTCAACTCAAAAGTCAACCTTGGTCAAACATAGTCAACATTAATTTTAAAAGTGTGAGTTATAATAATAACATAGGTTATAATGTTATTTAAAGTCAAAAGTGTATAATAATGTCTTAACATAAGTTTAATTAAATAAAATGAATTATTAAAGTTAATATAAGTTGAAATGTTATAATTAGTATAACATAAGTATTTAATTAACTAATTAAATATTAATCATAATATAAATATTATTAATTTATAATAAATTTTAAATCATATCATAAGTATTATTAATTAATAATGAATTACTAATCATATCATAAGTTTCTAATTAAAATTATTAAATCATAAGTATTTAATAATTAAATCATAATTAAATAATAATTAAGTCTTATAATAATTAAATAATTATTTAACGTTTATTATAAGTCTTTTAATAATTTCTCAAAAACAAATTTAATACTTATCATAAGTATTTTCCTTTAATAATAAAAGTATTATTAATCATAAGTTTAATTAAAATGTTAATTAAATCATAATTAATAATTAAATGATATAATAAATATTTATATCATAAGTTTTAAATAATAATAATTACTTCTTTTATCATAAGTAATTAATTAATAATGAAATCCATTAATTTTAACATAAGTTTAATCATTAACCATAAGTTTTAAGTTTAAAAGTTCACCGGGTCGTATCTTGAGCCCCGGGTGTCGGTTTCGGGCAAGCCACATATGCAACTTCACCTACTCAAACCACCCGACACAATTATGAACTCAAGAACACTCCAAGAACAGTCCCTAGGTCGTGGATATCAGCCATGACAACATTTGGGAAAACAATTTACTCAAAACAGTAATTCGGGCACAACGGGTGAACCGTGGCTCGGATTTAGGTGACCCGAACATGAAAATTAAACCCACCATCAGTCCTAACCAAATAACACACCCTAAAGACACCAAGGATAGTCACCAAGTCGGACTCAACCTTGTTCATGCCAAGAACACCCTTCAATCTTTAACAAAAATCAAATTAAGCATATCTAGGGCTCCGGGAATCGAAACGACATGAATCCGGAGTCTAAAATTAATGTCTTGATGAGAGGAACTCATTTATGTACTTTATTTTAACATTCATATCAGTTACAAAGTCAGAATATACGAATCAAACTGCTGTCCAAAATTTACAAACCGAAAACATATGCAAACGAGTAATTCTACGCATCCAAACAACATTACAACAACTAATATACATCATACTAATAATATAAACTCAAAATACAGAAATATAAATAAATATGAAAAGTTCTAGGGTTAGGGTTTATACCCAAATCGAGAATCAAAGAATGTAATCGCGTAGAGAAAGACGAGAGGAATCCGATTATGCAAGCCAATTGATGATCCAAACAATAAAATGTGGTGAAGATGATGATGAATGGTGATGGTAGCGATGGCCTAAAAGGGAGAAGGGAGGAGGAGAGCTCAAAATAGGATTAGGTTTAATGATTTTGTAAAATGAAGTGGAAAAAGAAAAATCAAGGGAGTTTACTCTCCCCCTTGGTGGACTTCGGCCGAATGGGGGTTCATGGGGTGGGCCCCATGGCCCAATTTTGCTAAATGGTGAAATCCTTGTGGCCCGAAATCCCGAACGAAGCCCGAAACGCGAAAACACGCTTACGCGATTAAAAATCCGGAAAGATAACAAACGCGCGACGAAAAATAAATATAAATACACCTAATAATAATATGATCATAAAATATCATATTTAAAATATTTAGGATTTAAAAATCCCGAAAGCTCGACCGTTGGTTTAAAAACCGAAAAGATTCGCCGGATGGAAATCCGCGAGACGTAGAAACGTATAAATTAAAATATGAATACGTATATTCACATAACACATAATAATTAATATATATATATATATCACAAAAATAATAATATAGGTCATAGAAATGACGTGGCACACTAACAGTTAACGGTCGTTAAATAATTAACGGAAAAAGATAACGGAAAAAGTAGGGTTGTGACATGTTGGGCTAATTACTGAAATTGGGTAATTGGGCTTTGTACCATAATTGGGGTTTGGACAAAAGAATGACACTTGTGGAAATTAGACTATGGGCTATTAATGGGTTTTATATTAACTAAACAATACCTTGTTAATTTAATATATAAACTTATAATTCGACGTATTTATATATAACCACATACGCTTAACTGGGTACGGTGGGCGGGATATCTATAAATACCAATAATTATTCATTTTACCGGATACGGAACTGGATTAATAGTTAATAGACTTGTTGAAACAGGGGTGAATTACATTCAAGGGTAATTGGTGTAATGGTTAACAAAGTAGTAAAACCTTGGTTTACACGCAGTCGATAACCTGGTGTATTCATTAAACAAAGTATTAAAACCTTGTTACAATTCGAATCCCCAATTAGTTGGAATATTTGACTTCGGGAATAAGAATAATTTGACGAAGGCTTTCGCTCTTTATATTTATGACTGATGGACTATTATGGACAAAATCCATATGGACATATTAAATAATCCAGGACAAAGGACAATTAACCCATGGGCATAAAACTAAAATCAACACGTCAAACATCATGATTACGGAAGTTTAAATAAGCATAATTCTTTTATTTCATATTTAATTTCCTTTATTTTATATTTAATTGCACTTCTAATTATCGCATTTTTATTGTTATTGTATTTAATTGCACTTTTAATTATCGTACTTTTTAAATATCGCAAGTTTATTTTATCGCACTTTTATTATTCGCAATTTCATTATCGTTCTTTACTTTACGCTTTAATTTAAGTCTTGTATTTATTTTTAATATTTTACATTTGGTTTTAACTGTGACTAAAGTTTTAAAATCGACAAACCGGTCATTAAACGGTAAAAATCTCCCTTTATAATAATAATATTACTTATATATATATTTGTATTTTTATAAAAGTAAACTAATATAGCGTTAAGCTTTGTTTAAAGATTTTCCCTGTGGAACGAACTGGACTTACTAAAAACTACACTACTGTACGATTAGGTACACTGCCTATAAGTGTTGTAGCAAGGTTTAAGTATATCCATTCTCTAAATAAATAAATATCTTGTGTAAAATTGTATCGTATTTAATAGTATTTCCTAGCAAAAATATAGCTATTTTATATACCACTCTGCTAAAAGCTACAATAGCAAAAATACTTGATGTTTTAGCAGAGTGGTTGATAATGCTAAAAACGAACAGATATTTCATAGCATTATTCCTCAAGAAAGACAAGCTTTTAGTTGCAATTGTTCTATTTACAAGTGATATTCGTTTGTATAATAAAAGGTGAAGACAAAAGACAGATTCGACGAATTGAAGACGCAAACGACCAAAAAGCTTAAAAGTACAAAAGACAATCAAAAAGGTTCCAATTATTGATAAGAAACGTCTCGAAATCACAAGAGCACAAGATTCAAAACGCAAAGTACAAGATATTAAATTGTACGCGAGGACGTTCGAAAATCCGGAACCGGGATCAGAGTCAACTCTTAACGCTCGACGCAACGGACTAAAAATTACAAGTTAACTATGTATATAAATATAATATAATATATAATTAATTATATTAATTATATATATATTATATATATATATTAAAAACCGTCGGCAGAGAAAACTCCAAGGACTGAGCTGTAAAATTAACCTCCGCGACTCGCGGAGTTTGAAGGGGATTTTGCCGCGAGTCGCGGAGCCCCAAATTTCAACTCTGGCTATAAAACAAACCGAATTCTGATCAAAATTTCATATTCTATTTTCTCTCTTCTCTCAATATATACGATATATATATATATATAATTTATATTTTAATTTTAATTTTAATTATAATTCTAATAATAAGGGTATGTTAGCGAATGTTGTAAGGGTGTAAGTCGAAATTCTGTCCGTGTAACGCTACGCTATTTTTAATCATTGTAAGTTATGTTCAACCTTTTTATATTAATGTCTCGTAGCTAAGTTATTATTATGCTTATTTAAAACGAAGTAATCATGATGTTGGGCTAATTACTAAAATTGGGTAATTGGGCTTTGTACCATAACTGGGGTTTGGACAAAAGAACGACACTTGTGGAAATTAGACTATGGGCTATTAATGGGCTTTATATTTGTTTAACTAAATGAAAGTTTGTTAATGTTGATATAAAGATTTACAATTGGGCGTCCCTATAAATTACCATATACACTCGATCGGACACGATGGGCGGGGTATTTATATGTACGAATAATCGTTCATTTAACCGGACACGGGAATGGATTAATAGCCACTAGAATAATTAAAACAGGGGTGAAATTACATTCAAGGGTAATTGGTGTAATTGTTAACAAAGTAGTAAAACCTTGGTTTACACGTAGTCGATAACCTGGTGTATTCATTAAACAAAGTATTAAAACCTTGTTACAATTCGAATCCCCAATTAGTTGGAATATTTAACTTCGGGTATAAGAATAATTTGATGAGGACACTCGCACTTTATATTTATGACTGATGGACTGTTATGGACAAAAACCAGACGGACATATTAAATAATCCAGGACAAAGGACAATTAACCCATGGGCATAAAACTAAAATCAACACATCAAACATCATGATTACGGAAGTTTAAATAAGCATAATTCTTTTATTTCATATTTAATTTCCTTTATTTTATATTTAATTGCACTTCTAATTATCGCACTTTTATTTATTATTGTTTAATCGCACTTTTAATTATCGTACTTTTTAATTATCGCAAGTTTATCACACTTTTATTATTCGCAATTTCATTATTGTTATTTACTTTAAGTTTTAATTTAAGTCTTTTATTTATTTAATATTTTACATTAGGTTTTAACTGCGACTAAAGTTTTAAAATCGACAAACCGGTCATTAAACGGTAAAAACCCCCCTTTATAATAATAATATTACTTATATATATATTTGTATTTTTATAAAAGTAAACTAATATAGCGTTGAGCTTTGTTTAAAGATTTCCCTGTGGAACGAACCGGACTTACTAAAAACTACACTACTGTACGATTAGGTACACTGCCTATAAGTGTTGTAGCAAGGTTTAAGTATATCCATTCTATAAATAAATAAATATCTTGTGTAAAATTGTATCGTATTTAATAGTTTTTTCTGCTAAAATTAATAACTATTTTATATACACCTCGCATAACATCAAGTATTTTTGGCGCCGCTGCCGGAGACTTATCTTAAAAGCCGGAAGCGCAACGCTAATATAAAAAAAAAAGATTTTTTGTTTACTTTTATTAAAATTCGTTTTGTAAAAATACGTTTTAAAAATTCGAAAATATAAAAAGAAAAACAAAAATATAAGTATTTTTTTTTTAAGATTTTGTTAAATATTTAAGTTTTATAAGTTTCTTTATTTTTATTTTAGTTTATAAAAATATAAGTTTAATTTTAATATCTTTTATTTATATAAAAATTAAAAACAGAAAATAAAATAAATAAATAAATAAAGAAAAACGCGTTGAAGATAAAGCCTGTCAGCTGAAATTCTGAACCCCGCGACGCGCGGGGTTTTCTTCATTAATCACCGCAACTCGCGGAGCCTTTCTGACAGGCGACAGGAAGCCCTAAACCTGCATTAATTACGGGTTTTAATTAATTATTATTATTATTTAAACCTAATAATTATTATTATTATTATTATTAGTTTTATTTTTACTTTTACTTTTTATTTAATTTATGTATTTAGTATTAATTAGTTTTATTAAATTGTAAAATTAGTAGTTTTATTAAATAAATAATATAAAAATAATATTTTTATAAAAATTGTAATTTTTACAACTTTTTGTATATTTTTATATTTTGTACCTTTTTAATCGTTGTAGCGTAATATTTGTATTTCTTAGCTCATATTTAATTTTAAACTTAGTTTTTGCCATAGTCATTTTTACTCCTATATTTTTAGGCTTTGCCGTAGAATTCCTTAAGTGCTTTTTCTTTAGACTAACATTTAGGTACTTTAGAATTTTGCGACGCCTTTTTAAGTTTTAGTTTTTTTTTAAGTTATTTCCATTTGGGATTTAGTTTTTCCTTGTAAGCTTTAATATTTTTAGACCTTTTACTATGTACCAATTATCATTCCAATTAGTAATTTCAATTTACGATTATAATTTTAAGTTAGTTGTAGTAATAAGGTTAGGTTAGTCAAGTATTTTTAAGTTTTTATAAGTTTCTTTTATTTTTTTTCCGTCACCTTTTATTTTTCAACCATTTTTTTTCTTTTTCTACCTTTTGCGACGAACTCTTTTTCTTTCTTATTTCTCGCTATTCTAGTTTTAGGACTTAGAATTTTTTCTACTTCTTATCTAAATTTCTTTAAATTACGAAAATTTATTTTAAGTGGTTAAATTAATAGACATCAAAATTTTCTGGTTCGTAGTAATAGTTGGATTTGTACGTGGACCGGGTTATTGGAGCCAAACAGTCCTCAATTATATTGAGACCAAACGAATCCTGCCCCTCTGCTACATCTTTTGGCTATTCGAAACGTGGGCAAAATCAGAAAAGTCTATTGATTGGATAACTTATTATAATTTTTTTTTCCTTTTTAAAACTAATAAGATATTCAGTGAATGCACCGAGCAAGACGTTCATCACCTTTTGTACGTTCACCACCTGTAACTAGATCAAGACATTTAGCAAATATAACCGCCGTTGATTTTTCTTTAGAATCGTCATCCAGTCAACCAAGTACTTCAGTTCAAATTTCCGATAATCCATTTTTTGAACCCAACCTCACAATTGAGAATCCAGAGAATATTCAGGAACGGTTCATAGATCCTGAACCATTAAACTTTCCTTCGGAATCACCAATCATTCAAACAGAGATTGTTGAGGAACGAACCATTAAATCAGAATCATCTAGTGATACCGATTCAACAAATTCAATTATGGAGAATCTGGAACCTTTAAGTATGGAAGACCGAATGAGAGCTAAACGCACTGGCCAAGGTCACGCAATTACTCATCCAGACATTAATGCGCCAGATTATGAAATCAAAGGACAAATTCTACACATGGTGACTAATCAATGCCAATTTAGTGGTGCGCCGAAGGAAGATCCAAATGAACATCTACGTACCTTTAATAGGATCTGCACACTATTTAAAATCCGAGAAGTGGAGGATGAACAGATATATCTCATGTTATTTCCCTGGACTTTAAAGGGAGAAGCCAAAGATTGGTTGGAATCATTACCTGAAGGGGCGATCGATACATGGGATGTTTTAATTGACAAATTTCTTAAACAATTCTTTCCTGCATCTAAAGCCGTAAGACTTCAAGCAGAAATTGTTACGTTCACACAAAAGCCAAATGAAACTCTATATGAGGCGTGGACAAGATATGGAAAGTTGTTAAGAGGATGTCCGCAACATGGTTTAGACACCTGTCAAATAGTACAAATATTCTACCAAGGATGCGACATCACTACAAGGAAAGATATAGATATAGCAGCTGGTGGTTCTATTATGAAGAAAACTGAAACTGATGCTTACAAAATTATTGATAACACTGCTTCCCACTCACATGAGTGGCACCAAGAAAAAGATATCATTAGATCATCTAAAGCAGCTAGAGCCGATTCTAGCCATGACTTAGATTCCATTTCCGCAAAGATAGATGCTGTGGAGAGACGAATGGAAAAGATGACTAAGGATATTCACTCAATACGAATTAGTTGTGAGCAGTGTGGAGGACCACATTTGACAAAAGATTGTCTCAGTATTGAATTAACAATGGAACAAAGAGAGAATATTTCATACATAAACCAAAGGCCTGGAAATAATTATCAGAATAATTATCAACCGCCAAGACCGATTTACAATCAAAACCAGAATTATAACCGAAATATTCCATACAACAACCAACAAGGTCCTAGCAATCAACAAGTATCCAATAATACTTATAATCAGCAAAGACCAAATTTTCAAAACAAACCACCACAACAAACCGATGATAAAAAGCCGAATTTAGAAGATATGATGACGAAGCTAGTTGAAACTCAAACGCAGTTTTTCACATCTCAGAAACAAACCAATGAACAAAATGCTCAAGCATTTAGAAATCAACAAGCTTCTATTCAAAATCTGGAACAAGAAGTAAGTAACCTAGCAAGGTTAATAGGTGAAAGATAACCGGGAAGTCTACCTAGTGATACAAATGCTAACCCACGAAATGAAACAGCTAAAGCTATTACCACAAGAAGTGGTACAACACTTAAACCACCTGAAATACCTGTAACTTCTGATGAAACTATTCCTACTCCACAAGAACCACAACCTGATCAAGATAAGGAAAACGAACCGGTAGTTGAAAAGATTAATGAAAATAACACAGTTAAGGATAAACCTTATGTTAAACCATACCAACCACCACTTCCTTATCCGAGTAAAATGAAGAAAGAGAAACTTGAAGCCGAGCAATCCAAATTTTTGGATATGTTTAAACAGATAAATGTAAATCTTCCTTTCATTGATGTGATTTCAGGAATGCCTAGATATGCTAAATTCTTGAAAGATCTAATCACAAATAGAAAGAAAATGGAAGAACTCTCGGCTGTCACTATGAATGCAAATTGTTCAGCAGTGCTGTTGAATAAGATACCAGAAAAATTATCTGATCCAGGAAGTTTCACAATTCCATGTTTTCTGGGTAGTCTTAGTTCAATAGAAGCATTGGCAGACTTAGGTGCTAGTATAAATCTAATGCCGTATTCACTATACGCTAAACTAGACCTTGGAGAATTGAAACCAACAAGAATAAGTATACAACTAGCCGACCGATCAGTAAAATATCCTAGAGGGATAATGGAGAACATGCTAGTTAAAGTTGGTACTTTAGTATTTCCAGTAGATTTTGTTGTTTTGGACATGGAAGAAGATTCTCAAGTTCCTCTCATATTAGGAAGACCATTCTTAAACACGGCTAAAGCAATGATAGACGTGTTCGGTAAGAAACTGACCCTAAGTATAGAGGATGAGAGTGTTACCTTTTCAGTTGATAGAGCAATGCAACAACCACAATCTGCAGATGATACATGTTATTATATTCAAACTATAGATGCACATGCAGAATTATTAGAAGAATTTCCAGAATTACAAGGGACAGGAGAATGTTCTTTAGGAGAAGGTAATGAACCAATTGATGAAGCTGAAATGTTAGCTACACTTATAGCTAATGGATATGAACCAACAACAGAAGAAATTCAAATGCTAAAAGAAGAAGACAGATATCGATATAAATCATCGATAGAAGAACCTCCGAAATTAGAGTTAAAGCCACTTCCAAACCATTTGGAATACGCTTATTTACATGGTGAATCTGAATTACCTGTAATAATATCGTCTTCTCTTACTGAAAATGAGAAATCACAACTCATTTCTGTGTTGAAAGCTCATAAACCAGCCATTGCATGGAAGATTCATGATATTAAAGGAATAAGTCCTTCGTATTGCACACATAAAATCCTTATGGAAGAAGGTCATAAAACGTATGTGCAACGCCAACGAAGACTAAATCCTAATATGCAAGATGTAGTTAAGAAAGAGATTATTAAACTGCTAGATGCAGGTTTAATTTATCCAATCTCTGATAGTCCATGGGTAAGCCCAGTTCAATGCGTACCTAAGAAGGGTGGCATGACTGTCATTACAAATGAGAAAAATGAGCTTATTCCTACTAGGACTGTAACAGGATGGCGTGTATGTATTGATTATAGAAAATTAAATGACGCCACCAGAAAAGATCACTTTCCCTTACCTTTCATAGATCAAATGTTGGAAAGATTAGCCGGAAATAGTTACTATTGTTTTCTAGATGGATTTTCCGGATATTTTCAAATTCCAATAGCACCCGAGGACCAAGAGAAAACCACATTAACGTGCCCTTTTGGTACTTTTGCTTACAAAAGAATGCCATTTGGACTTTGTAACGCCCCTGCAATCTTTCAAAGGTGTATGATGGCGATTTTTCATGACATGATAGAAGAATGCATGGAAGTATTCATGGATGACTTTTCAGTCTTCGGTGATACATTTAAATCATGTCTAGTTAATCTGGAACGAATGCTAATTAGATACGAAAAATCAAATCTAGTACTTAATTGGGAGAAATGCCATTTCATGGTTAAAGAAGGCATCGTTCTTGGACATAAAATTTCAAAAGAAGGAATTGAAGTGGATAGAGCTAAAGTAGATGTAATTGCTAAACTTCCACATCCCACCAATGTTAGAGGAGTTAGGAGTTTTCTAGGGCATGCCGGTTTTTACTGACGTTTCATAAAAGATTTTTCTAAAATTGCCACTCCTATGAATAAAATCCTAGAAAAGGATGCGCCATTCATCTTTTCAGATGAATGTATCAAATATTTTAATATTCTTAAAAAAAAACTCACTAATGCGCCGATCATGATAACACCAAATTGGAATCTATCATTTGAACTAATGTGCGATGCAAGTGATTTTGCAATGGGAGCCGTTTTAGGACAAAGGATTGAAAAACGATTTCAACCTATATATTATGCTAGTAAGACATTACAAGGAGCACAAACGAACTATACAACTACTGAAAAAGAACTCCTTGCTATTGTCTTTGCTTTTGACAAATTTCGATCATATCTCGTTCTAGCAAAAACGGTGGTCTATACCGACCATTCTGCTCTTAGATACCTATTTTCAAAACAAGATGCTAAACCAAGATTAATCCGTTGGATCTTACTCTTACAAGAGTTTGATATTGAAATCCGAGATAAAAGAGGAGCAGAAAATCTCGCCGCTGATCATCTTTCTCGTCTTGAAAATCCCGAATTAGAAGTTCTAAATGAATCGGCCATACAAGACAACTTTCCTGATGAATATCTATTGAAGATAGATTATAAAGAAATCCCATGGTTTGCAGACTATGCAAACTACTTAGTTTGTGGATTCCTTGAAAAAGGATTATCGTACCAAAGACGAAAGAAATTCTTCAGTGATATAAAACACTATTTCTGGGAAGATCCACATCTGTTTAAAAGTTGTCCCGATGGAATAATACGCCGATGTGTATTTGGAGATGAAGCTAGTAAAATTTTAAACCATTGTCACACAGGACCAACAGGAGGGCATTATGGGCCTCAACTAACAGCAAGAAAAGTTTATGAAGCTGGATTCTATTGGCCTACAATTTACAAAGACGCACACCTTCTTTGCAAATCCTGTGATGCATGTCAAAGGGCCGGAAAAATAAGTCAACGTGATGAAATGCCACAAAATGTCATCCAAGTATGTGAAGTATTTGACATTTGGGGTATTGACTTTATGGGTCCATTTCCAAAATCTCATAATAATCTATATATACTCGTAGCCATTGATTATGTATCTAAATGGGCGGAAGCACAAGCTCTCCCAACTAACGATGCACGAGTTGTAGTCAACTTTTTAAAACGTCTTTTTGCAAGGTTTGGAACACCGAAAGCTTTAATAAGTGATCGGGGTACTCATTTCTGTAATAATCAACTTGAGAAAGTTCTTAAAAGATATGGAGTAACTCATAAAATCTCCACCGCATATCATCCACAAACAAGTGGACAAGTTGAAAATACCAACCGAGCTTTAAAACGTATTCTAGAGAAAACCGTAGGATCAAATCCGAAGGAATGGTCCATTAAATTGGAGGATGCACTCTGGGCTTTTAGAACAGCCTACAAAACTCCAATTGGAACCACACCTTTTAGACTTGTTTATGGAAAAGCATGTCATCTTCCAGTAGAAATTGAACACAAAGCATTTTGGGCTTTGAAGACATGTAATCTTGATTTACATGAAGCCGGACGTCTACGATTAAGTCAACTAAACGAATTAGAAGAATTAAGACATGAAGCATACGAAAATTCGTTAGTCTATAAAGAAAGAACGAAGAAATGGCATGATAAAAGAATCAGAAGTTCAAAAGAATTTAAAGAAGGAGACAGAGTTCTTCTTTTCAATTCACGATTCAAGCTATTTCCTGGAAAATTGAAATCAAGATAGTCTGGACCATTCATAGTCAAAAGAGTTTTCCCATACGGAACGATAGAATTGATAAATTCAAATGGGATTGAATTTAAAGTTAATGGTCACAGAGTTAAACATTACATACATGGTCCGATGGAAGTCGACAACGAAGTTAATCACAATTTCGACACCACAGCTAACTAAGTGTGGGGAGAATCAAGTCTTTAAAGGATAATATGTATTTCTGCTAGAGTTAGATTGTCTGTTTTCGTGTAGTTCTCGAAAATGGAACACGTATGGTCTTTCCCTAGCAGACCCTAAAGAACTAGTCTTCTCCCCCCATTCTGAATTTTTATTTTTTTTAGGTTTTTACGAAATGAAGACTGCCTGTGAACTAAACCATGGTCTAATGCTACACGCTTTGATCACTAAACGTAATAATGACATACTACCGAGTGAATTAGTATCAGTAATCAGAGAAAGAATGGACGGAGTTAGAAAAGAATCCAGATGCGAAGATAATAAGTTACAATTTGGTAAAGGAAAATCAAAATCCGCAGCGAAAAGAAGAGCACGACACTTAGAACGATGTCACAAATGCGGAAAATGGTCACATGGAGGTAAATGTTCAAATAATCAAACCTATTCAAATACCGAATTTGTTACTTTATGCAGAGACGGACCGTTCATATGTTTAGAAGAAAAGACACTGAATGCTCGAGGTTACGCCTATGTAGCCATGGAAAACCAATTAAACCGACTATCTTATGAATGGAATAGATCATATAACTAAGAAATCTATTTCACAGGTATGTCTGTACAGTTTTTTATTTTTATTTTTATTTTTAACCTTTTGATAATAAACGCTAATTTGTTCGCTAAAAAGTATTAAATTGGTATTAAATAAAATTAGGTTTGGCGACCGAAATTATTGATATCATTCAAAAATTTATTACATCACTGCGAAATTTAACGTTTATTCTTAAGGTATAAATATCTTTAAACAATCAACCCAAAATATTTCAAAAATTCGTCATGAGTTAAATTAGGTCTTGGAACCGAAATTACTTTACCGAAAAGAGGGGCGCATATTTTTGATAATATTTGATTGATTAAAGTGGGATAAAAAGACAAAAAGATTTTTAATTTTATTTTTACCATATTTTAAAAATTAATATTTAAATCTTAAATTAATATTGTAAACTTTGTAAAAACAATATATTTAAAATATTTGAAAAATTAATATAAGTTTGATATGAATTTATGAATTTTTAAATTAAGTTTGGTGTGAATTTTTAATTTCTAAAATATAAATTTTTAATTTTATGCATTTCAAATTTTAAGTTTGGTGTGATTTTTTTTTTTTTATATTAATTTTGAATTTTAGATTTAAGTTGTGTGAATTTAAAAACAAAAATTTACTTTATCTCATTAAGTTAAGAATATGATTTTTAAAATTCGTCGTAAGTTGAAGACTAGGTCTTTGAACCGAAATTGCTTTACCCGAGGGAGGGACGAGAACTTTTATTATCATTATTTTTAATCTTATTGAATTAGAGTATGCCAAAAACATTGAAAAAACCCAAAAATCTTAGCTTTTAAAACAATCGCTACAAAAAGACAAATTTTAAAATTTTGTCGAAGGACGGACTAGGACATCGATCCGAAACGACCTCGTCCTAAATAACAAGGGAACAAAATTTTAAAATTAATTACTTAATTGTTTTAATAAGTTAATGATTATAAAAAAAAAAACAAAAAAAAAAAAAACAAACTCCGCGACTCGCGGAGTTTGAAGTGCAAAACCTCCGCGACTCGCGGAGGGACCGAAAATCAGAAAAAAAATATAAAGAACTGCACGATCAGTTCACTCCCCCACACAAAAACACTGCGAATTTCACAGCGAAAAAACCCGAGAAAAAACCCCAAAAATCCCAATTTTTAACCGTTAATCACCAAATCTTTTGCTAAAATCATGTTGAGAAGGATGCTATCTAAGAATTACTCAAGAAAAACGGTAAATTTCTACACCTAAACACCATTTAATTCGAAATTTGGTGTTCTTGAGCTATTTTTTCCCCAATTTGATTTTGATGCTTTTTAGTGTAATTAGAATTAAATTGTTTATGTATTATGCTTGTATAACCTAGATTGATGCTGTTTAACATGATTAGAAGCCTTAAACTTCAAATTTTGAATAATCTAGGGTTTGTGTTCTTGAGCAAATTTGGGGCTTTTTGATATAAACAGGTTATGGCCGATTTTTGTCATGAATTGTTGCTAAATTGAGTAGTGTAACATGTCTAGGTAGTTAAATGATCCAAACTTTAAGCCTAAACATGATTTTGAGAATTAAAGTGGACTTTTTCAAGTCTAAAATTCATGAACTTGATTTTGAAAGATAATGCCATTTGAGACTTGTTTGATTGCTAGTAATGATTATTTTGACATGTTATTGGAGTTGAATGCTTATGAACTTGGCGAACATTTTCGTATATGCTTATTTGAAAAAGTGTAGATTTGATAAAAATGTGAAAATAAGCTTAAGTTTGATATAAATTGATAATGTCATTGTAATTATTTTGATTGATAATTTTGCTGACACTAATGCATATTTGGATGCACAAAATTTTTGTTTGATGTGTTTTGCAGAATGAAAGGGGTGAATCTTCATCCCAAGCCCGCAATGCTCCTGCTGAGAATTTGGAACAACAGGAGGTGGATAACTACTACAAGCAGGATGTACCTCATCCAGTCATGACTTTTTCCGATATGCATTTGGAAGAGTTGCACCCGAACCTAAGATTTGACAGAATTTGGATAGATTATCCAAAATATCAACGGGGTTTGCATACTCTTCATTCCAAGGTTGTTGAGGTACCGAGGGTCATAGAATGGGGACCCTTAGAAGCTGTAGAATTGGCCGGGCCAATTAGGGAATTACTTGTACAGAGGTATGGTAATTCTTCTTTTAATGACTGGATATGTTTATTCACCATACGTAGACCTGTATATAAAGTATGGTGTGAAGAATTGTTATGTAGTATAGAGTTGAATGATCGGGTAGCTAGTTTAACCGATCGTTCTTTTATTAGATTTTTGTTAGGCGGTTCGATGCGCCACATGTCTTTACTGGACATGGCTCAGGCTTTACATATATATACGCCTGAGGAGTTAGCGTCTGCCGATTGTAGAGGATTGATACTAAACGGTAGAAAGATAGATGAGAATTTTGATACACACGGTGTGTGGAGTCAAATGACAAGCCATCACCGTTTCAAAGGGGGAAACTACTCTTATTTGGATATAGATAGAGCCGAATTAAGAGTGATACATAGGTTTTTAGCTAATTCGATTACACAAAGGGGTAAGAACAAAGAAAAAGTAAATGAACAAGATTTGTTTTACCATATGTGTATTCGAGACCCACAGAGCGCTGTAAGTATACCATATTGTGTGGGTTATTATTTATCAGCTATGGTTCGGGGGATGCGTCCACATAGCATAATAGGAGGTGGTATTTTTATTACTTTGATTGGTGAATATCTCGGTGTGGATATAAGTCGGGGGGGATTATTACTAGAAGAGCCGGAACCCCGCGATACTATAGGTTTAAATGTATACCATGGTGCGAAAGTTTTGAAGAGGCGAAATAACGCCGCAGTACGATACCATGGTAGACATCCACAGGTGGAGAGAAACCAGCAGCAAGGTAATGTAGGAGGGGGGAATGAGATGCAAGAAATGCATAGGTTTATAGCTTCTCAGGAATACGAAAATGCTAGACAGAGAGCATTTGAAGATTGGCAAGTTCATCAGAACCAGATCATAGCTCATTGCCAACATATAGGTAAAAACTATATTCCTACACCGAAACCCGTCTTCCCTCCTTGGTCTATAGAGATGCAGCCACCATATCCTACGTATGACCCTGCCGAAGCATTCTATAGCACTTATGGTTATGCCTGGAACCCCTATTGGTACCAATATCATCCTTAGTTTACTTATTATTTTTTTTTTATTCTGTAATTTGTAATTATTGATACATTTAATATTTTTGTTAATATTGTAATCATTTTTATAATTATCTAACTTTTATTCTTAGATTTTAATAATTTTTGAATGTGGGGTAATATACCAAACTTCAAAAATATGTATATATGTTTGCAGTTTATCTTATGTACACAACAGGGTAAAACAAAGCATTTTCAAAGACTGGCATTAAGTTCAGCAAAAGCAACTAATTTTGACGACAAGATGCAAAATATATGTGAAATAACAACAAGACGGAATGAACAAATGATGTGCACCATTTATCATTCAGCAAACAAACGCCAATATATTTGGAAACTTTGGTAAAAATTTAATCATTTTCACACAAATCACCCTCAATAATTTAAATTGTTATTGATTTCTTGCAAATGAGGGCATTGCAAGATCTTAAGTGTGGGAAGGGGTTAAATTCTTTCGGATTTTAAAATTTTTATATTAAAACACTTAGTTACCATTAAAAATACTAGTAAAGCAGTAGTTGTATTAGAATCTAGTGCTCTCTGATAAAAAAGAACAGCCCTAATCTTATATACTGACTACCCAATTCTAGTAAAATTTTTCAAAATTTTCAATTAAATGAATTCAAAATCATGTTTATACATATTTATGAACAATAAAACTAGGTTTTAACACCGAAATTATTGTTACCTCGGAAAGGACATAAATTGAGAAACAAACTAAAATGTTAAAATTCATTTAAAATGGAATAGAGGACGATAAAAAGGAAAATAAAAGCCAAGTGTGGGAAAATTTACCAAGTTATCTTAAACATATGTCACATATATCTGTAACAAATAACTGAAAATACTTTTGCTTTGGACTAAACTAAACTGTTTTACCCGATGAAAGAAAAGAAGAGATGGATCTACACGATGAATCAATTCCATCATTAACAGGAAGTAAAGTCTTCCGAAAAAGACACGCGCTTCTTGATTTAGGTCATGAAGTTGTCGTCCAGACCAGCTGTAGGTTGACGAAAAATCTAGAAAAGTCATCACTAAAATCAGCAGGAAATCCACGGACCTCAGCATTAAACAGGGTCGCCATGTGGTCAGATTTATCCTAACCATGAGAAGGATTTATCTCGTACAATGGGGGGCACCATGCAAATTAGCTGGAAAAGACTAATGAATCAGATCCCCAGAAAGGATAATCTCCTTAAAGATTAAAAATCAGCTTTTAAGACTGATATTACTCAATCCTAGAGATTGACCTTAAAGATTGAGAATTACAAACTCATGGAATTCGATGATATCTAAACTCGAGCTTAAACGAGAAAATATTTTGATCAAAAATTACAAACCGATTTGTTTTCTGAAAACCCTATTTTCAATGCGTTCATTACCATTGAACGTAAAATCCTAGGAATTCACCTGGAATTCATTAGGTCACCTGAACTAAATCGGGTGTCAACCGTAAGAACGGTGGTTGCATAGTGGTCAAAGACAGGACCTTGTGCCATACCGAAAAATTATAAGGGTGAGCTTTACTATTACTCCTACCAAGGATAGTAATTGCGTCCGACACGTTATAGACCATAATCAAAAGCATGTCACGGGACATTGCCTTAAACAGTTGCTTGTTCAACGCTTTCCTTTCAACCGGACGGTAGTTTACCGAAAGGTAATATACGGGACAAGTAAACTGGACGTGTTGCTTTCCAAATACAAGGTTAGCAAGTGGGTGACACAAAACCGCAAGTTTTGAGCTAAAATTTTCAAATCTGAAACCCACCAAACCCACAAAAATATTTTGCAAACACCGGTAAAGGGTTATTCCGGAAAACTTATCTAGGGTAAAAACTAGATTTAATTTTCAAAAGATCAAATGTTTTCATAAAGATCCAATTTCCTTAATGGATCTAAATTTTTAAAGTCATGTGGGACTGTAAACCATATCGTTACTACCATTGTTTATACCGCCGTATAGAAATCACTGATGTACAAAGTGTGAAGAATAAAGAAGTGATTCTAGTATTTCAAGACGATATTGCTTGAGGACAAGCAACGCTCAAGTGTGGGAATATTTGATAATGCTAAAAATGAACATATATTTCATAGCATTATTCCTCAAGAAAGACAAGCTTTTAGTTGCAATTGTTCTATTTACAAGTAATATTCGTTTGTATAATAAAAGGTGAAGACAAAAGACAGATTCGACGAATTGAAGACGCAAACGACCAAAAAGCTCAAAAGTACAAAAGACAATCAAAAAGGTTCCAATTATTGATAAGAAACGTCTCGAAATCACAAGAGTACAAGATTCAAAACGCAAAGTACAAGATATTAAATTGTACGCGAGGACGTTCGAAAATCCGGAACCGGGACCAGAGTCAACTCTTAACGCTCGACGCAACGGACTAAAAATTACAAGTTAACTATGTATATAAATATAATATAATATATAATTAATTATATTAATTATATATATATTATATATATATATTAAAAACCGTCGGCAGAGAAAACTCCAAGGACTGAGCTGTAAAATTAACCTCCGCGACTCGCGGAGTTTGAAGGGGATTTTGCCGCGAGTCGCGGAGCCCCAAATTTCAACTCTGGCTATAAAGCAAACCGAATTCTGATCAAAATTTCATATTCTATTTTCTCTCTTCTCTCAATATATACGATATATATATATATAATTTATATTTTAATTTTAATTTTAATTATAATTCTAATAATAAGGGTATGTTAGCGAATGTTGTAAGGGTGTAAGTCGAAATTCTGTCCGTGTAACGCTACGCTATTTTTAATCATTGTAAGTTATGTTCAACCTTTTTATACTAATGTCTCGTAGCTAAGTTATTATTATGCTTATTTAAAACGAAGTAATCATGATGTTGGGCTAATTACTAAAATTGGGTAATTGGGCTTTGTACCATAACTGGGGTTTGGACAAAAGAACGACACTTGTGGAAATTAGACTATGGGCTATTAATGGGCTTTATATTTGTTTAACTAAATGAAAGTTTGTTAATGTTGATATAAAGATTTACAATTGGGCGTCCCTATAAATTACCATATACACTCGATCGGACACGATGGGCGGGGTATTTATATGTACGAATAATCGTTCATTTAACCGGACACGGGAATGGATTAATAGCCACTAGAATAATTAAAACAGGGGTGAAATTACATTCAAGGGTAATTGGTGTAATTGTTAACAAAGTAGTAAAACCTTGGTTTACACGCAGTCGATAACCTGGTGTATTCATTAAACAAAGTATTAAAACCTTGTTACAATTCGAATCCCCAATTAGTTGGAATATTTAACTTCGGGTATAAGAATAATTTGATGAGGACACTCGCACTTTATATTTATGACTGATGGACTGTTATGGACAAAAACCAGACGGACATATTAAATAATCCAGGACAAAGGACAATTAACCCATGGGCATAAAACTAAAATCAACACGTCAAACATCATGATTACGGAAGTTTAAATAAGCATAATTCTTTTATTTCATATTTAATTTCCTTTATTTTATATTTAATTGCACTTCTAATTATCGCACTTTTATTTATTGTTGTTTAATCGCACTTTTAATTATCGTACTTTTTAATTATCGCAAGTTTATCGCACTTTTATTATTCGCAATTTCATTATTGTTATTTACTTTAAGTTTTAATTTAAGTCTTTTATTTATTTAATATTTTACATTAGGTTTTAACTGCGACTAAAGTTTTAAAATCGACAAACCGGTCATTAAACGGTAAAAACCCCCCTTTATAATAATAATATTACTTATATATATATTTGTATTTTTATAAAAGTAAACTAATATAGCGTTGAGCTTTGTTTAAAGATTTCCCTGTGGAACGAACCGGACTTACTAAAAACTACACTACTGTACGATTAGGTACACTGCCTATAAGTGTTGTAGCAAGGTTTAAGTATATCCATTCTATAAATAAATAAATATCTTGTGTAAAATTGTATCGTATTTAATAGTTTTTTCTGCTAAAATTAATAACTATTTTATATACACCTCGCATAACATCAGTGGTATATAAAATAGCTATATTTTTGCTAGGAAATACTATTAAATACGATACAATTTTACACAAGATATTTATTTATTTAGAGAATGGATATACTTAAACCTTGCTACAACACTTATAGGCAGTGTACCTAATCGTACAGTAGTGTAGTTTTTAGTAAGTCCAGTTCGTTCCACAGGGAAAATCTTTAAACAAAGCTTAACGCTATATTAGTTTACTTTTATAAAAATACAAATATATATATATATAAGTAATATTATTATTATAAAGAGGGGTTTTTACCGTTTAATGACCGGTTTGTCGATTTTAAAACTTTAGTCACAGTTAAAACCAAATGTAAAATATTAAAAATAAATACAAGACTTAAATTAAAGCGTAAAGTAAAGAACGATAATGAAATTGCGAATAATAAAAGTGCGATAAAATAAACTTGCGATATTTAAAAAGTACGATAATTAAAAGTGCAATTAAATACAATAACAATAAAAATGCGATAATTAGAAGTGCAATTAAATATAAAATAAAGGAAATTAAATATGAAATAAAAGAATTATGCTTATTTAAACTTCCGTAATCATGATGTTTGACGTGTTGATTTTAGTTTTATGCCCATGGGTTAATTGTCCTTTGTCCTGGATTATTTAATATGTCCATATGGATTTTGTCCATAATAGTCCATCAGTCATAAATATAAAGAGCGAAAGCCTTCGTCAAATTATTCTTATTCCCGAAGTCAAATATTCCAACTAATTGGGGATTCGAATTGTAACAAGGTTTTAATACTTTGTTTAATGAATACACCAGGTTATCGACGGCGTGTAAACCAAGGTTTTACTACTTTGTTAACAATTACACCAATTACCCTTGAATGTAATTCACCCCTGTTTCAACAAGTCTATTAACTATTAATCCAGTTCCGTATCCGGTAAAATGAATAATTATTGGTATTTATAGATATCCCGCCCACCGTACCCAGTCAAGCGTATGTGGTTATATATAAATACGTCGAATTATAAGTTTATATATTAAATTAACAAGGTATTGTTTAGTTAATATAAAACCCATTAATAGCCCATAGTCTAATTTTCACAAGTGTCGTTCTTTTGTCCAAACCCCAATTATGGTACAAAGCCCAATTACCCAATTTCAGTAATTAGCCCAACATCATGATTACTTCAGATTAAATAAACATAATAATAACTTAGCTACGAGACATTAAATTAAAAAGGTTGAACATAACTTACAATGATTAAAAATAGCGTAGCGTTACACGGACAGAATTTCGACTTACACCCTTACAACATTTGCTAACATACCCTTATTATTAGAATTAAAATTAAAATTAAAATTAAAATTATAAATATATATATATATATTTTACGTATATATGAGAGAAGAAGAAAAAAAAGATGATTTTTTACGATCAGAATGCGCGAGCTTTATAGGGAGTTTCAGAAATTGGGGCTCCGCGACTCGCGGCCCTTTTGGCCTTCAAACTCCGCGAGTCGCGGAGTTTAAAATTACAGCTCACCCATTTTGGAGTCTCTCTTGCCGACGGTTTTTATTTATTTATATAATATATAAATAATTATAAGAATTATTTAAATATTATATTATATTTATGTGCATAGTTGCCTTGTAATTTTTAGTCCGTTGCGTCGAGCGTTGAGAGTTGACTCTGGTCCCGGTTCCGGATTTTTGAACGTCCTTACGTACAATTTAATATCTTGTACTTTGCGTTTTGAATCTTGTACTCTTGTAATTTCGAGACGTTTCTTATCAATAATTGGAACCTCTTTGATTGTATTTTGTACTTTTGAGCTTTTTGGTAGTTTGCGTCTTCAATTCGTCGAATCTGTCTTTTGTCTTCACCTTTTATTATTTAAACGAATATCACTTGTAAATAGAACAATTGCAACTAAAAGCTTGTCTTTCTTGAGGAATAATGCTATGAAATATATGTTCGTTTTTAGCATTATCAAATATTCCCACACTTGAGCGTTGCTTGTCCTCAAGCAATATCGTCTTGAAATACTAGAATCACTTCTTTATTCTTCACACTTTGTACATCAGTGATTTCTATACGGCGGTATAAACAATGGTAGTAACGATATGGTTTACAGTCCCACATGACTATAAAAATTTAGATCCATTAAGGAAATTGGATCTTTATGAAAACATTTGATCTTTTGAAAATTAAATCTAGTTTTTACCCTAGATAAGTTTTCCGGAATAACCCTTTACCGGTGTTTGCAAAATATTTTTGTGGGTTTGGTGGGTTTCAGATTTGAAAATTTTAGCTCAAAACTTATGGTTTTGTGTCACCCACTTGCTAACCTTGTATTTGGAAAGCAACACGTCCAGTTTACTTGTCCCGTATATTACCTTTCGGTAAACTACCGGTTGTAAAGGAAAGCGTTGAACAAGCAACTGTTAGGGCAATGTCCCCTGACATGCTTTTAATTATGGTCTATAACGTGTCTGACGCAATTACTATCCTTGATAGGAGCAATAGTAAAGCTCACCCTTATGATTTTTCGGTCTGGCACAAGGTCCTGTCTTTGACCACTATGCAACCACCGTTCTTACGGTTGACACCTGATTTGGTTCAGGTGACCTAATGAATTCCAGATGAATTCCTAAGATTTTACGTTCAATGGTAATGAACGCATTGAAAATAGGGTTTTCAGAAAACAAATCGGTTTGTAATTTTGATCAAAATATTTTCTCGTTCAAGCTCGAGTTTAGATATCATTGAATTCCATGAGTTTGAATTCTCAATCTTTAAGGTCAATCTCTAGGATTGAGTAATATCAGGCTTTAAAAGCTGATTTTTGATCTTTTAAGGAGATTATCCTTTCTGGGGATCTGATTCATTAGTCTTATCCAGCTAATTTGCATGGTGCCCCCCCATTGTATGAGATAAATCCTTCTCATGGTTAGGATAAATCTGACCAGTTGGCGACCCTGTTTAATACTGAGGTCCGTGGATTTCCTGCTGATTTTAGTGATGACTTTTCTAGATTTTTCGTCAACCTACAGCTGGTCTGGACGACAACTTCTTGACCTAAATCAAGAAGCGCGTGTCTTTTTCGGAAGACTTTACTTCCTTTTAATGATGGAATTGATTCATCGTGTAGATCCATCTTTCTTACAGTAAATCAGGTAAAACAGTTTAGTTTAGTCCAAAGCAAAAGTATTTTCAGTTATTTGTTACAGATATATGTGACATATGTTTAAGATAACTTGTTAAATTTTCCCACACTTGGCTTTTATTTTCCTTTTTATCGTCCTCTATTCCATTTTAAATGAATTTTAACATTTTGGTTTGTTTCTCAATTTATGTCCTTTCCGAGGTAACAATAATTTCGGTGTTAAAACCTAGTTTTATCGTTCATAAATATGTATAAACATGATTTTGAGTTCATTTAATTGAAAATTTTGAAAAATTTTACTTGAATTGGGTAGTCAGTATATAAGACTAGGGCTGTTCTTTATTATCAGAGAGCACTAGATTCTAATACAACTACTGCTTTACTAGTATTTTTAATGGTAACCAAGTGTTTAAGATAAAAATTTTAAAATCCGAAAGAATTTAACCCCTTCCCACACTTAAGATCTTGCAATGCCCTCATTTGCAAGAAATCAGTAACAATTTAAATTATTGAGGGTGATTTGTGTGAAATTGATTAAATTTTACCAAAGTTTCCAAACATATTGGCGTTTGTTTGCTGAATGATAAATGGTGCACATCATTTGTTCATTCCGTCTTGTTGTTATTTCTCATATATTTTGCATCTTGTCGTCAAAATTAGTTGCTTTTGCTGAACTTAATGCCAGTCTTTGAAAATGCGTTGTTTTACCCTGTTGTGTACATAAGATAAACTGCAAACATATATACATATTTTTGAAGTTTGGTATATTACCCCACATTCAAAAATTATTAAAATCTAAGAATAAAAGTTAGAAAATTATAAAAAATTATTACAATATTAACATAAGTATTAAACGTATCAACATTACAAATTACAAAATAAATAAAACTAAGTAGACTATGGATGATACTGATACCAATAGGGGTTCCAAGCATAACCATAGGTGCTATAGAATGCTTCGGCAGGGTTATACGTAGGATACGGTGGTTGCATCTCTATAGACCAGGGAGGGAATATGGGTTTTGGTGTAGGAATATAGTTTCTACCTATATATTGGCAATGTGCTATGATTTGGTTTTGATGAACTTGCCAATCTTTAAATGCTCTCTGTCTAGCATTTTCGTACTCCTGTGAAGCTATAAACCTTTGCATTTCTTGCATCTCATTTCCCCCTCCTACATTACCTTGCTGTTGGTTTCTCTCAACCTGTGGATGTCTACCATGGTATTGTACTGCGGTGTTATTTCGCCTCTTTAAAACTTTCGCACCATGGTATACATTTAAACCTATAGTATCGCGGGGTTCTGGTTCTTCTACTAATAATCCCCCCGACTTATATCCACACCGAGATATTCAGCAATCAAAGTAATAAAAATACCACCTCCTATTATGCTATGCGGTCTCATTCCCCTGACCATAGCTGATAAATAATAACCCACACAATAAGGTATACTTACAGCGCTTTATGGGTCTCGAATACACATATGGTAAAACAAATCCTGTTCATTTACCTTTTCTTTGTTCTTACCTCTTTGTGTAATCGAATTAGCTAAAAACCTATGAATTACTCTTAATTCTGCTCTATCTATATCCAAATAAGAGTAATTTCCCCCTTTGAATCGGTGATGGCTTGTCATTTGACTCCATACACCGTGTGTATCAAAATTTTCATCTATCTTTCTACCATTTAGTATCAACCCTCTACAATCGGCAGATGCTAACTCCTCAGGCGTATATATACGTAAAGCCTGAGCCATGTCTAGTAAAGACATGTGGGGCATCGAACCTCCTAACAAAAATCTAATAAAAGATCGATCGGTTAAACTAGCTACCCGATCATTTAATTCTATACTACACAACAATTCTTCACACCATACTTTATATACAGGTCTACGCATGGTGAATAAACGTACCCAGTCATTAAAAGTAGAATTACCATACCTCTGTACAAGTAATTCCCTAATTGGCCCGGCCAATTCTACAGCTTCTAAGGGTCCCCATTCTATGACCCTAGGTACCTCAACAACTTTGGAATGAAGAGTATGCAAACCCCTTTGATATTTTGGATAATCTATCCAAAGTCTGTCAAATCTCAGGTTCGGGTGCAAATCTTCCAAGTGCATATCAGAAAATGTCATGACTGGATGCGGTATATCTTGCTTGTAGTAGTTATCCACCTCCTGTTGTTCCGCATTCTCAGCAGGAGCATTGCGGGCTTGGGATGAAGATTCACCCCTTTCAGTCTGCAAAACACATCAAACACAATTTTTGTGCATCCAAATATGCATTAGTGTCAGCAAAATCATAAATCAAAATAATTACAATGACATGATCAATTTATATCAAACTTAAGCTCATTTTCATATTTTCATCAAATCTACACTTTTTCAAATAAGCATATACGAAAATGTTCGTCAAGTTCATAAGCATTCAACTCAAATAACATGTCAAAATAATCATTACTAGCAATTAAACAAGTTTCAAATGGCATTATCTCTCAAAAATCAAGTTCATGAATTTTTAGACTTGAAAAAGTCCACTTTAATTCTCAAAATCATGTTTAGGCTCAAAGTTTGGATCATTTAACTACCTAAACATGTTACACTACTTAATTTAGCAACAATTCATGACAAAAATCGGCCATAACCTGTTTATATCAAAAAGCCCCAAATTTGCTCAAGAACACAAACCCTAGATTACTCAAAATTCGAAGTTTAAGGCTTCTAATCATGTTAAATAGCATCAATCTAGGTTATACAAGTATAACACATAAACAATTTAAGCATAATTACACTAAAAAGCATCAAAATCAAATTGGGGAAAAAATTGCTCAAGAACACTAATTTCAGATTAAATGGTGTTTAGGTGTAGAAATTTACCGTTTTTCTTGAGTAATTCCTTAATAGCATCCTTCTCAACATGATTTTAGTAAAAGATTTGATGATTAACGGTTAAAAATTGTGATTTTGGGGGTGTTTTTTGGGGATTTTTTCGCAGTTTTTTCGGCTGTTCTTTGCTGTGTTTTAATTGTGGTGTGTGGACTGAGCTGTTTAGCTCGATTTTATTTTTTTCTGTATTTCGATCCCTCTGCGAGTCGCGGAGATTAAAGCTTCATACTCCGCGAGTCGCGGAGTTTGCTATTTTTTTTTTTATAATCTTTAACTTATAAAACAATTAAGTAATTAATTTTTAAAATTTTGTTTCCCTTGTTATTTAGGACGAGGTCGTTTCGGATTGATGTCCTAGTTCGTCCTTCGACAAAATTTTAAAATTTGTCTTTTTGTAGCGATTGTTTTAAAAGCTAAGATTTTTGGGTTTTTTAATGTTTTTGGCATACTTTAATTCAATAAGATTAAAAATAATGATAATAAAAGTTCTCGTCCCTCCCTTGGGTAAAGCAATTTCGGTTCAAAGATCATATTAATATTAAAAATTTTTGTTTAACTTAATGAGATAAAGTAAATTTTTGTTTTTAAATTCACACAACTTAAATATAAAATTCAAAATTAATATTAAAAATTCACACCAAACTTAAAATTTGAAATGCATAAAATTAAAAATTCATATTTTAAAAATTAAAAATTCACACCAAACTTAATTTAAAAATTCATATTATAAATTCACACCAAACTTATATTAATTTTTTAAATATTTACAATTTTAAATATATTGTTTTTACAAAGTTTACAATATTAATTTAAGATTTATATATTAATTTTAAAAAACATGGTAAAAATAAAATTAAAAATCTTTTTGGCTTTTTATCCCACTTTAATCAATCAAATATTATCAAAAATATGCGCCCCTCTTTTCGGTAAAGTAATTTCGGTTCCAAGACCTAATTTAACTCATGACGAATTTTTGAAATATTTTGGGTTGATTGATTAAAGATATTTATACCTTAAGAATAAACGTTAAATTTCGCAGTGATGTAATAAATTTTTGTATGATATCAATAATTTCGGTAACCAAACCTAATTTTATTTAATACCAATTTAATACTTTATAGCGAACAAATTAGCGTTTATTATCAAAAGGTTAAAAATAAAAATAAAAATAAAAACTGTACAGACATACCTGTGAAATAGATTTCTTAGTTATATGATCTATCCCATTCATAAGATAGTCGGTTTAATTGGTTTTCCATGGCTACATAGGTGTAACCTCGAGCATTCAGTGTCTTTTCTTCTAAACATATGAACGGTCCGTCTCTGCATAAAGTAACAAATTCGGTATTTGAATAGGTTTGATTATTTGAACATTTACCTCCATGTGACCATTTTCCGCATTTGTGACATCTTTCTAGGTGTCGTGCTCTTCTTTTCGCTGCGGATTTTGATTTTCCTTTACCAAATTGTAACTTATTATCTTCGCATCTAGATTCTTTTCTAACTCCGTCCATTCTTTCTCTGATTACTGATACTATTTCACTCGGTAGTATGTCATTATTACGTTTAGTGATCAAAGCGTGTAGCATTAGACCATGGTTTAGTTCACAGGCAGTCTTCATTTCCTAAAAAAAATAAAAATTCAGAATGGGGGGAGAAGACTAGTTCTTTAGGGTCTGCTAGGGAAAGACCATTCGGGTTCCATTTTCGAGAACTACATGAAAATAGACAATCTAACTCTAACAGAAATACATAAACCCCTTTAAAGACTTGATTCTCCCCACACTTAGTTAGCTGTGGTGTCGAAATTGTGATTAACTTCGTTGTCGACTTCCATCGGACCATGTATGTAATGTTTAACTCTGTGACCATTAACTTTAAATTCAATCCCATTTGAATTTATTAATTCTATCGTTCCGTATGGGAAAACTCTTTTGACTATGAATGGTCCAGACCATCTTGATTTCAATTTTCCAGGAAATAGCTTGAATCGTGAATTGAAAAGAAGAACTCTGTCTCCTTCTTTAAATTCTTTTGAACTTCTGATTCTTTTATCATGCCATTTCTTCGTTCTTTCTTTATAGATTAACGAATTTTCGTATGCTTCATGTCTTAATTCTTCTAATTCGTTTAGTTGACTTAATCGTAGACGTCCGGCTTCATGTAAATCAAGATTACATGTCTACAAAGCCCAAAATGCTTTGTGTTCAATTTCTACTGGAAGATGACATGCTTTTCCATAAACAAGTCTAAAAGGTGTGGTTCCAATTGGAGTTTTGTAGGCTGTTCTAAAAGCCCAGAGTGCATCCTCCAATTTAATGGACCATTCCTTCGGATTTGATCCTACGGTTTTCTCTAGAATACGTTTTAAAGCTCGGTTGGTATTTTCAACTTGTCCACTTGTTTGTGGATGATATGCGGTGGAGATTTTATGAGTTACTCCATATCTTTTAAGAACTTTCTCAAGTTGATTATTACAGAAATGAGTTCCCCGATCACTTATTAAAGCTTTCGGTGTTCCAAACCTTGCAAAAAGACGTTTTAAAAAGTTGACTACAACTCGTGCATCGTTAGTTGGGAGAGCTTGTGCTTCCGCCCATTTAGATACATAATCAATGGCTACGAGTATATATAAATTATTATGAGATTTTGGAAATGGACCCATAAAGTCAATACCCCAAATGTCAAATACTTCACATACTTGGATGACATTTTGTGGCATTTCATCACGTTGACTTATTTTTCTGGCCCTTTGACAAGCATCACAGGATTTGCAAAGAAGGTGCGCGTCTTTGTAAATTGTAGGCCAATAGAATCCAGCATCATAAACTTTTCTTGCTGTTAGTTGAGGCCCATAATGCCCTCCTGTTGGTCCTGTGTGACAATGGTTTAATATTTTACTAGCTTCATCTCCAAATACACATCGGCGTATTATTCCATCGGGACAACTTTTAAACAAATGTGGATCTTCCCAAAAATAGTGTTTTATATCACTGAAGAATTTTTTTCGTCTTTGGTACGATAATCCTTTTTCAAGGAATCCACATACTAAGTAGTTTGCATAGTCTGCAAACCATGGAATTTCTTTATAATCTATCTTCAATAGATATTCATCAGGAAAGTTGTCTTGTATGGCCGATTCATTTAGAACTTCTAACTCAGGATTTTCAAGACGAGAAAGATGATCAGCGGCGAGATTTTCTGCTCCTCTTTTATCTCGGATTTCAATATCAAACTCTTGTAAGAGTAAGATCCAACGGATTAATCTTGGTTTAGCATCTTGTTTTGAAAATAGGTATCTAAGAGCAGAATGGTCGGTATAAACCACCGTTTTTGCTAGAACGAGATATGATCGAAATTTGTCAAAAGCAAAGACAATAGCAAGGAGTTCTTTTTCAGTAGTTGTATAGTTCGTTTGTGCTCCTTGTAACGTCTTACTAGCATAATATATAGGTTGAAATCGTTTTTCAATCCTTTGTCCTAAAACGGCTCCCATTGCAAAATCACTTGCATCGCACATTAGTTCAAATGGTAGATTCCAATTTGGTGTTATCATGATCGGCGCATTAGTGAGTTTTTCTTTAAGAATATTAAAAGATTTGATACACTCATCTGAAAAGATGAATGGAGCATCCTTTTCTAGGAGTTTATTCATAGGAGTGGCAATTTTAGAGAAATCTTTTATGAAACGTCGGTAAAAACCGGCATGCCCTAGAAAACTCCTAACTTCTCTAACATTGGTGGGATGTGGAAGTTTAGCAATTACATCTACTTTAGCTCTATCCACTTCAATTCCTTCTTTTGAAATTTTATGACCAAGAACGATGCCTTCTTTAACCATGAAATGGCATTTCTCCCAATTAAGTACTAGATTTGATTGTTCGCATCTAATAAGCATTCGTTCAAGATTAGCTAGACATGTTTCAAATGTATCACTGAAGACTGAAAAGTCATCCATGAAAACTTCCATGCATTCTTCTATCATGTCGTGAAAAATCGCCATCATACACCTTTGAAAGGTTGCAGGGGCGTTACAAAGACCAAATGGCATGCGTTTGTAAGCAAAAGTACCATAAGGGCACGTGAATGTGGTGTTCTATTGATCTTCGGGTGCTATTGGAATTTGAAAATATCCGGAAAATCCATCTAGAAAACAATAGTAACTATTTCCGGCTAATCTTTCCAACATTTGATCTATGAAAGGTAAGGGAAAGTGATCTTTTCTGGTGGCGTCATTTAATTTTCTATAATCAATACACACACGCCATCCTGTTACAGTCCTAGTAGGAATAAGCTCATTTTTCTCATTTGTAATGACAGTCATGCCACCCTTCTTAGGCACGCATTGAACTGGGCTTACCCATGGACTATCAGAAATTAGATATATCAAACCTGCATCTAGCAGTTTAATAATCTCTTTCTTAACTACATCTTGCATATTAGGATTTAGTCTTCGTTGGCGTTGCACATACGTTTTATGACCTTCTTCCATAAGGATTTTATGTGTGCAATACGAAGGACTTATTCCTTTAATATCATGAATCTTCCATGCAATGGCTGGTTTGTGAGCTTTCAACACAGAAATGAGTTGTGATTTCTCATTTTCAGTAAGAGAAGACGATATTATTACAGGTAATTCAGATTCACCATGTAAATAAGCGTATTCCAAATGGTTTGGAAGTGGCTTTAACTCTAATTTCGGTGGTTCTTCTATCGATGATTTGTATCGATATCTGTCTTCTTCTTTTAGCATTTGAATTTCTTCTGTTGTTGGTTCATATCCATTAGCTATAAGTGTAGCTAACATTTCAGCTTCATCAATTGGTTCATTACCTTCTCCTAAAGAACATTCTCCTGTTCCTTGTAATTCTGGAAATTCTTCTAATAATTCTGCATGTGCATCTATAGTTTGAATATAATAACATGTATCATCTGCAGATTGCGGTTGTTGCATTGCTCTATCAACTGAAAAGGTAACACTCTCATCCTCTATACTTAGGGTCAGTTTCTTACCGAACACGTCTATCATTGCTTTAGCCGTGTTTAAGAATGGTCTTCCTAATATGAGAGGAACTTGAGAATCTTCTTCCATGTCCAGAACAACAAAATCTACTGGAAATACTAAAGTACCAACTTTAACTAGCATGTTCTCCATTATCCCTCTAGGATATTTTATTGATCTATCGGCTAGTTGTATGCTTATTCTGGTTGGTTTCAATTCTCCAAGGTCTAGTTTAGCGTATAGTGAATACGGCATTAGATTTATACTAGCACCTAAGTCTGCCAATGCTTCTATTGAACTAAGACTACCCAGAAAACATGGAATTGTGAAACTTCCTGGATCAGATAGTTTTTCTGGTATCTTATTCAACAGCACTGCTGAACAATTAGCATTCATGGTAACAGCCGAGAGTTCTTCCATTTTCTTTCTATTTGAGATTAGATCTTTCAAGAATTTAGCATATCTAGGCATTCCTGAAATCACATCAATGAAAGGAAGATTTACATTTATCTGTTTAAACATATCCAAGAATTTGGATTGCTCGGCTTCAAGTTTCTCTTTCTTCATTTTACTCGGGTAAGGAAGTGGTGGTTGGTATGGTTTAACATAAGGTTTAGCCTTAACTGTGTTATCTTCATTAACCTTTTCAACTACCGGTTCTTTTTCCTTATCTTGATCAGGTTGTGGTTCTTGTGGAGTAGGAATAGCTTCATCAGAAGTTACAAGTATTTCAGGTGGTTTAAGTGTTGTACCACTTCTTGTGGTAATGGCTTTAGTTGTTTCATTCCGGGGGTTATCATTTGTATCACTAGGTAGACTTCCCGGTTTTCTTTCACCTATTAACCTTGCTAGGTTACTTACCTCTTGTTCCAGATTTTGAATAGAAGCTTGTTGATTTCTAAATGCTTGAGCATTTTGTTCATTAGTTTGTTTTTGAGATGTGAAAAACTGCGTTTGAGTTTCAACTAGCTTCGTCATCATATCTTCTAAATTTGGCTTTTTATCATCGGTTTGTTGTGGTGGTTTGTTTTGAAAATTAGGTCTTTGCTGATTGTAAGTATTATTGGATACTTGTTGATTGCTAGGACCTTGTTGGTTGTTGTATGGAATATTTCGGTTATAGTTCTGGTTTTGATTGTAAATTGGTCTTGGCGGTTGATAATTATTCTGATAATTATTTCCAGGCCTTTGGTTTATGTATGAAATATTCTCTCTTTGTTGCATTGTTAATTCAATACTGAGACAATCTTTTGTCAAATGTGGTCCTCCACACTGCTCACAACTAATTCGTATTGAGTGAATATCCTTAGTCATCTTTTTCATTCGTCTCTCGACAGCATCTATCTTTGCGGAAATGGAATCTAAGTCATGGCTAGAATCGGCTCTAGCTGCTTTAGATGATCTAACAATATCTTTTTCTTGGTGCCACTCATGTGAGTGGGAAGCAGTGTTATCAATAATTTTGTAAGCATCAGTTTCGGTTTTCTTCATAATAGAACCACCAGCTGCTATATCTATGTCTTTCCTTGTAGTGATGTCCCATCCTTGGTAGAATATTTGTACTATTTGACAGGTGTCTAAACCATGTTGCGGACATCCTCTTAACAACTTTCCATATCTTGTCCACGCCTCATATAGAGTTTCATTTGGCTTCTGTGTAAATGTAACAATTTCTGCTTGAAGTCTTACGGCTTTAGATGCCGGAAAGAATTGTTTAAGAAATTTTTCAACTAAAACGTCCCATGTATCAATCGCCCCTTCAGGTAAAGATTCCAACCAATCTTTGGCTTCTCCCTTTAAAGTCTAGGGAAATAACATGAGATATATCTGTTCATCCTCCACTTCTCGGATTTTAAATAGTGTGCAGATCCTATTAAAGGTACGTAAATGTTCATTTGGATCTTCCTTCGGCGCACCACTAAATTGGCATTGATTAGTCACCATGTATAGAATTTGTCCTTTGATTTCATAATCTGGCGCATTAATGTCTGGATGAGTAATTGCGTGACCTTGGCCAGTGCGTTTAGCTCTCATTCGGTCTTCCATACTTAAAGGTTCCAGATTCTCCATAATTGAATTTGTTGAATCGGAATCACTAGAGGATTCTGATTTAATGGTTCGTTCCTCAACAATCTCTGTTTGAATGATTAGTGGTTCCAGAGGAAAGTTTAGTGGTTCAGGATCTACGAATCGTTCCTGAATATTCTCCGAATTCTCAATTGTGAGGTCGGGTTCAAAAAATGGATTATCGGAAATTTGAACTGGAGTACTTGGTCGACTGGATGACGATTCTAAAGAAAAATCACGGCAGTAATATTTGCTAAATGTCTTGATCTAGTTACAGGTGGTGAACGTACAAAAGGTGGTGAACGTCTTGCTCGGTGCATTCACTGAATATCCTATTAGTTTTTAAAAGGAAAGAAAAATTATAATAAGTTATCCAATCAATAGACTTTTCTGATTTTGCCCACGTTTCGAATAGCCAAAAGATGCAGCAGAGGGGCAGGATTCGTTTGGTCTCAATATAATTGAGGACTGTTTGGCTCCAATAACCCGGTCCACGTACAAATCCAACTATTACTACGAACCAAAAAATTTTGATGTCTATTAATTTAACCACTTAAAATAAATTTTCGTAATTTTAAGAAATTTAGATAAGAAGTAGAATAAAAATCTATGCCCTAAAAACTAGAATAGCGAGAAATAAGAAAGAAAAAGAGCTCGTCGAAAAAGAAAAATGGTTGAAAAATAAAAGGTGACGGAAAAATAAAAGAAACTTATAAAACTTAAAAATACTTGACTAACCTAACTTTATTACTACAACTAACTTAAAATTATAATCGCAAATTGAGATTACTAATTGGAATGATAATTGATACATAGGTAAAAGTCGTCTAAAAATGTTAAAGCTTACAGGAAAAACTAAATCCCAAATGGAAATAACTTAAAAAGAAACTAAAACTTAAAAAGGCATCGCAAAATTCTAAAGCACCTAAATCTTAGTCTAAAGGAAAAGCACTTAAGGGATTTTACGGCAAAGCCTAAAAATCTAGAAATAAAAATAACTATGGCAAAAACTAAGTTTAAAACTAAATATGAGCTAAAAATACAAATATTACGCTAAAACGATTAAAAAAGGACAAAATATAAAAATATACAAAAAGTTGTAAAAAGTACAATTTTTATAAAAATATTATTTTTATATTATTTATTTTATAAAACTATTAATTTTACAATTTAATTAAACTTAATAAACTAAATATACAAATTAATTAAAACTTAAATTAAATACTAAATTAATTAAATATTTAACCCTGATACAAATTAATTAATAATACTCCGTAATTAATGCCTGATTAGGGTTCTGGTCAGCTGTGTCAGATGGTCTCCGCGACTTGCGGTATTCAAAGCATCAAACCCCGCGAGTCGCGGGGTTCCAGTTTTCAACTCTGGAACAGTTTAAATTTACGCGTTTTTCTTTTTTTCTTTTTTTAATTTCTGCTTTTTAATTTTTCTGTTTATATAAAAAAAATATGTGTATAATAAAAACTTATATTTAAAACTTAAATAAAAATAGAACTTACTTTATAATTTTTTTTTAAAAATATCTTAAAGATAGATTTATATATATATATATATATATATATATTTTTTATGTTTCGGTGTTATATTTATAAAATATATTTATAAAATAAATTAAATAAAACTTATATTTTTACAAACTAAAGAAACTTTATAAAACTTAAATATTTATCAAACTCCTAAAAATATTTATATTTTTGTTTTTCTTTTTTTATATTTTCGAATATTTAAAACGTATTTTTATCAAAAGCGTATTTTTTTTTAATATATAGCGTTGCGCTTCCGGCTTTTAAGACTGTTCCCCGGCAGCGGCGCCAAAAATACTTGATGTTTTAGCAGAGTGGTATATAAAATAGCTATATTTTTGCTAGGAAATACTATTAAATACGATACAATTTTACACAAGATATTTATTTATTTAGAGAATGGATATACTTAAACCTTGCTACAACACTTATAGGCAGTGTACCTAATCGTACAGTAGTGTAGTTTTTAGTAAGTCCAGTTCGTTCGACAGGGAAAATCTTTAAACAAAGCTTAACGCTATATTAGTTTACTTTTATAAAAATACAAATATATATATAAGTAATATTATTATTATAAAGGGGGGTTTTTACCATTTAATGACCGGTTTGTCGATTTTAAAACTTTAGTCACAGTTAAAACCAAATGTAAAATATTAAAAATAAATACAAGACTTAAATTATAGCGTAAAGTAAAGAACGATAATGAAATTGCGAATAATAAAAGTGCGATAAAATAAACTTGCGATATTTAAAAAGTACGATAATTAAAAGTGCAATTAAATACAATAACAATAAAAATGCAATAATTAGAAGTGCAATTAAATATCAAATAAAGGAAATTAAATATGAAATAAAAGAATTATGCTTATTTAAACTTCCGTAATCATGATGTTTGACGTGTTGATTTTAGTTTTATGCCCATGGGTTAATTGTCCTTTGTCCTGGATTATTTAATATGTCCATATGGATTTTGTCCATAATAGTCCACCAGTCATAAATATAAAGAGCGAAAGCCTTCGTCAAATTATTCTTATTCCCGAAGTCAAATATTCCAACTAATTGGGGATTCGAATTGTAACAAGGTTTTAATACTTTGTTTAATGAATACACCAGGTTATCGACTGCGTGTAAACCAAGGTTTTACTACTTTGTTAACAATTACACCAATTACCCTTGAATGTAATTCACCCCTATTTCAACAAGTCTATTAACTATTAATCCAGTTTCGTATCCGGTAAAATGAATAATTATTGGTATTTATAGATATCCCGCCCACCGTACCCAGTCAAGCGTAAGTGGTTATATATAAATACGTTGAATTATAAGTTTATATATTAAATTAACAAGGTATTGTTTAGTTAATATAAAACCCATTAATAGCCCATAGTCTAATTTCCACAAGTGTCGTTCTTTTATCCAAACCCCAATTATGGTACAAAGCCCAATTACCCAATTTCAGCAATTAGCCCAACATCATGATTACTTCGGATTAAATAAACATAATAATAACTTAGCTACGAGACATTAAATTAAAAAGGTTGAACATAACTTACAATGATTAAAAATAGCGTAGCGTTACACAGACAGAATTTCGACTTACACCCTTACAACATTCGCTAACATACCCTTATTATTAGAATTAAAATTAAAATTAAAATTAAAATTATAAATATATATATATATTTTACGTATATATGAGAGAAGAAGAAAAAAAAGATGATAAAAATGATCAGAATTCGGTTTGCTTTATAGGGAGTTTCAAAACTTGGGGCTCCGCGACTCGCGGCCCTTTTGGCCTTCAAACTCCGCGAGTCGCGGAGTTTAAAATTACAGCTCACCCATTTTGGAGTCTCTCTTGCCGACGGTTTTTATTTATTTATATAATATATAAATAATTATAAGAATTATTTAAATATTATATTATATTTATGTGCATAGTTGCCTTGTAATTTTTAGTCCGTTGCGTCGAGCGTTGAGAGTTGACTCTGGTCCCGGTTCCGGATTTTCGAACGTCCTTGCGTACAATTTAATATCTTGTACTTTGCGTTTTGAATCTTGTACTCTTGTAATTTCGAGACGTTTCTTATCAATAATTGGAACCTCTTTGATTGTATTTTGTACTTTTGAGCTTTTTGGTCGTTTGCGTCTTCAATTCGTCGAATCTGTCTTTTGTCTTCACCTATTATTATTTAAACGAATATCACTTGTAAATAGAACAATTGCAACTAAAAGCTTGTCTTTCTTGAGGAATAATGCTATGAAATATATGTTCGTTTTTAGCATTTTCAAATAAAAATACTTGATGTTTTAGCAGAGTGGTATATAAAATAGCTATATTTTTGCTAGGAAATACTATTAAATACGATACAATTTTACACAAGATATTTATTTATTTAGAGAATGGATATACTTAAACCTTGCTACAACACTTATAGGCAGTGTACCTAATCGTACAGTAGTGTAGTTTTTAGTAAGTCCAGTTCGTTCCACAGGGAAAATCTTTAAACAAAGCTTAACGCTATATTAGTTTACTTTTATAAAAATACAAATATATATATATAAGTAATATTATTATTATAAAGGGGGGTTTTTACCGTTTAATGACCGGTTTGTCGATTTTAAAACTTTAGTCACAGTTAAAACCAAATGTAAAATATTAAAAATAAATACAAGACTTAAATTAAAGCGTAAAGTAAAGAACGATAATGAAATTGCGAATAATAAAAGTGCGATAAAATAAACTTGCGATATTTAAAAAGTACGATAATTAAAAGTGCAATTAAATACAATAACAATAAAAATGCGATAATTAGAAGTGCAATTAAATATAAAATAAAGGAAATTAAATATGAAATAAAAGAATTATGCTTATTTAAACTTCCGTAATCATGATGTTTGACGTGTTGATTTTAGTTTTATGCCCATGGGTTAATTGTCCTTTGTCCTGGATTATTTAATATGTCCATATGGATTTTGTTCATAATAGTCCATCAGTCATAAATATAAAGAGCGAAAGCCTTCGTCAAATTATTCTTATTCCCGAAGTCAAATATTCCAACTAATTGGGGATTCGAATTGTAACAAGGTTTTAATACTTTGTTTAATGAATACACCAGGTTATCAACTGCGTGTAAACCAAGGTTTTACTACTTTGTTAACAATTACACCAATTACCCTTGAATGTAATTCACCCCTGTTTCAACAAGTCTATTAACTATTAATCCAGTTCCGTATCCGGAAAAATGAATAATTATTGGTATTTATAGATATCCCGCCCACCGTACCCAGTCAAGCGTATGTGGTTATATATAAATACGTCGAATTATAAGTTTATATATTAAATTAACAAGGTATTGTTTAGTTAATATAAAACCCATTAATAGCCCATAGTCTAATTTCCACAAGTGTCGTTCTTTTGTCCAAACCCCAATTATGGTACAAAGCCCAATTACCCAATTTCAGTAATTAGCCCAACATCATGATTACTTCGGATTAAATAAACATAATAATAACTTAGCTACGAGACATTAAATTAAAAAGGTTGAACATAACTTACAATGATTAAAAATAGCGTAGCGTTACACGGACAGAATTTCGACTTACACCCTTACAACATTCGCTAACATACCCTTATTATAGAATTAAAATTAAAATTAAAATTATAAATATATATATATATTTTACGTATATATGAGAGAAGAAGAAAAAAAAGATGATTTTTTACGATCAGAATGCGCGAGCTTTATAGGGAGTTTCAGAAATTGGGGCTCCGCGACTCGCGGCCCTTTTGGCCTTCAAACTCCGCGAGTCGCGGAGTTTAAAATTACAGCTCACCCATTTTGGAGTCTCTCTTGCCGACGGTTTTTATTTATTTATATAATATATAAATAATTATAAGAATTATTTAAATATTATATTATATTTATGTGCATAGTTGCCTTGTAATTTTTAGTCCGTTGCGTCGAGCGTTAAGAGTTGACTCTGGTCCCGGTTCCGGATTTTCGAACGTCCATGCGTACAATTTAATATCTTGTACTTTGCGTTTTGAATCTTGTACTCTTGTAATTTCGAGACGTTTCTTATCAATAATTGGAACCTCTTTGATTGTATTTTGTACTTTTGAGCTTTTTGGTCGTTTGCGTCTTCAATTCGTCGAATCTGTCTTTTGTCTTCACCTTTTATTATTTAAACGAATATCACTTGTAAATAGAACAATTGCAACTAAAAGCTTGTCTTTCTTGAGGAATAATGCTATGAAATATATGTTCGTTTTTAGCATTATCAAATATTCCCACACTTGAGCGTTGCTTGTCCTCAAGCAATATCGTCTTGAAATACTAGAATCACTTCTTTATTCTTCACACTTTGTACATCAGTGATTTCTATAGGGCGGTATAAACAATGGTAGTAACGATATGGTTTACAGTCCCACATGACTATAAAAATTTAGATCCATTAAGGAAATTGGATCTTTATGAAAACATTTGATCTTTTGAAAATTAAATCTAGTTTTTACCCTAGATAAGTTTTCCAGAATAACCCTTTACCGGTGTTTGCAAAATATTTTTGTGGGTTTGGTGGGTTTCAGATTTGAAAATTTTAGCTCAAAACTTATGGTTTTGTGTCACCCACTTGCTAACCTTGTATTTGGAAAGCAACACGTCCAGTTTACTTGTCCCGTATATTACCTTTCGGTAAACTACCGTCCGGTTGTAAAGGAAAGCGTTGAACAAGCAACTGTTAGGGCAATGTCCCCTGACATGCTTTTAATTATGGTCTATAACGTGTCGGACGCAATTACTATCCTTGGTAGGAGCAATAGTAAAGCTCACCCTTATGATTTTTTGGTCTGGCACAAGGTCCTGTCTTTGACCACTATGCAACCACCGTTCTTACGGTTGACACCCGATTTGGTTCAGGTGACCTAATGAATTCCAGATGAATTCCTAGGATTTTACGTTCAATGGTAATGAACGCATTGAAAATAGGGTTTTCAGAAAACAAATCGGTTGTAATTTTGATCAAAATATTTTCTCGTTCAAGCTCGAGTTTAGATATCATTGAATTCCATGAGTTTGTAATTCTCAATCTTTAAGGTCAATCTCTAGGATTGAGTAATATCAGGCTTTAAAAGCTGATTTTTGATCTTTTAAGGAGATTATCCTTTCTGGGGATCTGATTCATTAGTCTTATCCAGCTAATTTGCATGGTGCCCCCCCCATTGTACGAGATAAATCCTTCTCATGGTTAGGATAAATCTGACCACTTGGCGACCCTGTTTAATGCTGAGGTCCGTGGATTTCCTGCTGATTTTAGCGATGACTTTTCTAGATTTTTCGTCAACCTACAGCTGGTCTGGACGACAACTTCTTGACCTAAATCAAGGAGCGCGTGTCTTTTTCGGAAGACTTTACTTTCTTTTAATGATGGAATTGATTCATCGTGTAGATCCGTCTTTCTTACAGTAAATCAGGTAAAACAGTTTAGTTTAGTCCAAAGCAAAAGTATTTTCAGTTATTTGTTACAGATATATGTGACATATGTTTAAGATAACTTGGTAAATTTTCCCACACTTGGCTTTTATTTTCCTTTTTATCGTCCTTTATTCCATTTTAAATGAATTTTAACATTTTGGTTTGTTTCTCAATTTATGTCCTTTCCGAGGTAACAATAATTTCGGTGTTAAAACCTAGTTTTATCGTTCATAAATATGTATAAACATGATTTTGAGTTCATTTAATTGAAAATTTTGAAAAATTTTACTAGAATTGGGTAGTCAGTATATAAGACTAGGGCTGTTCTTTATTATCAGAGAGCACTAGATTCTAATACAACTACTGCTTTACTAGTATTTTTAATGGTAACCAAGTGTTTAAGATAAAAATTTTAAAATCCGAAAGAATTTAACCCCTTTCCACACTTAAGATCTTGCAAAGCCCTCATTTGCAAGAAATCAGTAACAATTTAAATTATTGAGGGTGATTTGTGTGAAATTGATTAAATTTTACCAAAGTTTCCAAACATATTGGCGTTTGTTTGCTGAATGATAAATGGTGCACATCATTTGTTCATTCCGTCTTGTTGTTATTTCTCATATATTTTGCATCTTGTCGTCAAAATTAGTTGCTTTTGCTGAACTTAATGCCAGTCTTTGAAAATGCGTTGTTTTACCCTGTTGTGTACATAAGATAAACTGCAAACATATATACATATTTTTGAAATTTGGTATATTACCCCACATTCAAAAATTATTAAAATCTAAGAATAAAAGTTAGAAAATTATAAAAAATTATTACAATATTAACATAAGTATTAAACGTATCAACATTACAAATTACAAAATAAATAAAACTTAGTAGACTATGGATGATACTGATACCAATAGGGGTTCCAAGCATAACCATAGGTGCTATAGAATGCTTCGGCAGGGTTATACGTAGGATACGGTGGTTGCATCTCTATAGACCAGGGAGGGAATATGGGTTTTGGTGTAGGAATATAGTTTCTACCTATATGTTGGCAATGTGCTATGATTTGGTTTTGATGAACTTGCCAATCTTCAAATGCTCTTTGTCTAGCATTTTCGTACTCCTGTGAAGCTATAAACCTTTGCATTTCTTGCATCTCATTTCCCCCTCCTACATTACCTTGCTGTTGGTTTCTCTCAACCTGTGGATGTCTACCATGGTATTGTACTGCGGTGTTATTTCGCCTCTTCAAAACTTTCGCACCATGGTATACATTTAAACCTATAGTATCGCGGGGTTCTGGTTCTTCTACTAATAATCCCCCCGACTTATATCCACACCGAGATATTCAGCAATCAAAGTAATAAAAATACCACCTCCTATTATGCTATGCGGTCTCATTCCCCTGACCATAGCTGATAAATAATAACCCACACAATAAGGTATACTTACAGCGCTTTGTGGGTCTCGAATACACATATGGTAAAACAAATCCTGTTCATTTACCTTTTCTTTGTTCTTACCTCTTTGTGTAATCGAATTAGCTAAAAACCTATGAATTACTCTTAATTCTGTTCTATCTATATCCAAATAAGAGTAATTTCCCCCTTTGAATCAATGATGGCTTGTCATTTGACTCCATACACCGTGTGTATCAACATTTTCATCTATCTTTCTACCATTTAGTATCAACCCTCTACAATCGGGAGATGCTAACTCCTCAGGCGTTTATATACGTAAAGCCTGAGCCATGTCTAGTAAAGACATGTGGCGCATCGAACCTCCTAACAAAAATCTAATAAAAGATCGATCGGTTAAACTAGCTACCCGATCATTTAATTCTATACTACACAACAATTCTTCACACCATACTTTATATACAGGTCTACGCATGGTGAATAAACGTACCCAGTCATTAAAAGTAGAATTACCATACCTCTGTACAAGTAATTCCCTAATTGGCCCGGCCAATTCTACAGCTTCTAAGGGTCCCCATTCTATGACCCTAGGTACCTCAACAACTTTAGAATGAAGAGTATGCAAACCCCTTTGATATTTTGGATAATCTATCCAAAGTCTGTCAAATCTCAGGTTCGGGTGCAAATCTTCCAAGTGCATATCAGAAAATGTCATGACTGGATGCGGTATATCTTGCTTGTAGTAGTTATCCACCTCCTGTTGTTCCGCATTCTCAGCAGGAGCATTGCGGGCTTGGGATGAAGATTCACCCCTTTCAGTCTGCAAAACACATTAAACACAATTTTTGTGCATCCAAATATGCATTAGTGTCAGCAAAATCATAAATCAAAATAATTACAATGACATGATCAATTTATATCAAACTTAAGCTCATTTTCATATTTTCATCAAATCTACACTTTTTCAAATAAGCATATACGAAAATGTTCGTCAAGTTCATAAGCATTCAACTCAAATAACATGTCAAAATAATCATTACTAGCAATTAAACAAGTTTCAAATGGCATTATCTCTCAAAAATCAAGTTCATGAATTTTTAGACTTGAAAAAGTCCACTTTAATTCTCAAAATCATGTTTAGGCTCAAAGTTTGGATCATTTAACAACCTAAACATGTTACACTACTTAATTTAGCAACAATTCATGACAAAAATAGGCCATAACCTGTTTATATCAAAAAGCCCCAAATTTGCTCAAGAACACAAACCCTAGATTACTCAAAATTCGAAGTTTAAGGCTTCTAATCATGTTAAATAGCATCAATCTAGGTTATACAAGCATAATACATAAACAATTTAAGCATAATTACACTAAAAAGCATCAAAATCAAATTGGGGAAAAAATTGCTCAAGAACACTAATTTCGGATTAAATGGTGTTTAGGTGTAGAAATTTACCGTTTTTCTTGAGTAATTCCTTGATAGCATCCTTCTCAACATGATTTTAGTAAAAGATTTGATGATTAACGGTTAAAAATTGTGATTTTGGGGGTGTTTTTTGGGGTTTTTTTCGCAGTTTTTTCGGCTGTTCTTTGCTGTGTTTTAATTGTGGTGTGTGGACTGAGCTGTTTAGCTCGATTTTATTTTTTTCTGTATTTCGATCCCTCCGCGAGTCGCGGAGATTAAAGCTTCAAACTCCGCGAGTCGCGGAGTTTGCTATTTTTTTTTTTTATAATCTTTAACTTATAAAACAATTAAGTAATTAATTTTTAAAATTTTGTTTCCCTTGTTATTTAGGACGAGGTCGTTTCGGATTGATGTCCTAGTTCGTCCTTAATTCAATAAGATTAAAAAATAATGATAATAAAAGTTCTCGTCCCTCCCTTGGGTAAAGCAATTTCGGTTCAAAGACCTAGTCTTCAACTTACGACGAATTTTAAAAATCATATTTTTAACTTAATGAGATAAAGTAAATTTTTGTTTTTAAATTCACACAACTTAAATATAAAATTCAAAATTAATATTAAAAATTCACACCAAACTTAAAATTTGAAATGCATAAAATTAAAAATTCATATTTTAAAAATTAAAAATTCACACCAAACTTAATTTAAAAATTCATATTATAAATTCACACCAAACTTATATTAATTTTTCAAATATTTACAATTTTAAATATATTGTTTTTACAAAGTTTACAATATTAATTTAAGATTTACATATTATTTTAAAAAACATGGTAAAAATAAAATTAAAAATCTTTTTGGCTTTTTATCCCACTTTAATCAATCAAATATTATCAAAAATATGCGCCCCTCTTTTCGGTAAAGTAATTTCGGTTCCAAGACCTAATTTAACTCATGACGAATTTTTGAAATATTTTGGGTTGATTGATTAAAGATATTTATACCTTAAGAATAAACGTTAAATTTCGCAGTGATGTAATAAATTTTTGTATGATATCAATAATTTCGGTCGCCAAACCTAATTTTATTTAATACCAATTTAATACTTTATAGCGAACAAATTAGCGTTTATTATCAAAAGGTTAAAAATAAAAATAAAAATAAAAACTGTACAGACATACCTGTGAAATAGATTTCTTAGTTATATGATCTATCCCATTCATAAGATAGTCGGTTTAATTGGTTTTCCATGGCTACATAGGCGTAACCTCGAGCATTCAGTGTCTTTTCTTCTAAACATATGAACGGTCCGTCTCTGCATAAAGTAACAAATTCGGTATTTGAATAGGTTTGATTATTTGAACATTTACCTCCATGTGACCATTTTCCGCATTTGTGACATCTTTCTAGGTGTCGTGCTCTTCTTTTCGCTGCGGATTTTGATTTTCCTTTACCAAATTGTAACTTATTATCTTCGCATCTAGATTCTTTTCTAACTCCGTCCATTCTTTCTCTGATTACTGATACTATTTCACTCAGTAGTATGTCATTATTACGTTTAGTGATCAAAGCGTGTAGCATTAGACCATGGTTTAGTTCACGGGCAGTCTTCATTTCCTAAAAAAAATAAAAATTCAGAATGGGGGGAGAAGACTAGTTCTTTAGGGTCTGCTAGGGAAAGACCATTCGGGTTCCATTTTCGAGAACTACACGAAAACAGACAATCTAACTCTAACAGAAATACATAAACCCCTTTAAAGACTTGATTCTCCCCACACTTAGTTAGCTGTGGTGTCGAAATTGTGATTAACTTCGTTGTCGACTTCCATCGGACCATGTATGTAATGTTTAACTCTGTGACCATTAACTTTAAATTCAATCCCATTTGAATTTATTAATTCTATCGTTCCGTATGGGAAAACTCTTTTGACTATGAATGGTCCAGACCATCTTGATTTCAATTTTCCAGGAAATAGCTTGAATCGTGAATTGAAAAGAAGAACTCTGTCTCCTTCTTTAAATTCTTTTGAACTTCTGATTCTTTTATCATGCCATTTCTTCGTTCTTTCTTTATAGATTAACGAATTTTCGTATGCTTCAAGTCTTAATTCTTCTAATTCGTTTAGTTGACTTAATCGTAGACGTCCGGCTTCATGTAAATCAAGATTACATGTCTACAAAGCCCAAAATGCTTTGTGTTCAATTTCTACTAGAAGATGACATGCTTTTCCATAAACAAGTCTAAAAGGTGTGGTTCCAATTGGAGTTTTGTAGGCTGTTCAAAAAGCCCAGAGTGCATCCTCTAATTTAATGGACCATTCCTTCGGATTTGATCCTACGGTTTTCTCTAGAATACGTTTTAAAGCTAGGTTGGTATTTTCAACTTGTCCACTTGTTTGTGGATGATATGCGGTGGAGATTTTATGAGTTACTCCATATCTTTTAAGAACTTTCTCAAGTTGATTATTACAGAAATGAGTTCCCCGATCACTTATTAAAGCTTTCGGTGTTCCAAACCTTGCAAAAAGACGTTTTAAAAAGTTGACTACAACTCGTGCATCGTTAGTTGGGAGAGCTTGTGCTTCCGCCCATTTAGATACATAATCAATGGCTACGAGTATATATAGATTATTATGAGATTTTGGAAATGGACCCATAAAGTCAATACCCCAAATGTCAAATACTTCACATACTTGGATGACATTTTGTGGCATTTCATCACGTTGACTTATTTTTCCGGCCCTTTGACAAGCATCACAGGATTTGCAAAGAAGGTGTGCGTCTTTGTAAATTGTAGGCCAATAGAATCCAGCATCATAAACTTTTCTTGCTGTTAGTTGAGGCCCATAATGCCCTCCTGTTGGTCCTGTGTGACAATGGTTTAATATTTTACTAGCTTCATCTCCAAATACACATCGGCGTATTATTCCATCAGGACAACTTTTAAACAAATGTGGATCTTCCCAAAAATAGTGTTTTATATCACTGAAGAATTTTTTTCGTCTTTGGTACGATAATCCTTTTTCAAGGAATCCACAAACTAAGTAGTTTGCATAGTCTGCAAACCATGGAATTTCATTATAATCTATCTTCAATAGATATTCATCATGAAAGTTGTCTTGTATGGCCGATTCATTTAGAACTTCTAACTCAGGATTTTCAAGACGAGAAAGATGATCAGCGGCGAGATTTTCTGCTCCTCTTTTATCTCGGATTTCAATATCAAACTCTTGTAAGAGTAAGATCCAACGGATTAATCTTGGTTTAGCATCTTGTTTTGAAAATAGGTATCTAAGAGCAGAATGGTCGGTATAAACCACCGTTTTTGCTAGAACGAGATATGATCGAAATTTGTCAAAAGCAAAGACAATAGCAAGGAGTTCTTTTTCAGTAGTTGTATAGTTCGTTTGTGCTCCTTGTAACGTCTTACTAGCATAATATATAGGTTGAAATCGTTTTTCAATCCTTTGTCCTAAAACGGCTCCCATTGCAAAATCACTTGCATCGCACATTAGTTCAAATGGTAGATTCCAATTTGGTGTTATCATGATCGGCGCATTAGTGAGTTTTTCTTTAAGAATATTAAAAGATTTGATACACTCATCTGAAAAGATGAATGGAGCATCCTTTTCTAGGAGTTTATTCATAGGAGTGGCAATTTTAGAGAAATCTTTTATGAAACGTCGGTAAAAACCGGCATGCCCTAGAAAACTCCTAACTCCTCTAACATTGGTGGGATGTGGAAGTTTAGAAATTACATCTACTTTAGCTCTATCCACTTCAATTCCTTCTTTTGAAATTTTATGACCAAGAACGATGCCTTCTTTAACCATGAAATGGCATTTCTCCCAATTAAGTACTAGATTTGATTGTTCGTATCTAATAAGCATTCGTTCAAGATTAGCTAGACATGTTTCAAATGTATCACCGAAGACTGAAAAGTCATCCATGAAAACTTCCATGCATTCTTCTATCATGTCGTGAAAAATCGCCATCATACACCTTTGAAAGGTTGCAGGGGCGTTACAAAGTCCAAATGGCATGCGTTTGTAAGCAAAAGTACCATAATGGCACGTGAATGTGGTTTTCTCTTGATCTTCGGGTGCTATTGGAATTTGAAAATATCCGGAAAATCCATCTAGAAAACAATAGTAACTATTTCCGGCTAATCTTTCCAACATTTGATCTATGAAAGGTAAGGGAAAGTGATCTTTTCTGGTGGCGTCATTTAATTTTTTATAATCAATACACACACGCCATCCTGTTACAGTCCTAGTAGGAATAAGCTCATTTTTCTCATTTGTAATGACAGTCATGCCACCCTTCTTAGGCACGCATTGAACTGGGCTTACCCATGGACTATCAGAAATTGAATATATCAAACCTGCATCTAGCAGTTTAATAATCTCTTTCTTAACTACATCTTGCATATTAGGATTTAGTCTTCATTGGCGTTGCACATACGTTTTATGACCTTCTTCCATAAGGATTTTATGTGTGCAATACGAAGGACTTATTCCTTTAATATCATGAATCTTCCATGCAATGGGTGGTTTGTGATTTTTCAACACAGAAATGAGTTGTGATTTCTCATTTTCAGTAAGAGAAGACGATATTATTACAGGTAATTCAGATTCACCATGTAAATAAGCGTATTCCAAATGGTTTGGAAGTGGCTTTAACTCTAATTTCGGTGGTTCTTCTATCGATGATTTGTATCGATATCTGTCTTCTTCTTTTAGCATTTGAATTTCTTCTGTTGTTGGTTCATATCCATTAGCTATAAGTGTAGCTAACATTTCAGCTTCATCAATTGGTTCATTACCTTCTCCTAAAGAACATTCTCCTGTTCCTTGTAATTCTGGAAATTCTTCTAATAATTCTGCATGTGCATCTATAGTTTGAATATAATAACATGTATCATCTGCAGATTGCGGTTGTTGCATTGCTCTATCAACTGAAAAGGTAACACTCTCATCCTCTATACTTAGGGTCAGTTTCTTACCGAACACGTCTATCATTGCTTTAGCCGTGTGTAAGAATGGTCTTCCTAATATGAGAGGAACTTGAGAATCTTCTTCCATGTCCAGAACAACAAAATCTACTGGAAATACTAAAGTACCAACTTTAACTAGCATGTTCTCCATTATCCCTCTAGGATATTTTATTGATCTATCGGCTAGTTGTATGCTTATTCTGGTTGGTTTCAATTCTCCAAGGTATAGTTTAGCGTATAGTGAATACGGCATTAGATTTATACTAGCACCTAAGTCTGCCAATGCTTCTATTGAACTAAGACTACCCAGAAAACATGGAATTGTGAAACTTCCTGGATCAGATAGTTTTTCTGGTATCTTATTCAACAGCACTGCTGAACAATTAGCATTCATGGTAACAGCCGAGAGTTCTTCCATTTTCTTTCTATTTGAGATTAGATCTTTCAAGAATTTAGCATATCTAGGCATTCCTGAAATCATATCAATGAAAGGAAGATTTACATTTATCTGTTTAAACATATCCAAGAATTTGGATTGCTCGGCTTCAAGTTTCTCTTCCTTCATTTTACTCGGGTAAGGAAGTGGTGGTTGGTATGGTTTAACATAAGGTTTATCCTTAGCTGTGTTATCTTCATTAACCTTTTCAACTACCGGTTCTTTTTCCTTATCTTGATCAGGTTGTGGTTCTTGTGGAGTAGGAATAGCTTCATCAGAAGTTACAGGTATTTCAGGTGGTTTAAGTGTTGTACCACTTCTTGTGGTAATAGCTTTAGCTGTTTCATTCCGGGGGTTAGCATTTGTATCACTAGGTAGACTTCCCGGTTTTCTTTCACCTATTAACCTTGCTAGGTTACTTACTTCTTGTTCCAGATTTTGAATAGAAGCTTGTTAATTTCTAAATGCTTGAGCATTTTGTTCATTAGTTTGTTTTTGAGATGTGAAAAACTGCGTTTGAGTTTCAACTAGCTTCGTCATCATATCTTCTAAATTCGGCTTTTTATCATCGGTTTGTTGTGGTGGTTTGTTTTGAAAATTAGGTCTTTGCTGATTGCTAGGACCTTGTTGGTTGTTGTATGGAATATTTCGGTTATAGTTCTGGTTTTGATTGTAAATTGGTCTTGGCGGTTGATAATTATTCTGATAATTATTTCCAGGCCTTTGGTTTATGTATGAAATATTCTCTCTTTGTTCCATTGTTAATTCAATACTGAGACAATCTTTTGTCAAATGTGGTCCTCCACACTGCTCACAACTAATTCGTATTGAGTGAATATCCTTAGTCATCTTTTCCATTCGTCTCTCGACAGCATCTATCTTTGCGGAAATGGAATCTAAGTCATGGCTAGAATCGGCTCTAGCTGCTTTAGATGATCTAACGATATCTTTTTCTTGGTGCCACTCATGTGAGTGGGAAGCAGTGTTATCAATAATTTTGTAAGCATCAGTTTCGGTTTTCTTCATAATAGAACCACCAGCTGCTATATCTATGTCTTTCATTGTAGTGATGTCGCATCCTTGGTAGAATATTTGTACTATTTGACAGGTGTCTAAACCATGTTGCGGACATCCTCTTAACAACTTTCCATATCTTGTCCACGCCTCATATAGAGTTTCATTTGGCTTCTGTGTAAACGTAACAATTTCTGCTTGAAGTCTTACGGCTTTAGATGCCGGAAAGAATTGTTTAAGAAATTTTTCAACTAAAACGTCCCATGTATCAATCGCCCCTTCAGGTAATGATTCCAACCAATCTTTGGCTTCTCCCTTTAAAGTCCAGGGAAATAACATGAGATATATCTGTTCATCCTCCACTTCTCGGATTTTAAATAGTGTGCAGATCCTATTAAAGGTACGTAAATGTTCATTTGGATATTCCTTCGGCGCACCACTAAATTGGCATTGATTAGTCACCATGTGTAGAATTTGTCCTTTGATTTCATAATCTGGCGCATTAATGTCTGGATGAGTAATTGCGTGACCTTGGCCAGTGCGTTTAGCTCTCATTCGGTCTTCCATACTTAAAGGTTCCAGATTCTCCATAATTGAACTTGTTGAATCAGAATCACTAGAGGATTCTGATTTAATGGTTCGTTCCTCAACAATCTCTGTTTGAATGATTGGTGGTTCCGGAGGAAAGTTTAGTGGTTCAGGATCTACGAATCGTTCCTGAATATTCTCCGGATTCTCAATTGTGAGGTCGGGTTCAAAAAATGGATTATCGGAAATTTGAACTGGAGTACTTGGTCGACTGGATGACGATTCTAAAGAAAAATCAACGGCAGTAATATTTGCTAAATGTCTTGATCTAGTTACAGGTGGTGAACGTACAAAAGGTGGTGAACGTCTTGCTCGGTGCATTCACTGAATATCCTATTAGTTTTTAAAAGGAAAGAAAAATTATAATAAGTTATCCAATCAATAGATTTTTCTGATTTTGCCCACGTTTCGAATAGCCAAAAGATGCAGCAGAGGGGCAGGATTCGTTTGGTCTCAATATAATTGAGGACTGTTTGGCTCCAATAACCCGGTCCACGTACAAATCCAACTATTACTACGAACCAGAAAATTTTGATGTCTATTAATTTAACCACTTAAAATAAATTTTCGTAATTTTAAGAAATTTAGATAAGAAGTAGAATAAAAATCTATGCCCTAAAAACTAGAATAGCGAGAAATAAGAAAGAAAAAGAGCGTGTCGGAAAAAGGTCGAAAAAGAAAAATGGTTGAAAAATAAAAGGTGACGGAAAAATAAAAAAAAACTTTTAAAACTTAAAAATACTTAACTAACCTAACCTTATTACTACAACTAACTTAAAATTATAATCGCAAATTGAGATTACTAATTGGAATGATAATTGATACATAGGTAAAAGTCGTCTAAAAATATTAAAGCTTACAGGAAAAACTATATCCCAAATGGAAATAACTTAAAAAGAAACTAAAACTTAAAAAGGCGTCGCAAAATTCTAGAGTACCTAAATCTTAGTCTAAAGAAAAAGCACTTAAGGAATTCTACGGCAAAGCCTAAAAATCTAGAAGTAAAAATAACTATGGCAAAAACTAAGTTTAAAACTAAATATGAGCTAAAAATACAAATATTACGCTAAAACAATTAAAAAGGGACAAAATATAAAAATATACAAAAAGTTGTAAAAATTACAATTTTTATAAAAATATTATTTTTATATTATTTATTTTATAAAACTATTAATTTTACAATTTAATTAAACTTAATAAACTAAATATACAAATTAATTAAAACTTAAATTAAATACTAAATTAATTAAATATTTAACCCTAATACAAATTAATTAATAATAATTAATAATACTCCGTAATTAATGCCTGATTAGGGTTCTGGTCAGCTGTGTCAGACGGTCTCCGCGACTTGCGGTATTCAAAGCATCAAACCCCGCGAGTCGCGGGGTTCCAGTTTTCAACTCTGGAACAGTTTAAATTTACGCGTTTTTCTTTTTTTTTTTATTTTTATTTTTAATTTCTGTTTTTTATTTTTCTGTTTATATAAAAAAAATATGTGTATAATAAAAACTTATATTTAAAACTTAAATAAAAATAGAACTTACTTTATAATTTTTTTTTTAAAATATCTTAAAGATAGATTTATATATATATATTTTTTTATGTTTCGGTTTTATATTTATAAAATATATTTATAAAATAAATTAAATAAAACTTATATTTTTACAAACTAAAGAAACTTTATAAAACTTAAATATTTATCAAACTCCTAAAAATATTTATATTTTTGTTTTTCTTTTTTTTATATTTTCGAATATTTAAAACGTATTTTTTATCAAAAGCGTATTTTTTTTTAAATATATAGCGTTGCGCTTCCGGCTTGTAAGACTGTTCCCCGGCAGCGGCGCCAAAAATACTTGATGTTTTAGCAGAGTGGTATATAAAATAGCTATATTTTTGCTAGAAAATACTATTAAATACGATACAATTTTACACAAGATATTTATTTATTTAGAGAATGGACATACTTAAACCTTGCTACAACACTTATATGCAGTGTACCTAATCGTACAGTAGTGTAGTTTTTAGTAAGTCCAGTTCGTTCCACAGGGAAAATCTTTAAACAAAGCTTAACGCTATATTAGTTTACTTTTATAAAAATACAAATATATATATAAGTAATATTATTATTATAAAGGGGGGTTTTTACCGTTTAATGACCGGTTTGTCGATTTTAAAACTTTAGTCACAGTTAAAACCAATTGTAAAATATTAAAAATAAATACAAGACTTAAATTAAAGCGTAAAGTAAAGAACGATAATGAAATTGCGAATAATAAAAGTGCGATAAAATAAACTTGCGATATTTAAAAAGTACGATAATTAAAAGTGCAATTAAATACAATAACAATAAAAATGCGATAATTAGAAGTGTAATTAAATATAAAATAAAGGAAATTAAATATGAAATAAAAGAATTATGCTTATTTAAACTTCCGTAATCATGATGTTTGACGTGTTGATTTTAGTTTTATGCCCATGGGATAATTGTCCTTTGTCCTGGATTATTTAATATGTCCATATGGATTTTGTCCATAATAGTCCATCAGTCATAAATATAAAGAGCGAAAGCCTTCGTCAAATTATTCTTATTCCCGAAGTCAAATATTCCAACTAATTGGGGATTCGAATTGTAACAAGGTTTTAATACTTTGTTTAATGAATACACCAGGTTATCGACTGCGTGTAAACCAAGGTTTTACTACTTTGTTAACAATTACACCAATTACCCTTGAATGTAATTCACCCCTGTTTCAACAAGTCTATTAACTATTAATCCAGTTCCGTATCCGGTAAAATGAATAATTATTGGTATTTATAGATATCCCGCCCACCGTACCCAGTCAAGCGTATGTGGTTATATATAAATACGTCGAATTATAAGTTTATATATTAAATTAACAAGGTATTGTTTAGTTAATATAAAACCCATTAATAGCCCATAGTCTAATTTCCACAAGTGTCGTTCTTTTGTCCAAACCCCAATTATGGTACAAAGCCCAATTACCCAATTTCAGTAATTAGCCCAACATCATGATTACTTCGGATTAAATAAACATAATAATAACTTAGCTACGAGACATTAAATTAAAAAGGTTGAACATAACTTACAATGATTAAAAATAGCGTAGCGTTACACGGACAGAATTTCGACTTACACCCTTACAACATTCGCTAACATACCCTTATTATTAGAATTAAAATTAAAATTAAAATTAAAATTATAAATATATATATATATATATATTTTACGTATATATGTGAGAAGAAGAAAAAAAGATGATTTTTTACGATCAGAATGCGCGAGCTTTATAGGGAGTTTCAGAAATTGGGGCTCCGCGACTCGCGGCCCTTTTGGCCTTCAAACTCCGCGAGTCGCGGAGTTTAAAATTACAGCTCACCCATTTTGGAGTCTCTCTTGCCGACGGTTTTTATTTATTTATATAATATATAAATAATTATAAGAATTATTTAAATATTATATTATATTTATGTGCATAGTTGCCTTGTAATTTTTAGTCCGTTGCGTCGAGCGTTGAGAGTTGACTCTGGTCCCGGTTCCGGATTTTCGAACGTCCTTGCGTACAATTTAATATCTTGTACTTTTCGTTTTGAATCTTGTACTCTTGTAATTTCGAGACGTTTCTTATCAATAATTGGAACCTCTTTGATTGTATTTTGTACTTTTGAGCTTTTTGGTCGTTTGCGTCTTCAATTCGTCGAATCTGTCTTTTGTCTTCACCTTTTATTATTTAAACGAATATCACTTGTAAATAGAACAATTGCAACTAAAAGCTTGTCTTTCTTGAGGAATAATGCTATGAAATATATGTTCGTTTTTAGCATTATCAAATATTCCCACACTTGAGCGTTGCTTGTCCTCAAGCAATATCGTCTTGAAATACTAGAATCACTTCTTTATTCTTCACACTTTGTACATCAGTGATTTCTATACGGCGGTATAAACAATGGTAGTAACGATATGGTTTACAGTCCCACATGACTATAAAAATTTAGATCCATTAAGGAAATTGGATCTTTATGAAAACATTTGATCTTTTGAAAATTAAATCTAGTTTTTACTCTAGATAAGTTTTTCGGAATAACCCTTTACCGGTGTTTGCAAAATATTTTTGTGGGTTTGGTGGGTTTCAGATTTGAAAATTTTAGCTCAAAACTTATGGTTTTGTGTCACCCACTTGCTAACCTTGTATTTGGAAAGCAACACGTCCAGTTTACTTGTCCCGTATATTACCTTTCGGTAAACTACCGTCCGGTTGTAAAGGAAAGCGTTGAACAAGCAACTGTTAGGGCAATGTCCCCTGACATGCTTTTAATTATGGTCTATAACGTGTCGGACGCAATTACTATCCTTGGTAGGAGCAATAGTAAAGCTCACCCTTATGATTTTTCGGTCTGGCACAAGGTCCTGTCTTTGACCACTATGCAACCACCGTTCTTACGGTTGACACCCGATTTGGTTCAGGTGACCTAATGAATTCCAGATGAATTCCTAGGATTTTACGTTCAATGGTAATGAACGCATTGAAAATAGGGTTTTCAGAAAACAAATCGGTTTGTAATTTTGATCAAAATATTTTCTCGTTCAAGCTCGAGTTTAGATATCATTGAATTCCATGAGTTTGTAATTCTCAATCTTTAAGGTCAATCTCTAGGATTGAGTAATATCAGGCTTTAAAAGCTGATTTTTGAACTTTTAAGGAGATTATCCTTTCTGGAGATCTGATTCATTAGTCTTATCCAGCTAATTTGCATGGTGCCCCCCATTGTACGAGATAAATCCTTCTCATGGTTAGGATAAATCTGACCACTTGGCGACCCTGTTTAATACTGAGGTCCGTGGATTTCCTGCTGATTTTAGTGATGACTTTGCTAAATACGTAGGAGAATGTTTGACCTGTTCTAAGGTCAAAGCTGAGCATCAGAAACCATCAGGTCTACTTCAACAACCCGAAATCCCGGAATAGAAATGGGAAAACATTACCATGGATTTCATCACTAAATTGCCAAGGACTGCAAGTAGTTTTGATACTATTTGGGTAATAGTTGATCGTCTCACCAAATCAGCACACTTCCTGCCAATAAGAGAAGATGACAAGATGGAGAAGTTAGCACGACTGTATTTGAAGGAAGTCGTCTCCAGACATGGAATACCAATCTCTATTATCTCTGATAGGGATGGCAGATTTATTTCAAGATTCTGGCAGACATTACAGCAAGCATTAGGAACTCGTCTAGACATGAGTACTGCCTATCATCCACAAACTGATGGGCAGAGCGAAAGGACGATACAAACTCTTGAAGACATGCTACGAGCATGTGTTATTGATTTCGGAAACAGCTGGGATCGACATCTACCGTTAGCAGAATTTTCCTATAACAACAGCTACCATTCAAGCATTGAGATGGCGCCGTTTGAAGCACTTTATGGTAGAAAGTGCAGGTCTCTGATTTGTTGGAGTGAAGTGGGGGATAGACAGATTACGGGTCCGGAAATTATACAAGAAACTACCGAGAAGATCATCCAAATTCAACAACGGTTGAAAACCGCCCAAAGTCGACAAAAGAGCTACGCCGACATTAAAAGAAAAGATATAGAATTTGAAATTGGAGAGATGGTCATGCTTAAAGTTGCACCTTGGAAAGGCGTTATTCGATTTGGTAAATGAGGGAAATTAAATCCAAGGTATATTGGACCATTCAAGATTATTGATCGTGTCGGACCAGTAGCTTACCGACTTGAGTTACCTCAACAACTCGCGGCTGTACATAACACTTTCCACGTCTCGAATTTGAAGAAATGTTTTTCTAAAGAAGATCTCACTATTTCGTTAGATGAAATCCAAATCAACGAAAAACTTCAATTCATCGAAGAACCCGTCGAAATAATGGATCGTGAGGTTAAAAGACTTAAGCAAAACAAGATACCAATTGTTAAGGTTCGATGGAATGCTTGTAGAGGACTCGAGTTCACCTGGGAGCATGAAGATCAGATGAAGAAGAAATACCCGCATCTATTTCCAGAAGATTCGTCAACACCTTCAACAGCTTAAAATTTCGGGACAAAATTTATTTAACGGGTAGGTACTGTAGTGACCCGAACTTTTCCATGTTTATATATATTAATTGAGATTGATATTTACATGATTAAATGTTTCCAACATGTTAAGCAATCAAACTTGTTAAGACTTGATTAATTGAAATATGTTTCATATAGACAATTGACCACCCAAGTTGACCGGTGATTCACGAACGTTAAAACTTGTAAAAACTATATGATGACATATATATGGATATATATATAAAGTTAACATGATACTATGATAAGTAAACATATCATTAAGTATATTAACAATGAACTACATATGTAAAAACAAGACTACTAACTTAATGATTTTTAAACGAGACATATATGTAACGATTATCGTTGTAAAGACATTTAATGTATATATATCATATTAAGAGATATTCATACATGATAATATCATGATAATATAATAATTTAAAATCTCATTTGATATTATAAACATTGGGTTAACAACATTTAACAAGATCGTTAACCTAAAGGTTTCAAAACAACACTTACATGTAACGACTAACGATGACTTAACGACTCAGTTAAAATGTATATACATGTAGTGTTTTAATATGTATTTATACACTTTTGAAAGACTTCAATACACTTATCAAAATACTTCTACTTAACAAAAATGCTTACAATTACATCCTCGTTCAGTTTCATCAACAATTCTACTCGTATGCACCCGTATTCGTACTCGTACAATACACAGCTTTTAGATGTATGTACTATTGGTATATACACTCCAATGATCATCTCTTAGCAGCCCATGTAAGTCACCTAACACATGTGGGAACCATCATTTGGCAACAAGCATGAAATATCTCATAAAATTACAAAAATATGAGTAATCATTCATGACTTATTTACATGAAAACAAAATTACATATCCTTTATATCTAATCCATACACCAACAACCAAAAACACCTACAAACACTTTCATTCTTCAATTTTCTTCATCTAATTGATCTCTCTCAAGTTTTATCTTCAAGTTCTAAGTGTTCTTCGTATATTCTACAAGTTCTAGTTACATAAAATCAAGAATACTTTCAAGTTTGCTAGCTCACTTCCAATCTTGTAAGGTGATCATCCAACCTCAAGAAATCTTTGTTTCTTACAGTAGGTTATCATTCTAATACAAGGTAATAATCATATTCAAACTTTGGTTCAATTTCTATAACTATAACAATCTTATTTCAAGTGATGATCTTACTTGAACTTGTTTTCGTGTCATGATTCTGCTTCAAGAACTTCGAGCCATCCAAGGATCCGTTGAAGCTAGATCCATTTTTCTCTTTTCCAGTAGGTTTATCCAAGGAACTTAAGGTAGTAATGATGTTCATAACATCATTCGATTCATACATATAAAGCTATCTTATTCGAAGGTTTAAACTTGTAATCACTAGAACATAGTTTAGTTAATTCTAAACTTGTTCGCAAACAAAAGTTAATCCTTCTAACTTGACTTTTAAAATCAACTAAACACATGTTCTATATCTATATGATATGCTAACTTAATGATTTAAAACCTGGAAACACGAAAAACACCGTAAAACCGGATTTACGCCGTCGTTGTAACACCGCGGGCTGTTTTGGGTTAGTTAATTAAAAACTATGATAAACTTTGATTTAAAAGTTGTTATTCTGAGAAAATGATTTTTATTATGAACATGAAACTATATCCAAAAATTATGGTTAAACTCAAAGTGGAAGTATGTTTTCTAAAATGGTCATCTAGACGTCGTTCTTTCGACTGAAATGACTACCTTTACAAAAACGACTTGTAACTTATTTTTCTGACTATAAACCTATACTTTTTCTGTTTAGATTCATAAAATAGAGTTCAATATGAAACCATAGCAATTTGATTTACTCAAAACGGATTTAAAATGAAGAAGTTATGGGTAAAACAAGATTGGATAATTTTTCTCATTTTAGCTACGTGAAAATTGTTAACAAATCTATTCCAACCATAACTTAATCAACTTGTATTGTATATTATATAATCTTGAGATACCATAGACACGTATACAATGTTTCGACCTATCATGTCGACACATCTATATATATTTCGGAACAACCATAGACACTCTATATGTGAATGTTGGAGTTAGCTATACAGGGTTGAGGTTGATTCCAAAATATATATAGTTTGAGTTATGATCAATACTGAGATACGTTTACACTGGGTCGTGGATTGATTCAAGATAATATTTATCGATTTATTTCTGTACATCTAACTGTGGACAACTAGTTGTAGGTTACTAACGAGGACAGCTGACTTAATAAACTTAAAACATCAAAATATATTAAAAGTGTTGTAAATACTAAGAATTAGGTAACAGACACCCTAATTGACGCGAATCCTAAAGATAGATCTATTGGGCCTAACAAACCCCATCCAAAGTACCGGATGCTTTAGTACTTTGAAATTTATATCATATCCGAAGGGTGTCCCGGAATGATGGGGATATTCTTATATATGCATCTTGTTAATGTCGGTTACCAGGTGTTCACCATATGAATGATTTTTATCTCTATGTATGGGATGTGTATTGAAATATGAAATCTTGTGGTCTATTATTATGATTTGATATATATAGGTTAAACCTATAACTCACCAACATTTTTGTTGACGTTTTAAGCATGTTTATTCTCAGGTGATTATTAAGAGCTTCCGCTATCGCATACTTAAATAAGGACGAGATTTGGAGTCCATGCTTGTATGATATTGTGTAAAAACTGTATTCAAGAAACTTATTTTGTTGTAACATATTTGTATTGTAAACCATTATGTAATGGTCGTGTGTAAACAGGATATTTTAGATTATCATCATTTGATAATCTACGTAAAGCTTTTTAAAACCTTTATCTATGAAATAAAGGTTATGGTTTGTTTTAAAAATGAATGCAGTCTTTGAAAAATGTCTCATATAGAGGTCAAAACCTCGCAACGAAATCAATTAATATGGAACATTTTTAATCAATAAGAACGGGACTTTTCATCCAAATTAAGTTTTATATAATTTAACTAAAATATAAAATAATAATAAAAACTAAAAACTAATTAAAAACTAAAACTAATTAGGGTTTTAATTAAAAATAATAATAATAATTACGTAATTAATGCTAAATTAGGGTTCTGTCGCCTGTCAGATCTGCTCCGCGACTTGCGGTATTTCAAGCAGTAAACCCCGCGACTCGCGGGGTTCCAAAATTCAACTGACAGGTTTAAAATTCGACGCGTTTTTTTTTTATTTTTTTTTTATTTTTTATTTTCTGTTTTTATATTTTCTGTTTATATAATCTAAATTTTTTTTATATAATTTAAATAAAACTTATCTTTAATAACTAAGATAAAAATAAAATACTTTATAACAATCTATATAAAAATAGATTTATATATATTTATATATTTTTTTTTCGGTTTTTTATATTTATAAAATATATTTATAAAATAAATTAAATAAAACTTATATTTTTACAAAATAAAAATAAAGAAACTTTATAAAACTTAAATATTTAACAAAATCTTAAAAATATATAAATTTTTGTTTTTCTTCTTTTTATATTTTCGAATATTTTAAACGTATTTTTATAAAAACGAATTTTAATAAAAGTAAACTAAAAATCTTTTTTTTTTTTTATATATTAGCGTTGCGTTTTCGGCTTTTAAGACTGTTCCCCGGTAGCGGCGCCAAAAATACTTGATGTTTTAGCAGAGTGGTATATAAAATAGCTATATTTTTGCTAGGAATTACTATTAAATACGATACAATTTTACACAAGATATTTATTTATTTAGAGAATGGATATACTTAAACCTTGCTACAACACTTATAGGTAGTGTACCTAATCGTACAGTAGTGTAGTTTTTAGTAAGTCCAGTTCGTTCCACAGGGAAAATCTTTAAACAAAGCATAACACTATATTAGTTTACTTTTATAAAAATACAATATATATATATATATATATATATATATATATATATATATATATATATATATATATATATATATAAGTAATATTATTATTATAAAGGGGGGTTTTTACCGTTTAATGACCGGTTTGTCGATTTTAAAATTTTAGTCACAGTTAAAACCAAATGTAAAATATTAAAAATAAATACAAGACTTAAATTAAAGTGTAAAGTAAAGAACGATAATGAAATTGCGAATAATAAAAGTGCGATAAAATAAACTTGTGATATTTAAAAAGTACGATAATTAAAAGTGCAATTAAATACAATAACATTAAAAATGCGATAATTAGAAGTGTAATTAAATATAAAATAAAGGAAATTAAATATGAAATAAAAGAATTATGCTTATTTAAACTTCCGTAATCATGATGTTTGACGTGTTGATTTTAGTTTTATGCCCATGGGTTAATTGTCCTTTGTCCTGGATTATTTAATATGTCCATATGGATTTTGTCCATAATAGTCCATCAGTCATAAATATAAAGAGCGAAAGCCTACGTCAAATTATTCTTATTCCCGAAGTCAAATATTCCAACTAATTGGGGATTCGAATTGTAACAAGGTTTTAATACTTTGTTTAATGAATACACCAGGTTATCGACTGCGTGTAAACCAAGGTTTTACTACTTTGTTAACAATTACACCAATTACCCTTGAATGTAATTCACCCCTGTTTCAACAAGTCTATTAACTATTAATCCAGTTCCGTATCCGGTAAAATGAATAATTATTGGTATTTATAGATATCCCGCCCACCGTACCCAGTCAAGCGTATGTGGTTATATATAAATACGTCGAATTATAAGTTTATATATTAAATTAACAAGGTATTATTTAGTTAATATAAAACCCATTAATAGCCCATAGTCTAATTTCCACAAGTGTTGTTCTTTTGTCCAAACCCCAATTATGGTACAAAGCCCAATTACCCAATTTCAGTAATTAGCCCAACATCATGATTACTTCGGATTAAATAAACATAATAATAACTTAGCTACGAGACATTAAATTAAAAAGGTTGAACATAACTTACAATGATTAAAAATAGCGTAGCGTTACACGGACAGAATTTCGACTTACACCCTTACAACATTCGCTAACATACCCTTATTATTAGAATTAAAATTAAAATTAAAATTAAAATTATAAATATATATATATATATTTTACGTATATATGAGAGAAGAAGAAAAAAAAGATGATTTTTTACGATCAGAATGCGCGAGCTTTATAGGGAGTTTCAGAAATTGGGGCTCCGCGACTCGCGGCCCTTTTGGCCTTCAAACTCCGCGAGTCGCGGAGTTTAAAATTACAGCTCACCCATTTTGGAGTCTCTCTTGCCGACGGTTTTTATTTATTTATATAATATATAAATAATTATAAGAATTATTTAAATATTATATTATATTTATGTGCATAGTTGCCTTGTAATTTTTAGTCCGTTGCGTCGAGCGTTGAGAGTTGACTCTGGTCCCGGTTCCAGATTTTCGAACGTCCTTGCGTACAATTTAATATCTTGTACTTTGCGTTTTGAATCTTGTACTCTTGTAATTTCGAGACGTTTCTTATCAATAATTCGAACCTCTTTGATTGTATTTTGTACTTTTGAGCTTTTTGGTCATTTGCGTCTTTAATTCGTCGAATCTGTCTTTTGTCTTCACCTTTTATTATTTAAACGAATATCACTTGTAAATAGAACAATTGCAACTAAAAGCTTGTCTTTCTTGAGGAATAATGCTATGAAATATATGTTCATTTTTAGCATTATCAAGTACTCACGTATCAATATTGAGATTCAATATTGCAGGAAAGGTACGTAGACGCAACAGAGATGATAAACACTATATTGACCTCACGAGCATACCCATGAACCATACCCAATCACCTCCATAGCTATAACCCATAATTTCCTTAATCCAATCCCACTCGAAAAACAATTTCGAAATCACTCGGACAGCACTCTGACGTAATATTTTATGTATACTAATAATGTCTTGAAATAATACGGAGTAAATATATATATGTAAATCGATTGAGAGAGTTTAGAGAAAAATATTTTCAAGTTTCTATGAAATAATGAAACCTAATAAATTCTATTTATAATAGATTTTTGAATTATTAAAGTGAATTATTAAAGTATGAATTATTAAAGTGAATTATTAAAGTATGAATTATTAAAGTGAATTATTAAAGTATGAATTATTAAAGTGAATTATTAAAGTATGAATTATTAAAGTGAATTATTAAAGTATGAATTATTAAAGTGAATTATTAAAGTTAAAGTAAAGTAAAAATAAAGTAAAGGTAAAGTTTAAGTATAGTAAAAGTATAAAACTATGTACGTATAATACGCGTATAAATATATATAATATTAATTTAAATCGTTATATATATTTAATAAAATAAAATATAAATATCGTTATCTTTATCATACTGGTTAAGTAATGAGTTGTCAAAAGTGGTTCTAGATATTTATAAAAGTTATATACGTTCTAATAATAAAGTTCTTTTTAAATTGAAAGCGTTTTTGTACGTTTGAAACTAAATCAAATAAATATAATAATTTTGTTTTCCAAAACCAAATATATTTTTAAGAATTATTTTGTTTAAAGGTTAAAATAATGGAAATCGTTATATCATAAAATGTTTTAGAAAAGTAGAATCATATATATTCATAATAGGTTTCAAGTTTTTAAATTACAGTTTGTTGGTGAAGCATGGGATAAAGTTCAAAGGTTAAATAAACTTATGAAATCATCTTAATAAAAAATGTCGAGTTACTTAACTTGTCGATATCCAACATCTAAGTTATTTACACTTCACGTTCTTACTTATAAATCACTTTACCATTTTCCGAATGTTGTCAAAAAGAATAGATTTCTTAAATCACAGTGGACCTCATAACATAGACCCGTAATCATATCATAATGTATCTGGTAAATCAATCATTTGATATTATCTTCTAATTCCATCGATAAACATATTGAAACAAATATGTTCATGTAAAGTATTATACGTTTAATACTTTATTAATATTCTCAAGTTATAATATATATATACATATATATACATATTTATTTATATATAACGGTTCGTGAATCGTCGGAATTTGGTCGAGGTTATAATGAATGTATGAACACAATTTAAAATTCTTGAGATTTAACTTAACAAACTTTGCTTATCGTGTCGGAATAATATAAAGATAAAGTTTAAATTTGGTTGGAAATTTCCGGGTTGTCACAGCACCTACCCGTTAAAGAAATTTCGTCCCGAAATTTGAGTGGAAAGGTCGTGAATTATAATAAGTATGTTTTCATGATGCATACAGGCTGAAAATTAGAGTTTTATCATCAGCGAATAATTTGGATAAACAATTCATTTATATGAAGAGTACGAATGAAGCTAACATAGAAGAGTGAAATGAGTAAGTGTAGATTTATCTTATCATTTGACGTAGATATGATTGATTTCCAGATTTCAAGGGATTTGAAGAAAATCTTTGTAATAAGATTTGATTCTCTGGTAACAAAAGGAATTAGGATCCGCTTTAAATGCGATCGTCCATTTTAATTGTTCTGTCGGAGATTTTCTTATAAATTCACCTCCTTCGTTTTCTTACAACTCACACCTTCTGTTGATGCATTTTATGCAAGTCCCTAGACATCTACCCACATCCATTTCAGGTACAACAGTTTACAGGCCACCATGATCGTTCGTTATTATCCTATCCGTGTTTGTATGTGGTTACAGCAACTGCAGGAACGAGATTTGGATGTTTGACTATGTTAGAGTTAGTCAGACGTCCGAGTGAAGCCTCACTCGTACGGCTGACAGGCTCATACTCACGGTTGATGCTGAGCTAAGTCACAATTATAACCTAAATGAGAAGACACGAGTGAGTGATCACCCGTACGGCTGATGAAGCCAACTCGTATGTGTGATGGATGAATCGTACGGGTGAGTTAACAGCAGGGGTATATAAAGTCTTATGTTCTTCATTTTAGGTTAAGCTTCTCATTTGTTACACACACTCAGATCTGGTGAGCTCCTCCGATTCTCTCTCAACCCAAATCACCCAGGTGGTGAATAATAGCTCTAGGTGTTGATCTAATCACACTTGATTTAGTTGTGGTATGACTAAATTAAACCCAAAAAGCTTAACCTATTCACTAGAGGGTTTGATTCACTTATTCCATCATTGTGTGAGTTAAATCTGTTGATTTCTAAGTTCCTAGTCATGTTTCATCACCTTCTATTCTTTCCCCCTCAACTCATATTTTAAAGTATTCATCAATATGCTCCATCCAGTTTTGATTCTCGATATACTTATAACTTTCATATCGGTCATTCTTCTTTTTCATCTACCGCCGGAAGAATCTATTTACTTCTACTATACTCATGGGTTTATAGTGTTTCTAGTTCTCCCGTGTCTTTATATTTCTATATGCATCGATATATATGGTTTATAATTTTTGGTTTGTCATTGGGCTTTATATCTTCCCTTATATTTCAAAGTCTCTGTTTCTATCTTCTATAATCATTGTCATCCACAGTTAATGCTCTCTTTTATTTGCTGCAATTTATACCCCAATTTCTATTTCGGAGTTTTGTCCTTTCGTTTCTTCTTCTTGCGATTAAGCACCGCTTGTAATGGTCCAGAATTCACAGATATGAATTTCGGAATGAACATTGTTAATGTTCTAGGAAGGAAATTGTGATGGCACGATCTTGACTTGTCAAATTACTAGAATACCTTAGAAAAGGCCGAATCATCAAGAAATATTTTCTTGATATTTTAGAGGTTAAATAGAATACAAGAGTTGTATAACATGGCACATGATGATGTTATGATCTGTGAATCATCACGTTCCATTTAGAAACTCAGTATGAATTACTGTAATATAATCACGTTGATCAAGTGTCATTATATTATACTAACTCATGCTTCAGTTTCCAACACTACTTCAAAAACATTCATATTTTAAACTCAAAGGTTTACAGAGTATAGGAACTAAACAGTTTCCTTTTTGATGTAATACAGATAGCGCAAAGATATAAATAATTCCAGATAAGAATAGTCATGGAAATATCTTCAGAAATATGGAGGATATTTATAATGAAAGATACGATGATATCTTAGAATTTCTTATATCAGAGGATGATAAAGAATATTGTCTGTAAGGGTTTAGTGTCAGGAGCAAGATATTCATTAATGACTTCAGCAGATACTGAATCATTTGGATTCTTTGAAGGCAGGTTCAGTCTTTGTGATTTGTCCACAGCCTCCTTCATACTTTGCTCAATCCGTTTTCCAGTTCCAAAACTTCTCTATTTCCGAGCTTTGTTAATACACTAATCTTTATCATCAAACTTTTTACTGCTAAGGTCGTTTACAGTTTTTGTTGCTTCATCAGCATTTCGAGAACTAGTTCGCGGTTCAGAGTGTTTTTCAGAAACTTCACATTCGAAGTATGTAAGCCTTTGAAATAGACGTTATGTATAACTGTTGGCTTCAACATGCTGTGAGATTTCAAAATACTGATTGCTAATTCCATATGATTCGTATGGCAATTCTCGTTACAAGAGGCAGATGAGTAAATGATGAGGTTTCGATAAATATAAATATTCTTAAGAATGCCCAAGATCAGTGAAGTTGTTGGTAAGTTTATTGCTAATGTGGTGGAATATGAAAGGTTCTCCGGTAACAAAAGGGTAATCACATATATCAAAATTATGATAAGGCTACTCCGAATGAAAAAATCGAAGTTGTCTTGCTGGAGCTGTGATATAATTTGCTACTTTGCAAAGGAATTGCAAGGTTATTTTTGCTAATAAATGCCAAAAGATCTGACACAGATATATGTTGAATTATGACTTTGGTTTCAAGAGCTTTTTAAGTACATAACTGTGGGTAATATGTGGTTGGATCATCATCTCGATTGCTCATTATTTGAAGTGTCTTCAGAGATTTTCGAAGGGTTTGAACACAGATTGTAATCGTTTGTATACATTTGATGTTCTAACATGAAATGTCCCGTTCTTATTGATTAAAAACGTTCCATATTAATTGATTTCGTTGCGAGGTTTTGACCTCTATATGAGACGTTTTTCAAAGACTGCATTCATTTTAAAACAAACCATAACCTTTATTTCATCAATAAAGGTTTAAAAGTTTTACGTAGATTATCAAATAATGATAATCTAAAATATCCTGTTTACACACGACCATTACATAATGGTTTACAATACAAATATGTTACAACAAAATAAGTTTCTGGAATGCAGTTTTTACACAATATCATACAAGCATGGACTCCAAATCTCGTCCTTATTTAAGTATGCGACAGCGGAAGCTCTTAATAATCACCTGAGAATAAACATGCTTTAAAACGTCAACAAAAATGTTGGTGAGTTATAGGTTTAACCTATATATATCAAATCATAATAATAGACCACAAGATTTCATATTTCAATACATATCCCATACATAGAGATAAAAATCATTCATATGGTGAACACCTGGTAACCGACATTAACAAGATGCATATATAAGAATATCCCCATCATTCCGGGACACCCTTCGGATATGATATAAATTTCGAAGTACTAAAGCATCCGGTACTTTGGATGGGGTTTGTTAAGCCCAATAGATCTATCTTTAGGATTCGCGTCAATTAGGGTGTCTGTTCCCTAATTCTTAGATTACCAGACTTAATAAAAAGGGGCATATTCGATTTCGATAATTCAACCATAGAATGTAGTTTCACGTACTTGTGTCTATTTTGTAAATCATTTATAAAACCTGCATGTATTCTCATCCCAAAAATATTAGATTTTAAAAGTGGGACTATAACTCACTTTCACAGATTTTTACTTCGTCGAGAAGTAAGACTTGGCCACTGTTGATTCACGAACCTATAACAATATATACATATATATTAAAGTATGTTCAAAATATATTTACAACACTTTTAATATATTTTGATGTTTTAAGTTTATTAAGTCAGCTGTCCTCGTTAGTAACCTACAACTAGTTGTCCACAGTTAGATGTACAGAAATAAATCAATAAATATTATCTTGAATCAATCCACGACCCAGTGTATACGTATCTCAGTATTGATCACAACTCAAACTATATATATTTTGGAATCAACCTCAACCCTGTATAGCTAACTCCAACATTCACATATAGAGTGTCTATGGTTGTTCCGAAATATATATAGATGTGTCGACATGATAGGTCGAAACATTGTATACGTGTCTATGGTATCTCAAGATTACATAATATACAATACAAGTTGATTAAGTTATGGTTGGAATAGATTTGTTACCAATTTTCACGTAGCTAAAATGAGAAAAATTATCCAATCTTGTTTTACCCATAACTTCTTCATTTTAAATCCGTTTTGAATGAATCAAATTGCTATGGTTTCATATTGAACTGTATTTTATGAATCTAACAGAAAAAGTATAGGTTTATAGTCGGAAAAATAAGTTACAAGTCGTTTTTGTAAAGGTAGTCATTTCAGTCGAAAGAACGACGTCTAGATGACCATTTTAGAAAACATACTTCCACTTTGAGTTTAACCATAATTTTTGGATATAGTTTCATGTTCATAATAAAAATCATTTTCTCAGAATAACAACTTTTAAATCAAAGTTTATCATAGTTTTTAATTAACTAACCCAAAACAGCCCGCGGTGTTACTACGACGGCGTAAATCCGGTTTTACGGTGTTTTTCGTGTTTCCAGGTTTTAAATCATTAAGTTAGCATATCATATAGATATAGAACATGTGTTTAGTTAATTTTAAAAGTCAAGTTAGAAGGATTAACTTTTGTTTGCGAACAAGTTTAGAATTAACTAAACTATGTTCTAGTGATTACGAGTTTAAACCTTCGAATAAGATAGTTTTATATATATGAATCGAATGATGTTATGAACATCATTACTACCTCAAGTTTAGTAAGTAAACCTACTGGAAGTGACAAGAAATGATCTAGCTTCAAAGGATCTTGGATGGCTTGAAAGTTCTTGAAGTAGGATCATGACACAAAAACAAGTTCAAGTAAGATTTTTGCTCGAATTAAGATAGTTTATAGTTATAGAAATTGAATCAAAGTTTGAATATGAATATTACCTTGAATAAGAAAGATAACCTACTGTATATAACAAAGGTTTCTTGATCTTAGATGATTACTTGGAATGGATTAGAAAGCTTGGAAGTAAATTAGTAAACTTGAAGGGATTTTTGAAGTATTCTTGAAGTGTTCTTCCTATGATGATTATAGCTTGATTCTTGAAGTGATTTTTGATGAAGATGATGATTAACTACTGGAAAAATACGTTCATAATAGTGTGGGTGTGTTGAGAGAGAATTAGAAAGAGATTTGGAAGTGAAATGGAGTGAATGATGAGTGTTAATTGGTGAGTGGTGAGTGGGGTTAAAAGGAGTTCTAGTTAGTTGACTAGCTCATGGTAGAAGTTAAAATTGATTAGTCATACATGACATAATCAAGAGTGGAATCCCATGCTAGTTCCTATTGGTATATACCCATAGTAAGTACGTTTTGAAGCTGTGTATAATACGGGTAAGAATACGACTAGAATTCTTGATGAAAGAAAAGAATGGGAAAGTAACTGTAACCATTTTCGTTAAGTATGAGTGTTTTGATATATGTCTTGAAGTCTTCCAAAAGTATTTTAATACATCTAAATACACTACATGTATATACATTTTAACGGAGTCGTTAAGTCATCGTTAGTCGTTACATGTAAGTGTTGTTTTGAAACCTTTAAGTTAACGATCTCAATTAATGTTGTTAACCCATTGTTTATTATATCTAATGAGATGTTAAATTATTATATTATCATGATATTATGATATATTAATATATCTTAATATGATATATATACATTTAAATGTCGTTACAACGATAATCGTTACATATATGTCTCGTTTCGAAATCCTTAAGTTAGTAGTCTTGTTTATATGTATATAACTCATTGTTAATATACTTATGGAGATACTTACTTATCATAATCTCATGTTAACCATATGTATATCCATATATATATCGTCAAGTCGTTTTTACAAGTTTTAACGTTCGTGAATCGTCGGTCAACTTGGGTGGTCAATTGTCTATATGAAACATATTTCAATTAATCAAGTCTTAACAAGTTTGATTGCTTAACATGTTGGAAACATTTAATCATGTAAATATCAATCTCAATTAATATATATAAACATGGAAAAGTTCGGGTCACTACAGTACCTACCCGTTAAATAAATTTCGTCCCGAAATTTTAAGCTGTTGAAGGTGTTGACGAATCTTCTGGAAATAGATGCGGGTATTTCTTCTTCATCTGATCTTCACGCTCCCAGGTGAACTCGGGTCCTCTACAAGCATTCCATCGAACCTTAACAATTGGTATCTTGTTTTGCTTAAGTCTTTTAACCTCACGATCCATTATTTCGACGGGTTCTTCGATGAATTGGAGTTTTTCATTGATTTGGATTTCATCTAACGGAATAGTGAGATCTTCTTTAGCAAAACATTTCTTCAAATTCGAGACGTGGAAAGTGTTATGTACAGCCGCGAGTTGTTGAGGTAACTCAAGTCGGTAAGCTACTGGTCCGACACGATCAATAATCTTGAATGGTCCAATATACCTTGGATTTAATTTCCCTCGTTTACCAAATCGAACAACGCCTTTCCAAGGTGCAACTTTAAGCATGACCATCTCTCCAATTTCAAATTCTATATCTTTTCTTTTAATGTCAGCGTAGCTCTTTTGTCGACTTTGGGCGGTTTTCAACCGTTGTTGAATTTGGATGATCTTCTCGGTAGTTTCTTGTATAATCTCCGGACCCGTAATCTGTCTATCCCCCACTTCACTCCAACAAATCGGAGACCTGCACTTTCTACCATAAAGTGCTTCAAACGGCGCCATCTCAATGCTTGAATGGTAGCTGTTGTTGTAGGAAAATTCTGCTAACGGTAGATGTCGATCCCAACTGTTTCCGAAATCAATAACACATGCTCGTAGCATGTCTTCAAGCGTTTGTATCGTCCTTTCGCTCTGCCCATCAGTTTGTGGATGATAGGCAGTACTCATGTCTAGACGAGTTCCTAATGCTTGCTGTAATGTCTGCCAGAATCTTGAAATAAATCTGCCATCCCTATCAGAGATAATAGAGATTGGTATTCCATGTCTGGAGACGACTTCCTTCAAATACAGTCGTGCTAACTTCTCCATCTTGTCATCTTCTCTTATTGGCAGAAAGTGTGCTGATTTGGTGAGACGATCAACTATTGCCCAAATAGTATCAAAACCACTTGCAGTCCTTGGCAATTTAGTGATGAAATCCATGGTAATGTTTTCCCATTTCCATTCTGGGATTTCGGGTTGTTGAAGTAGACCTGATGGTTTCTGATGCTCAGCTTTGACCTTAGAACACGTCAAACATTCTCCTACATATTTAGCAACATCGGCTTTCATACCCGGCCACCAAAAATGTTTCTTGAGATCCTTGTACATCTTCCCCGTTCCAGGATGTATTGAGTATCTGGTTTTATGAGCTTCTCTAAGTACCATTTCTCTCATATCTCCAAATCTTGGTACCCAAATCCTTTCAGCCCTATACCGGGTTCCGTCTTCCCGAATATTAAGATGCTTCTCCGATCCTTTGGGTATTTCATCCTTTAAATTTCCTTCTTTTAAAACTCCTTGTTGCGCCTCCTTTATTTGAGTAGTAAGGTTATTATGAATCATTATATTCATAGATTTTACTCGAATGGGTTCTCTGTCCTTCCTACTCAAGGCATCGGCTACCACATTTGCCTTTCCCGGGTGGTAACGAATCTCAAAGTCGTAATCATTCAATAATTCAATCCACCTACGCTGCCTCATATTCAGTTGTTTCTGATTAAATATGTGTTGAAGACTTTTGTGGTCGGTATATATAATACTTTTGACCCCATATAAGTAGTGCCTCCAAGTCTTTAATGCAAAAACAACCGCGCCTAATTCCAAATCATGCGTCGTATAATTTTGTTCGTGAATCTTCAATTGTCTAGACGCATAAGCAATCACCTTCGTTCGTTGCATTAATACACAACCGAGACCTTGCTTTGATGCGTCACAATAAATCACAAAATCATCATTCCCTTCAGGCAATGACAATATAGGTGCCGTAGTTAGCTTTTTCTTCAATAACTGAAACGCTTTCTCTTGTTCATCATTCCATTCAAATTTCTTCCCTTTATGCGTTAATGCAGTCAAGGGTTTTGCTATTCTGGAAAAGTCTTGGATGAACCTTCTGTAGTAACCAGCTAGTCCTAAAAACTGGCGTATGTGTTTCGGAGTTTTCGGGGTTTCCCACTTTTCAACAGTTTCTATCTTTGCCGGATCCACCTTAATACCTTCTTTGTTCACTATGTGACCGAGGAATTGAACTTCTTCCAACCAAAATGCACACTTTGAAAACTTAGCTTACAATTCTTCCTTCCTCAATACTTCTAACACCTTTCTCAAATGTTCACCGTGTTCTTGGTCATTCTTTGAGTAAATAAGTATGTCATCAATGAAAACAATGACAAACTTGTCAAGGTATGGTCCACACACTCGGTTCATAAGGTCCATGAACACAGCTGGTGCATTAGTTAAACCAAACGGCATGACCATAAACTCGTAATGACCGTAACGTGTTCTGAAAGCAGTCTTTGGAATATCATCTTCTTTCACCCGCATTTGATGATACCCGGAACGTAAGTCAATCTTTGAATAAACAGACGAGCCTTGTAGTTGATCAAATAAGTCGTCGATTCTCGGTAGTGGGTAGCGGTTCTTGATGGTAAGTTTGTTCAACTCTCGGTAGTCGATACACAACCTGAATGTACCATCTTTCTTCTTGACAAACAAAACAGGAGCTCCCCACGGTGATGTGCTTGGTCGAATGAAACCACGCTCTAAAAGTTCTTGTAATTGGCTTTGCAGTTCTTTCATCTCACTGGGTGCGAGTCTGTAAGGAGCACGAGCTATTGGTGCAGCTCCTGGTACAAGATCTATTTGAAATTCAACGGATCGCTGTGGGGGTAATCCCGGTAATTCTTTCGGAAATACATCGGGAAATTCTTTTGCAATGGGAACATCATTGATGCTCTTTTCTTCAGTTTGTACTTTCTCGACGTGTGCTAGAACAGCATAGCAACCTTTTCTTATTAGTTTTTGTGCCTTCAAATTACTAATAAGATGTAGCTTCGTGTTGCCCTTTTCTCCGTACACCATTAAGGGTTTTCCTTTTTCTCGTATAATGCGAATTGCATTTTTGTAACAAACGATCTCTGCTTTCACTTCTTTCAACCAGTCCATACCGATTATCACATCAAAACTCCCTAACTCTACTGGTATCAAATCAATCTTAAATGTTTCGCTAACCAGTTTAATTTCTCGATTCCGACATATATTATCTGCTGAAATTAATTTACCATTTGCTAATTCGAGTAAAAATTTACTATCCAAAGGCGTCAACGGACAACTTAATTTAGCACAAAAATCTCTACTCATATAGCTTCTATCCGCACCCGAATCAAATAAAACGTAAGCAGATTTATTGTCAATAAGAAACGTACCCGTAACAAGCTCCGGGTCTTCCTGAGCCTCTGCCGCATTAATATTGAAAACTCTTCCGCGGCCTTGTCCATTCGTGTTCTCCTGGTTCGGGCAATTTCTAATAATGTGGCCCGGTTTTCCACATTTATAACAAACTACATTGGTATAACTTGCTCCGACACTACTTGCTCCGCCATTACTTGTTCCGACACCATTTGTTCCTTTCGTTCTGTTAACCCCTGGTCCGTAGACATCACACTTCGCCGCGCTATGACCATTTCTTTTACACTTGTTGCAAAATTTGGTGCAGAACCCCGAGTGATACTTTTCACACCTTTGGCATAGCTGCTTCTGATTGTTGTTGTTGTTGCGGTTATTATTGTTGTTAAGATGATTGTTGTGGTTGCTGTTGTTGTTGTTGTTGTTGTTGTTGGGCCGTTTGTTGTAGTTGCGATTGATGTTGCGATTGTTAGGATAGTTGTTGCGATTATTGTTATAATTGCTGTTGTTATTGTATTGGTGATTCTTATCACCGTTTTCCTCCCACTTTCTTTTGACTTGCTTCACATTGGCCTCTTCAGCAGTCTGTTCTTTAATTCTTTCTTCAATCTGATTCACTAGTTTGTGAGCCATTCTACATGCCTGTTGTATGGAGGCGGGCTCGTGTGAACTTATATCTTCTTGGATTCTTTCTGGTAATCCTTTCACAAACGCGTCGATCTTCTCTTCCTCATCTTCGAATGCTCCCGGACACAATAGGCACAATTCTGTGAATCGTCTTTCATACGTGGTAATATCAAATCCTTGGGTTCGTAACCCTCTAAGTTCTGTCTTGAGCTTATTGACCTCGGTTCTGGGACGGTACTTCTCGTTCATCAAGTGCTTGAATGCTGACCACTGTAGTGCGTACGCATCATCTTGTCCCACTTGCTCTAGATAGGTATTCCACCATGTTAACGCAGAACCTGTAAAGGTATGCGTAGCGTACTTCACTTTGTCCTCTTCAGTACACTTACTTATGGCAAACACCGATTCGACCTTCTCGGTCCACCGTTTCAATCCGATCGGTCCTTCGGTTCCATCAAATTCCAAAGGTTTGCAGGCAGTGAATTCTTTGTAGGTGCATCCTACACGATTTCCTGTACTGCCAGATCCAAGGTTATTGTTGGTATATAGCGCAGCCTGTACTGCGGCTATGTTTGAAGCTAGAAAAGTACGGAATTCCTCTTCATTCATATTCACGGTGTGTCGAGTAGTCGGTGCCATTTCCTTCAAAATAGTTAAATGCAACAAGTTAATCATACAGAATATTAAGAGTAGTTAATAGTATTTCGTAGCATAATATGAACTCATTTATAAAAGCTTTTTCTTCATATTAGCGTTTTATAAGTTTAAATTCGGGTAGTACCTACCCGTTAAGTTCATACTTAGTAGCTAATATACAATTCAACTACTACAATTCTATATGAAAAACTGATTGTAATAATATTTCGCGTTCAAACTTTTACACAATATTTTACAAACTTACAATACCGCTTATTTTACATATAGCATGAAATATAGCACACAATAAATTTGATACAAGATGTTGTGAAGATAATTCTAGCTAGTACACAAGTCGTTCAGCAAAGGCAATAAAGACACGTAATTCATACGTCCAGAAACAAGTCATGCATTCTGGTTTTACTAGGATTACTTCCCATCCTTGGTCTTGTGGAACATAACCGTTATGGCCGTTGATAAGACAGCGTGTTGTAACGTCGTCAAAGGGACGAGGGTTACGTAATGACCAACAGTCTCGTAATAACCTAAAAACCTCATTTCTTACCCCAATTACCGACTCCGTCACTTGAGGGAACGTTTTGTTTAATAGTTGTAGCCCGATGTTCTTGTTCTCACTTTGGTGAGAAGCGAACATTACTAACCCGTAAGCATAACATGCTTCTTTATGTTGCATGTTAGCCGCTTTTTCTAAATCACGAAGTCCTATATTTGGATATACTGAGTCAAAATAATTTCTTAACCTGTTGCGTAAAATAGCATTTGGGTTCCCCGCAATATATGCGTCAAAGTAAACACATCGTAACTTATGGATTTCCCAATGTGATATCCCCCATCTTCCGAACGAAAGCCTTTTATAAACCAAATCATTCTTGGAACGTTCTTCGAATGTCTTACAAACTGATCTCGCCTTAAATAGTTGTGCCGAGGAATTCTGACCGACTCTAGACAAGATTTCATCAATCATGTCTCCGGGTAGGTCTCTTAAAATATTGGGTTGTCTATCCATTTTGGTGTTTTTATACTGTAAAATAGACAAGAGTTAGATTCATAAAAAAATACTTATTAATACAAGCAATTTTTACATATATCATAAAGCATAAGCACACTATATTACATATATTACACCACACGAATACAACTATCTTATTCCGACTCGCTTGTTTCTTCTTCTTTGGTTTTGGTTCGTTTTCCCAAGTTTCTAGGGATATATGATGTTCCCCTAATACGAGCCGTTATTTTCCACATTGGTTTAGAAAAACCTGGTGGTTTAGAGGTTCCCGGGTCATTGTTACAACTTAAGGACTTCGGGGGTTGACGATACATATAAAGTTCATCGGGGTTGGAATTAGATTTCTCTATTTTTATGCCCTTTCCCTTATTATTTTCTTTTGCCTTTTTAAATTCAGTTGGGGTAATTTCTATAACATCATCGAAATTCTCGTCGGAATCCGATTCATCGGAGAATTGGTAATCCTCCCAATATTTTGCTTCCTTAGCGGAAACACCATTGACCATAATTAACCTTGGTCGGTTGGTTGAGGATTTTCTTTTACTTAACCGTTTTATTATTTCCCCCACCGGTTCTATTTCTTCATCCGGTTCCGATTCTTCTTCCGATTCCGATTCTTCTTCTGGTTCCGACTCTTCTTCCGGTTCCTCTTCGGGAACTTGTGAATCAGTCCACGAATCATTCCAATTTACATTTGACTCTTCATTATTATTAGGTGAGTCAATGGGACTTGTTCTAGAGGTAGACATCTATCACATAATATCAAACGCGTTAAGAGATTACTATATCACATAATATTCACATGTTAAAAATATATAGTTTCCAACAAAATTTGTTAAGCAATTATTTTTCAAGTAAACACGGTCGAAGTCCAGACTCACTAATGCATCCTAACAAACTACATAAGACACACTAATGCAAAATTCTGGTTCTCTAAGACCAACGCTCTGATACCAACTGAAATGTCCCGTTCTTATTGATTAAAAACGTTCCATATTAATTGATTTCGTTGCGAGGTTTTGACCTCTATATGAGACGTTTTTCAAAGACTGCATTCATTTTAAAACAAACCATAACCTTTATTTCATCAATAAAGGTTTAAAAGTTTTACGTAGATTATCAAATAATGATAATCTAAAATATCCTGTTTACACACGACCATTACATAATGGTTTACAATACAAATATGTTACAACAAAATAAGTTTCTGGAATGCAGTTTTTACACAATATCATACAAGCATGGACTCCAAATCTCGTCCTTATTTAAGTATGCGACAGCGGAAGCTCTTAATAATCACCTGAGAATAAACATGCTTTAAAACGTCAACAAAAATGTTGGTGAGTTATAGGTTTAACCTATATATATCAAATCATAATAATAGACCACAAGATTTCATATTTCAATACATATCCCATACATAGAGATAAAAATCATTCATATGGTGAACACCTGGTAACCGACATTAACAAGATGCATATATAAGAATATCCCCATCATTCCGGGACACCCTTCGGATATGATATAAATTTCGAAGTACTAAAGCATCCGGTACTTTGGATGGGGTTTGTTAAGCCCAATAGATCTATCTTTAGGATTCGCGTCAATTAGGGTGTCTGTTCCCTAATTCTTAGATTACCAGACTTAATAAAAAGGGGCATATTCGATTTCGATAATTCAACCATAGAATGTAGTTTCACGTACTTGTGTCTATTTTGTAAATCATTTATAAAACCTGCATGTATTCTCATCCCAAAAATATTAGATTTTAAAAGTGGGACTATAACTCACTTTCACAGATTTTTACTTCGTCGAGAAGTAAGACTTGGCCACTGTTGATTCACGAACCTATAACAATATATACATATATATTAAAGTATGTTCAAAATATATTTACAACACTTTTAATATATTTTGATGTTTTAAGTTTATTAAGTCAGCTGTCCTCGTTAGTAACCTACAACTAGTTGTCCACAGTTAGATGTACAGAAATAAATCAATAAATATTATCTTGAATCAATCCACGACCCAGTGTATACGTATCTCAGTATTGATCACAACTCAAACTATATATATTTTGGAATCAACCTCAACCCTGTATAGCTAACTCCAACATTCACATATAGAGTGTCTATGGTTGTTCCGAAATATATATAGATGTGTCGACATGATAGGTCGAAACATTGTATACGTGTCTATGGTATCTCAAGATTACATAATATACAATACAAGTTGATTAAGTTATGGTTGGAATAGATTTGTTACCAATTTTCACGTAGCTAAAATGAGAAAAATTATCCAATCTTGTTTTACCCATAACTTCTTCATTTTAAATCCGTTTTGAATGAATCAAATTGCTATGGTTTCATATTGAACTGTATTTTATGAATCTAACAGAAAAAGTATAGGTTTATAGTCGGAAAAATAAGTTACAAGTCGTTTTTGTAAAGGTAGTCATTTCAGTCGAAAGAACGACGTCTAGATGACCATTTTAGAAAACATACTTCCACTTTGAGTTTAACCATAATTTTTGGATATAGTTTCATGTTCATAATAAAAATCATTTTCTCAGAATAACAACTTTTAAATCAAAGTTTATCATAGTTTTTAATTAACTAACCCAAAACAGCCCGCGGTGTTACTACGACGGCGTAAATCCGGTTTTACGGTGTTTTTCGTGTTTCCAGGTTTTAAATCATTAAGTTAGCATATCATATAGATATAGAACATGTGTTTAGTTAATTTTAAAAGTCAAGTTAGAAGGATTAACTTTTGTTTGCGAACAAGTTTAGAATTAACTAAACTATGTTCTAGTGATTACGAGTTTAAACCTTCGAATAAGATAGTTTTATATATATGAATCGAATGATGTTATGAACATCATTACTACCTCAAGTTTAGTAGGTAAACCTACTGGAAGTGACAAGAAATGATCTAGCTTCAAAGGATCTTGGATGGCTTGAAAGTTCTTGAAGTAGGATCATGACACAAAAACAAGTTCAAGTAAGATTTTTGCTCGAATTAAGATAGTTTATAGTTATAGAAATTGAATCAAAGTTTGAATATGAATATTACCTTGAATAAGAAAGATAACCTACTGTATATAACAAAGGTTTCTTGATCTTAGATGATTACTTGGAATGGATTAGAAAGCTTGGAAGTAAATTAGTAAACTTGAAGGGATTTTTGAAGTATTCTTGAAGTGTTCTTCCTATGATGATTATAGCTTGATTCTTGAAGTGATTTTTGATGAAGATGATGATTAACTACTGGAAAAATACGTTCATAATAGTGTGGGTGTGTTGAGAGAGAATTAGAAAGAGATTTGGAAGTGAAATGGAGTGAATGATGAGTGTTAATTGGTGAGTGGTGAGTGGGGTTAAAAGGAGTTCTAGTTAGTTGACTAGCTCATGGTAGAAGTTAAAATTGATTAGTAATACATGACATAATCAAGAGTGGAATCCCATGCTAGTTCCTATTGGTATATACCCATAGTAAGTACGTTTTGAAGCTGTGTATAATACGGGTAAGAATACGACTAGAATTCTTGATGAAAGAAAAGAATGGGAAAGTAACTGTAACCATTTTCGTTAAGTATGAGTGTTTTGATATATGTCTTGAAGTCTTCCAAAAGTATTTTAATACATCTAAATACACTACATGTATATACATTTTAACGGAGTCGTTAAGTCATCGTTAGTCGTTACATGTAAGTGTTGTTTTGAAACCTTTAAGTTAACGATCTCAATTAATGTTGTTAACCCATTGTTTATTATATCTAATGAGATGTTAAATTATTATATTATCATGATATTATGATATATTAATATATCTTAATATGATATATATACATTTAAATGTCGTTACAACGATAATCGTTACATATATGTCTCGTTTCGAAATCCTTAAGTTAGTAGTCTTGTTTATATGTATATAACTCATTGTTAATATACTTATGGAGATACTTACTTATCATAATCTCATGTTAACCATATGTATATCCATATATATATCGTCAAGTCGTTTTTACAAGTTTTAACGTTCGTGAATCGTCGGTCAACTTGGGTGGTCAATTGTCTATATGAAACATATTTCAATTAATCAAGTCTTAACAAGTTTGATTGCTTAACATGTTGGAAACATTTAATCATGTAAATATCAATCTCAATTAATATATATAAACATGGAAAAGTTCGGGTCACTACATAACACACTTTTGAAGTCAAAGTATAGCTTTGAAAGATGTAGGAATCTAAAAGTGATGGTACAGGTTATATCTCGAATTGAATTCTGAGATTTTAAAATCAGAATATGTAATTGGGTTTGAATGAGTATGGTTGTTTTGATTTCTATGAAAGAATGTATATTATTGTGAAAGTAGGAAGTATAATTGATAATTTGCTTAATCTGATTCGAAGAATGTAACATATTAATTGTGAATTTATATATATCTCTCGGGTATTACCTACCCGTTAAAAAATGTTCACAATTAATATTTTGTACATAAGAATTTTATTACAGTCTTTATGAAAAATATATATGTATATATTCTCCTCAGATGTAACATAGATTTTAATGAGTTAATACTAAATTAAACTCATTCGATCTACGGTTGGAACTAGAATTGAATAATTCCTTGAAGGCTTTAGAGGTTACATAAGTATTTCTTCAATAATATTGAAATTATGAATCAATACTTCGTTATTTGTTGAGATGTGATGTTGGTTTTCGTTAAATTCTTGTGAACTTCGCAAAGTACGAATGATGTTATCTGAAAAGTTTCGGTTACATCAATGATGAAGTGTAAAATCAAATATATACTTGATTTATTAGGAATTGGAATTTGTTGAATTGAGACAGAGATTGTAGTTAATGATGGTTAAGTCGCGGGCGAGGGACGTACATTATTGCATATTTGTAATATGAATTAACCGAGTAGTTAAGATTCACATACAATAGCTTAGCACGGAAAGATTTATTTTTTATTTCAAAATATATATATATATATATATATATATATATATATATATATATATATATATATATATATATATATATATATATATATATATATATATATATATATATATATATATAATTTCTTCAGAGGGAATGAGTTAATTCTTCATAACTTGTTGATACAATATACACGTTATTGATTCGTAATGATGTCCACAGTGATTCTTGAACTGACGGAGTTTGTGATGTTATAGGTGTTGTTGATTCTGATGTTGACTGTACTAACGATGCTGGTGACGTTGACGGTACTGTTGTTGCTGTTGGTAAAACAAGTTTAACTTGTTAATCACACACCATTTTTGTCAAGGTTTCTACTCTTCCTTCTATCATTTTGGTTCGCTTAACTGATTTATGGTTAGGGCTATATTAGATAATCTCTAAGACTTTAGAGATTATATAATCACCGCGGAATGTTTCTCCAATGAAGTTATGAATTAATACTTCGTCAGTTATTGTTGTTGGTACTCCTTGGTATCTATGGTGCGTATGACGTTGATGCTCGTGGGACAGATTGTGAAGTTGAGGATTACGACGCGGTTGTGGTTGGAGGTGGTAATGGTACTGTTGGCGTTGATGATGGTGGTACTGGTTATGCTGCTGATGCTGCTGCTGGTGTTTGTAATCTCTGCACCATATTCTCCAAAGCCACTACCCGAGCGCGAAGCTCGTTGACTTCTTCTATTACACGAGGGTGATTGTCGGTTCGGACGATCGGATAAATAAAATTTAAAATTTGATGTAATATATAATCGTGACGAGATACTCTGGAAATGAGCGAGAAAATGGTGTTTCGAACAGGTTCGCCGGTAAGTGCTTCAGGTTCTTCGCCAAGAGGGCAATGTGGTGGATGGAAAGGATCGCCTTCTTCTTGTTTCCAATGATTGAGGAGGCTACGAACCCATCCCCAATTCATCCAGAATAGGTGATGACTGATTGGTTGATCCATTCCGGTCACACTGCTTTCGGAGCTTGAGTGAGATTCCATTTCGGAATCCGAGTGACTTGAACTGATGACAAATTCCATTTTGTACGATTGGATAAAGGATTTTCGATATAAAATGATTTTTCGGCTATCGGGTGGTATTCTATTTACATAGAATATCTATATATAGAGATCAAAAGATTTCATAGATTACGGAGGAATTTGCGGGATATGTCAGGCAAAGTTTAAAGTAACAGATACGATAAGATATGATTTAGCAGATATGCTAAGATATGAATTTTTGTCTATACACTATTCTTGCAATCAATGCAGCAAGACGTGTCTTAGACTAAAAATGATAAGCAGGTAATTTCCTGAGGATGATAAGTAGTTAATTTTCGACACAAAATGATAAGCAAAACTTTTTACATGCAGACACGGTCGAAGTCCAGACTCACTAATGCATCCTATCGACTTATCAGTTAGACACACTAATGCAGACCTGGTTCGCTAAGACCACCGCTCTGATACCAACTGAAAGGACCCGTTCATATACATTATAAACGATTCACAATAGTTGATTACATTGCGAGGTATTTGACCTCTATATGATACATTTTACAAACATTGCATTCGTTTTTAAAAGACAATCTTTCTTTACATCAAAAATTGACAGGCATGCATACCATTTCATAATATCCACTATCCACTATAAATTGATTTAATAATAATCTTTGATGAACTCAATGACTCGAATGCAATGTTCTTCGAAATATGCTATGAAAGACTCCAAGTAATATCTTTAAAATGAGCCAATGCACAGTGGAAGATTTTTTTAACACCTGAGAATAAACATGCTTTAAAGTGTCAACCAAAAGGTTGGTGAGTTCATTAGTTTATCATAATCATTTATTTCCATCATTTTAATAGACCACAAGAATTTCATTTCCAGTTCTCATAAATATACGTCCCATGCATAGAGACAAAAATAATCATTCATATGGTGAACACCTGGTAACCGACATTAACTAGATACATATAAGAATATCCCCTATCATTCCGGGATCCTCCTTCGGACATGATATAAATTTCGAAGTACTAAAGCATCCGGTACTTTGGATGGGGTTTGTTAGGCCCAATAGATCTATCTTTAGGATTCGCGTCAATTAGGGTGTCTGTTCCCTAATTCTTAGATTACCAGACTTTAATAAAAAGGGGCATATTCGATTTCGATAATTCAACCATAGAATGTAGTTTCAATTACTTGTGTCTATTTCGTCAAACATTTATAAAAGCGCATGTATTCTCAGTCCCAAAAATATAAAGGGTAAAAAGGTAAATGAAACTCACCATACTGTATTTCGTAGTAAAAATACATATAACGTCATTGAACAAGTGCAAGGTTGGCCTCGGATTCACGAACCTAAATTAATTATATATATTTATGTGTTGGTCAATATTTGTCTAACAAATTAGTTCAAGTCATAGTGTACCACAATCCTAATGCTCGAGAATAATATGCAAAAGTCAACAAAAGTAAATTTGACTCAAAATAATTTCCAAAAATCTATACATGATTAATATATAGTTTAAATATCGTCGTTTTATATTTTTAAAAGATTTATTAGAGTAAATAATATAATTTATTTATTAATAAATAAAATTTTATATTATATTTATATAATAAAATATACTTTTATATATATTAAGTAATAAAATTTATAGGGTTCATTTAATATTATAAAGATAATATGATAGGTATTATTAAAGTAAGTTATTACACGTAGTAAAATATGTTTGTATCAAATATTTATTTGATAAAATAATATCTATAATGATAGTAAGTAAAAGTTGTATTATTTTGTAATAATAATTATTATTATAAAAATATCAATATTTATAATTACTAAGATGACATTATGATAAAACGATAATTCTAATTATGATAACTTTAATATTTACGATAATTTTTAATATTATCTTTAAAATAATAATTCTATTTAAAATAATAATAATAATGATATTTTATAATAACAATGACATTTCTATTAAAATGATAATTTTTGTTAAAATGATAGTTTTAATACTAACGATAATTTTAATAATAATAGTAATGATAAAAATAATAAGAACGATAATTTTATCTAAATCAATATCTTATAATATTTTAATTTCATCATGATACTCTTACCCATTATTTCCTAATCGTTTCGTTTAATAGCTTTTAATCGTCTTTTATATCGTGTTCGTAATAATGATAATAATAGTAATCAAAATAATTAGGTGTTACAAATATTTGTTTTAATTACACTAATATTAATAATGATAGTTACTATAACATTATTAACGATAATACTAATAATTATCTTAATGATAATATAGTAATAATAATAATAACAATAACAATAACTATTTTTAAATAATGATATATATATATATATATATATATTAATAATGATAATGATAATAATAATAATAATACCAATAACAATAATAATAATAATAATAATAATAATAATTGGATAATAATAATAATACTAATTATAACTTTAACGATAATAACGATAATAACGATAGTAATAATAAAAAAAATTAACAATTTTTAATGATAAATCCTTTTATTGATAAAGATAATAATAATAATAATAATAATAAGATAAAACTAGAACGACGATAATAACGACGATAATAATAATCATTTTTAATAATAATACAAAAATTCGATGGACTATAACTTCAAATCCGTTCATCGAAATCATTCGATATCTGAATGAAAAGTTCTTAATTTTTCGCTAGCTTTCCAACGACATGCATATCTTATACCTTATCTCAGTCGCATATATAACTAATTCAGGATTCAACATAACCTAACTAAAGGCAATATCAAAAGTACAAACATGCATAATCCTATATACTCGAGCACTAGTCAGGGATACACTATTAGTATGTAAAAGTTAAATTATGAGTACTCACGTATCAATATTGAGATTCAATATTGCAGGAAAGGTACGTAGACGCAACGGAGATGATAAACACTATATTGACCTCACGAGCATACCCATGAACCATACCCAATCACCTCCAAAGCTATAACCCATAATTTCCTTAATCCAATCCCACTCGAAAAACAATTTCGAAATCACTCGGACAGCACTCTGACGTAATATTTTATGTATACTAATAATGTCTTGAAATAATACGGAGTAAATATATATATGTAAATCGATTGAGAGAGTTTAGAGAAAAATATTTTCAAGTTTCTATGAAATAATGAAACCTATTGAATTCTATTTATAATAGATTTTTGAATTATTAAAGTGAATTATTAAAGTATGAATTATTAAAGTGAATTATTAAAGTATGAATTATTAAAGTGAATTATTAAAGTATGAATTATTAAAGTGAATTATTAAAGTATGAATTATTAAAGTGAACTATTAAAGTATGAATTATTAAAGTGAATTATTAAAGTTAAAGTAAAAATAAAGTAAAGGTAAAGTTTAAGTATAGTAAAAGTATAAAACTATGTACGTATAATACGCGTATAAATATATATAATATTAATTTAAATCGTTATATATATTTAATAAAATAAAATATAAATATCGTTATCTTTATCATACTGGTTAAGTAATGAGTTGTCAAAAGTGGTTCTAGATATTTATAAAAGTTATATACGTTCTAATAATAAAGTTCTTTTTAAACTGAAAGCGTTTTTGTACGTTTGAAACTAAATCAAATAAATACAATAATTTTGTTTTCCAAAACCAAATATATTTTTAAGAATTATTTTGTTTAAAGGTTAAAATAATGGAAATCGTTATATCATAAAATGTTTTAGAAAAGTAGAATCATATATATTCATAATAGGTTTCAAGTTTTTAAATTACAGTTTGTTGGTGAAGCATGGGATAAAGTTCAAAGGTTAAATAAACGTATGAAATCATCTTAATGAAAAATGTCGAGTTACTTAACTTGTCGATATCCAACATCTAAGTTATTTACACTTCACGTTCTTACTTATAAATCACTTTACCATTTTCCGAATGTTGTCAAAAAGAATAGATTTCTTAAATCACAGTGGACCTCATAACATAGACCCGTAATCATATCATAATGTATCTTGTAAATCAATCATTTGATATTATCTTCTAATTCCATCGATAAACATATTGAAACAAATACGTTCATGTAAAGTATTATACGTTTAATACTTTATTAATATTCTCAAGTTATAATATATATATACATATATATACATATTTATTTATATATAACGGTTCGTGAATCGTCGAAATTTGGTCGAGGTTATAATGAATGTATGAACACAATTTAAAATTCTTGAGATTTAACTTAACAAACTTTGCTTATCGTGTCGGAATAATATAAAGATAAAGTTTAAATTTGGTTGGAAATTTATGGGTTGTCACAAATGTGTCGATCCTGTTTTCTGTTTTCTGCTTTGGATCGAACAGACACAAACCCACTTGTCATTTTTTTAATCGAACCCTCACCAAACCATGGTAGTTACTTATGTTACTGTTTCAAATTCGTCACTGGAATACCTCTACAACCATTAAAACACCAAGTTATTTCTGCTAACTAATTTGTCTCTATTTCTATCGCAAGAACCCAACACAACCACCACCTTGTTGTTGTTTTCTGAATTACAACCCAAAACAGTTCTTGTTGTGCTACCTGTTCAAACCCAAACCACCATCGATCATTATTATGTTCACTACTACTATCCCTCTTTTGTTAAGAACCACCATCGACACCATTTATACGACTACTACTGTTACGAAAGTGTTTCGTGAATGCATGAGGCTACTATCGTGTTGTTTTCCTTTCTAACTGCAGTCGTGGTTAGGCAGGCCTGCTGTAGATGATCGACTTGTCAATCTAAAATGTTATCATTCGTTTCCTGTTGATGGCCGAGAGATATCACCAATCACCAACGAAACCCTTCATAATGCTATTGGGCTGTCGTCCGATTTTTTTTATACACCAACATCCCATGGTTGTTATTTGGGTTCCAAAATCCAACCGGGCCTTAGGTAAACTAGAAATTTCTTAGTGGGCTTCACATGTTGATATACCCAAATCAAATCCACTTGTTCTCTTAATTGAACGATGGTGATGAGATTAATGATGAAAAAAATGATGATGATGGTATTATGATGTAGATGATGATGATAAAATGATCATGATGAGATTAGATAAACATGATGATGATGAATTAAATATTACACGATCTTATACATAATAAATATTTAAACACGCGAGTTATTACAAGATTAAACGAACGGTTCATTGGTTTGGGAGGGAATGGTTGAACGAGAGGTCGCGGGTTCGAGCCTGGGCTGTGGCATTTTATTTTTTTTTGGAGCTTTTCCTATTAAGGTAGTATTATTATTTTATTACTATTATTATTATATTTATTTTTATCATTATTATCATTATATTTATTATTATTGTTATTATTGTTAGATCACTTATAATTATTATTACTAATATTAATGTCATAATTATTATTATTATCACTAATATAATATAATAATAATTATTATTATTATTTGTATTATCATTACTAACATTATTATTATTAGTACTATCCTTATTATTAATATTAATAATATTATTATTATTATTAAAAGTATCATTATTAGTAAAATTATCATTTTTATTAAAATTATCATTTTTATCATTATAAAGATCATTATTACTAAAAACATCATTTTTATTAAAAATTTTCATTATTACTAAAATTAACATTATTACTATCATTATTAAAATTTTTATATATTTTATTTTTATTATCAATATTAGCATTTTTATTAATATTATCGTTATTATTATTATAAGTATCATTATTATTAATATTATTCCTATTATTAATTTTATAACAAATAAATATTAATTATATAAAAGTATATTTAATACATATAACATAACTATATTAGTATTTTTATAATAAATAATAATTATCTATCTAAAGTAAATAAAGTAAATATATCTAACTAAATTATTAAGGAAACCTATAAATTATTAAATATAATAATTATATCATTAAGAATAATACATAAATTTGTTCGATTTTAATTATATGTGTTAATATATGTATAAATGATATAGGTTCGTGAATCCGAGGCCAACCTTACATTGTCCAGTATCGTTGTATAAATATTTTTACTACAAAATATTGTATCGTGAGTTTCATTTGCTCCATTTTTAAATGCTTTTGCAAAATATATTTTTGGGACTGAGAATACATGCGCTGTTTTATAAATATTTTACAAAATAGACACAAGTACGTGAAACTACATTCTATGGTTGACTTATTAAACCGAATATACCCCTTTTAGTCTGGTAATCTAAGAATTAGGGAACGGACATTCTAATTGACGCGAATCCTAAAGATAGATCTATCGGGCCCACCGAGCCCTATCCAAAGTACCAGATGCTTTAGTACTTCGAATTTATCATGTCCGAAGGGAGTCCTGGAATGATGGGGATATTCTATATGCATCTTGTTAAGGTCAGTTACCAGGTGTTCACCATATGAATGATTTTTATCTCTATGTATGGGATGCATATTTATGAGAAATGAAAATGAAAATCTTGTGGTCTATTAAAATAATGGAAATGATTGTTTATGATAAACTAATGAACTCACCAACCTTTTGGTTGACACTTGAAAACATGTTTATTCTCAGGTATGAAAGAAATCTCCCGCTGTGCATTTGCTCATTTAGAGATATTACTTGGAGTCATTCATGACATATTTCAAAAGACGTTGCATTCGAGTCGTTGAGTTCATCAAGATTATTGTTAAGTCAATTATAGTTGGATATATTATGAAATGGTATGCATGCCGTCAACTTTCGATGTAAAGAAAGGTTGTCTTTTAAAAACGAATGCAATGTTTGTAAAATGTATCATATAGAGGTCAAATACCTCGCAATGAGATCAACTATTGTGAATCATTTATAATCGGTATGAACGGGTCCTTTCAGTTGGTATCAGAGCGGTGGTCATAGCGAACCAGGTCTTGCATTAGTGTGTCTAACTAGTAGTTGTTAGGATGCATTAATAAGTCTGGACTTTGACCTAGTAGTTGTTAGGATACATTAATAAGTCTGGACTTGAACCTGGTCTGCATGTCAAAAATTTTGCTTACCGTTCTTTTTCAAAAAAATATCTACCTATCGTTTTCAGTCTCGACACGTCTTATTGCAATTAATGCATAGATGATGTACAGACAAATTCATATCTCATCACATTAAACTTTGTCTGACATGTTTCCTTAATTCCCTCCGTAATCTATGGGATCTTCTGTACTATATACAGGTATTCTATGTAATTAGAATATCATCCGATATCCAAAAATCATTTCATACCGAAAACCCTTTATCTAACCGTACAAGATGGAACTCACAACTAGTTTAAATTCTTTAGATTCCGATAGCTATTCCATTATGGATTTTGACTCGAGCTCCGAAGACAGTGTAACTGGAATGGATCAACCAATTTGCCATCATCAATTCTGGATGACATGGGGATGAGTTCGTAGTCAACTTAACCAATGGAAACGAGAAGAAGGCGATACTTTCCATCAACCAAATTTCCTTCTTGGTGATGAACCTGAAGCACTCACCAGCGAACCAATCTGAAACACCATTTTCACCCTCATTTCCGGAATATCTCGCCACGATTATATTCTATCTAAAATTCTAAACCTTATTCATCCACTCGTTCCGACCGATAACCATCCCGAAATAATAGAAGAAGTCAACGAACTTCGCGCTCGAGTAATCAATTTGGAGAATATGATGCAAAATTTACCAGCTTCAGCAACATCACCGGCACCAACAATATCATCAATAACAGCACCAGTACCATCAACAATCCATGCCTCAACATCTCATTCTGTACCTCGAGTATAATCATCGTTCTACGTATCATTCTACATCAATTATCTTCATTCTTCATGGCGATTATGTAATCTCTAATGTTTTAGAGATTATGTATTCTAGTTCTAACGGTAAATCAAATGAGATTAATATTATATTAACTCATTAAATCCATGATTACATCTGAAGAAAATATATATGGAAGTATATTTTCATAAAGATTGTAATTAAAAATTCTTTTATACAAACTGTTAATGGTGAAAATATTTTAACGGGTAGGTAATACCCGAGGAATATTCAGATTTCGCATTAATAAGTTACAATGTACATTTTTCGAATCTGATTCAACAGTCATTTACTATCCTACTCACATCCACAGATATACGAATCCGTTCACCACAGAATAACCATTTTCATTCAATTTCTAATTTGGATTTTGACCTATCAGAATCCAACAAGTGGCATAATGAAGAAAATATTGAACAAAAATAAAATTTGTTAGAAACAAACAAATTAACTATGAGAAATTTTGTTAAGAAACCACGCAAACAAAATCCTAGCTAACTGTTAATTCTTTATTACATTTTATTTATCGCAAATTATTTTATCGCAATTTTAATTCTCGCAAATTTAATTATCATCATTTAATTTCTGTTATTTATTTTATATATATAAATCTATATATATATATATATATATGAAAAGTATATTGAATATATATATATGATTTAGAATTTATTTAATAAATGCTCGTAGCAGTCGTTTGTCATCTTGATAGTTATTAATCAAGTAAAAAACGAACTTATGTGATTTTAAAATAAACGGTGATCCGAAAATGAGTTCTATAAATTTTAGGCTTACTAAAAATGTATTTAGGATTTAGTTATTAAATTTTAACACTTTTTATATTTTATCCAGAATTGAGAAGGACAGTTGATGTAATTTTTATTTAATAAATTAATGATCGAATTTTATACCAAAATGACTGAAATAAATAAATATAATTAATGTAAAAATTTGGGATTTTTCCGTAGATTTTTATCCGTCACTGATTAACGACGGAGTACGAAATTCAGCCCGTGAAAGGCGACGGCTAACAATTCACACGTTTTAATTTCATTAGATTATTATAATTAATACTTTATATCGGTAACTGTTTCTGATTGATTAAATATCAATCTATAATATGAATATAGAGTTATATACACTGAATATATATAGAGATTAGAAATTATGTCCACTAATGAGACAAGTGATCTTTATTCATTGGGGTCACCTATTTCTCTGTCTCTGCTTATCCTCTTCCCTTAATTATACAAACAAAGTGATTTACTCCAAAAGATGGTCACGAGAATCAAATTCAGTTTGCATTAGAACGTGGAATCGGTGTCATGATATCCGCTTTAACTATAAAGCATCTACCATATTTGCCACCCTTACCACCGTCGCCTACCACCACCAAATAGTCGTCATCCACCACACAAACCATCACACGTCTCTTCTACAAACTATGAACCACCACTAGAACCATCATCAAATATCTACTGCTACGACGAACCTACGACTACCACTAACCCGTTACAATTTCTGGTTTGGTTGAATACAAACACCACCGAATCACTTTCATCAAACAACCCAATACCACCACTAAACACTTACAAAGTTGCTGCACATACTCTGTTAACAAATAAAACCGACTAACCGTTACTACTCGCTAATTTAATTCCGGTTTTGTTTCGATCAACACCGAAACCAAACTCTCCGGTTTGGTTTGCTACGGCTGCTATTATCAATAAACGAGACCACCATCGATCACCTTTATTTAACCACCATTGTTACCAACCACCGGCTACATCAACCCACACCACCATCACCAAACGATCTACCACCACCATATCTTAATTTTTGTTTGGAACCAAGAACCAACATCAACCATTCGTCACCCTCACCATGCCATCACCACCTTAAACCACCAAACCTGAAATCGTTGAACTGCTGCTATGCTTATTTTTCTTCTGTCTTTCTGTTTTACACGCACCCAACAACCCACCATCATCATCTAACAAAACTAATGTGTCGATCCTGTTTTCTGTTTTCTGCCTTGGATCGAACACACACAAACCCAATTGTCATTTTTTTAATCGAACCCTCACCAAACCATGGTTGTTACTTATGTTCCTGTGTCAAATTCATCACCGAAACACCACTACAACCATTAAAACACCAAGTTATTTCTGCTAACTAATTTGTCTCTATTTCTATCGCAAGAACCCAACACAACCACCACTTTGTTGTTGTTTTCTGAATTGCAACCCAAAACAGTTCATGTTGTGTTACCTGTTCAAACCCAAACCACCATCGATCATTATTATGTTCACTACTACTATTCCTCTTTTGTTAAGAACCACCATCAAAACCGTTTATACGACTACTACTGTTACGAAAGTGTTTCGTAAATGCATGAGGCTACTATCATGTTGTTTTCCTTTCTAACTGCAGTCGTGGTTGGGCAGGCCTGCTGTAGATTATCGACTTGTTAATCTAAAACTTTATCATTCGTTTCCTGTTGATGGCCGAGAGATTTCACCAATCACCAACGAAACCCTTCATAATGCTATTGGGCTGTCATCCGATTTTTTTTATACACCAACATCCCATGGTTGTTATTTGGGTTCCAAAATCCAACCGGGCCTTAGGTAAATTAGAAATTTCTTAGTGGGCTTCACATGTTGATATACCCAAATCAAATCTACTTGTTCTTAATTGAACGATGGTGATGAGATTAATGATGAAAAGATGATGATGATGGTATAATGATGTAGATGATGATGATAAAATGATCATGATGAGATTAGATAAACATGATGATGATGAATTAGATATTACACGGTCTTATACATAATAAATATTTAAACACGTGAGTTATTACAAGATTAAACGAACGATTCATTGGTTTGGGAGGGAATGGTTGAACGAGAGGTCGCGGGTTCGAGCCTGGGCTGTGGCATTTTTTTTTTTTTTGGAGCTTTTCCTATTAAGGTAGTATTATTATTTTATTACTATCATTATTATTATATTTATTATTATCATTATTATTATTATATTTATTATTATTGTTATTATTGTTAGATCACTTATTATTATTATTACTAATATTAATGTCATAATTATTATTATTATCACTAATATAATATAATAATAATAATTATTATTATTAGTATTATCATTACTAACATTATTATTAGTACTATCCTTATTATTAATATTAATATTATTATTATTATTAAAAGTATCATTATTAGTAAAATTATCATTTTTATTAAAATTATCATTTTTATTATTATAAATATCATTATTACTAAAAACATCATTTTTATTAAAAGTTTTCATTATTACTAAAATTAACATTATTACTATCATTATTAAAAAATTTTATATATTTTATTTTTTATTATCATTTTTATTATCAATATTAACATTTTTATTAATATTATCGTTATTATTATTATAAGCATCATTATTATTAATATTATTCCTATTATTAATATTATAACAAATAAATATTAATTATATAAAAGTATATTTAATACATATAACATAACTATATTAGTATTTTTATAATAAATAATAATTATCTATCTAAAGTAAATAAAGTAAATATATCTAACTAAATTATTAAGGAAACCTATACATTATTAAATATAATAATTATATCATTAAGAATAATACATAAATTAGTTCGATTTCAATTATATGTGTTAATATATGTATAAATGATATAGGTTCGTGAATCCGAGGCCAACCTTGCATTGTTCAGTATCATCGTATAAATATTTTTACTACAAAATATTGTATCGTGAGTTTCATTTGCTCCCTTTTTAAATGCTTTTGCAATATATATTTTTGGGACTGAGAATACATACGCTGTTTTATAAATATTTTAGAAAATAGACACAAGTACGTGAAACTACATTCTATGGTTGACTTATTAAACCGAATATACCCCTTTTAGTCTGGTAATCTAAGAATTAGGGAACAGACATTCTAATTGACGCGAATCCTAAAGATAGATCTATCGGGCCCAACGAGCCCCATCCAAAGTACCGGATGCTTTAGTACTTCGAATTTATCATGTTCGAAGGGAGTCCCGGAATGATGGGGATATTCTATATGCATCTTGTTAAGGTCGGTTACCAGGTGTTCACCATATGAATGATTTTTATCTCTATGTATGGGATGCATATTTATGAGAAATGAAAATGAAAATCTTGTGGTCTATTAAAATAATGGAAATGATTGTTTATGATAAACTAATGAACTCACCAACCTTTTGGTTGACACTTGAAAGCCTGTTTATTTTCAGGTATGAAAGAAATCTCCCACTGTGCATTTGCTCATTTAAAGATATTACTTGGAGTCATTCATGACATATTTCAAAAGACGTTGCATTCGAGTCATTGAGTTCATCAAGATTATTGTTAAGTCAATTATAGTTGGATATATTATGAAATGGTATGCATGCCGTCAACTTTCGATGTAAAGAAAGTTTGTCTTTTAAAAACGAATGCAATGTTTGTAAAATGTATCATATAGAGGTCAAATAACTCACAATGAGATCAACTATTGTGAATCATTTATAATCGGTATGAATGGGTCCTTTCAGTTGGTATCAGAGCGGTGGTCGTAGCGAACCAGGTCTTGCATTAGTGTGTCTAACTAGTAGTTGTTAGGATGCATTAATAAGTTTGGACTTCGACCTAGTAGTTGTTAGGATATATTAATAAGTCTGGACTTGAACCTGGTCTGCATGTCAAAAATTTTGCTTACCGTTCTTTGTCAAAAAAATATCTACCTATCGTTTTCAGTCTCGACACGTCTTATTGCAATTAATGCATAGATGATGTACAGACAAATTCATATCTCATCACATTAAACTTTGTCTGACACGTTTCCTTAATTCTCTCCGTAATCTATGGGATCTTCTGTACTATATACAGGTATTCTATGTAATTAGAATATCATCCGATATCCAAAAATTATTTCATACCGAAATCCCTTTATCTAACCGTACAAGATGGAACTCGCAACTAGTTCAAATTCTTTAGATTCTGACAGCTATTCCGTTATAGATTTCGACTCGAGCTCCGACATTCCTTAACGGCCGAAAGACACATATTTGAAGTCACGACATTCCCCACAAAATCGGGCAAAATTTTGTGGAGAATTTTCTGAAAAATTTTCAATTGCAGATTAGGCCCATTTTCGTAAGATAACTAAAAAATGGTGCTAAGAGAAAGATTTCCTTAAGGCTTTACCACGTTCGAAGCAGTTTAGATGCCGAAAATGACATTTCACTATTTTTAAATGTGAATTTTGCACTTTTATATCTTACGATAAGTAATATTTTCACATGTGAATTGTTGTGACTGTTTAAATACCACTATGATACTTGTTTTTATTTAATATTGTATTTAGGTACATCGAAAATCATGTTGGGGCTACTATCTCACCACTAGCTACAAAACGTTGCTGCTTTTATAACGTCTTGGTTTTATTGTTCTCGTATTTTTAGCCGCTTTTTATTTCTCTAGATTCATAACCTTATTTTTATTTTTGTTTCTAAATTTCGTATTGAATGCGAATATATGAGAGTATAGTTTCGTTTTGATGATAATTAATGGCCGCAAAACACTTATTTGAAGTCACTACATTCCCCACAAAATTGTGCAAAATTTTATGGAGAATTTTTCGAAAAATTTTCTATTGTAGATTAGGCCCATTTTTGCAAGATAACTAGAAAACGGCGCTACGAACAAGACTTACTTTAGGCTCCATTCGAAGCAGTTTAGATGCCGTAAATGACATTTTACTATTTTAAAGGTGAATTTTTCACTTTTAGATCTTACGATACGTAATACTTTCAGATGTGAATTGTTGCGTCTGTTTAAATACCACTATGATACTTGTTTTTATTTAATATTGTATTTAGGTACATCAAAAATCATGTTGGGGCTACTATCTCACCACTAGCTACAAAATATTGCTGCTTTTATAATGTCTTGGTTTTATTGCTCGAGCATTTTTAACCGCTTTTTTTATTTCTCTAGATTCATAACCTTATTTTTGTTTTTGTTTCTAAATTTTATATTGAATGTGAATATATGAGAGTGTAGTTTTGTTTTGATGATATATAATGGCCGCAAAACACATAGTTGAAGTCACTATATTCACCACATAATCGGGCAAAATTTTGTGGAGAATTTTCCGAAAAATTCTCAATTGCAGATTAGGCCTATTTTCGCAAGATAACTAGAAAACGGAGCTACTAGCAAGACTTCCTTAAGGCTTTCCCCTGTTCCTTAGCCGCTATTTTATTTCTCTAGATTTATATCCTTATTTTTGTTTTTGTTTCTAAAGTTCATATTGAATGCGAATATATGAGAGTGTAGTTTCATTTTGATGATAATTAATGGCAGCAAAACGCATATTAGAAGTAATTACATTATCCATAAAATTGGGCAAAATTTTTCGGAGAATTTTTCGAAAAATTTTCAATTGCAGATTAGGCCCATTTTCGCAAGATAACTAGAAAATGACGCTACGAGCAAGACTTTCTTAAGGATTTCCCTCGTTCCAAGCAGTTTAAATGCCGAAAATAATATTTTACTATTTTTAAATGTGAATTTTGCACTTTTAGATCTTACGATAAATAATACTTTCACATGTGAATTATTGTGCAGGTTTAAATACCACTATGATACTTGTTTTTATTTAATATAGTATTTAGGTACATCGAAAATCATGTTGGAACTACTTTCTCACCACTAGCTACAAAACGTTGCTGCTTTTATAACGTCTTGGTTTTATTATTCGAGTATTTTTAGCCGCTTTTTTATTTCTCTAGATTCATAACCTTATTTTTGTTTTTGTTTCTAAATTTCATATTGAAAGCGAATATATGAGAGTGTAGCTTCGTTTTGATGATAATTAATGGCCGCAAAACACATATTTGAAGTCACTACATTCCCTACAAAATAGGGCAAAATTTTGTGGAGAATTTTGCAAAAAATTTTCAATAGCAGATTAGTCCTATTTTCGCAAGATAACTAGAAAATGGCGCTACGAGCAAGACTTCCTTAAGGCATTCCACCGTTCGAAGCAGTTTAGATGCTCAAAATGGCATTTTACTATTTTTAAATGTGAATTTTACACTTTTAGATCTTACGATAAGTAATATTTTCACATGTGAATTGTTGTGCTTGTTTAAATACCACTATGATACTTGTTTTTATTAATATTGTATTTAGGTACATTGAAAATCATGTTAGGGCTACTATTTAACCACTAGCTACAAAACGTTGCTGCTTTTATAACGTCTTAGTTTTATTGTTCGAGTATTTTTAGCCGGTTTTTTATTTCTCTAGATTCATAACCTTATTTTTGTTTTTGTTTCTAAATTTCAGATTGAATACGAATATATGAGAATGTAGTTTTATTTTGATGATAATTAATGGCCGCAAAACACATATTTGTAGTCACTACATTCCCCACAAAATCGGGCAAAATTTTGTGGAGAATTTTCTAAAAAAATTTCATTTGCAGATTAGGCCCATTTTCGCAAGATAACTAGAAAACGGCTCAACGAGCAAGACTTCCATAAGATTCTTCCCCCGTTCAAAGCAGTTTAGATGCCGAAAATGACATTTTACTATTTTAAAATGTGAATTTTGCACTTTTTGATCTTATGATTAGTAATACTTTCACATGTGAATTATTGTGCCTGTTTAAATACTACTATGATACTTTTTTTTATTTAATATTGTATTTAGGTACATCAAAAATTATGTTGGGGCTACTATCTCACCACTAGCTACCAAACGTTGCTTCTTTTATAACGTCTTGGTTTTATTTTTCGAGTATTACTAGCCGCTTTTTTATTTCCTTAGATTCATAACCTTATTTTTGTTTTTGTTTCTAAATTTCATATTGAATACGAATATATGAGAGTGTAGTTTCGTTTTGATGATAATTAATGGCCGCAAAACACATATTTGAAGTCACAACATTCCCCACTAAATCGGGCAAAATTTTGTGGAGAATTTTTCTAAAAATTTTCAATTGCAAATTTGGCCAATTCTCGCAAGATAACTAGAAAACGGCGCTACGAGCAATACTTCCTTAAGGTTTTCCCCCGTTCGAAGCAGTTAAGATACCGAAAATGACATTTTACTATTTTTAAATGTGAATTTTGCACTTTTAGATCTTATCATAAGTAATACTATCACATGTGAATTGTTGTGCCTGTTTAAAATTCCACTATGATACTTGTTTTTATTTAATATTGTATTTAGGTACATCGAAAATCATGTTGCGGTTACTATCTCACCAATAGCTACAAAACGTTGCTGCTTTTATAACGTCCTGATTTATTGTTCGTGTATTTTTAGCCGCTTTTTTATTTCTCTAGTTTCATCACCTTATTTTTGTTTCGTTTCTAAATTTCATATTGAATGTGAATATATGAGAGTGTAGTTTTGTTCTGATGATAATTAATGGCCGCAAAACACATATTTGAAGCCACCACATTCCCCACAAAATCGGGCAAAATTTTGTGAAGAATTTTCTGAAAAATTTTCAATTGCAAATTACTCCCATTTTCGCAAGATAACTAGAAAACAGCGCCACTACGAGCAAGATTTCCTTAAGGCTTTTCCCTGTTCGAAGCAGGTTAGATGCCGAAAATGACATTTTACTATTTTTAAATGTGAATTTTGCACTTTTAAATATTATGATAATTGATACTTTGACATGTGAATTGTTGTGCATGTTTAAATAGCAATATGATACTTGTTTTTATTTAATATTGTATTTAGGTACATTGAAAATCATGTTGGGGCTACTATCTCACCACTAGCTACAATACGTTAGCTTTTATAACGTCTTGATTTTATTGTTCGAGTATTTTTAGCCGCTTTTTTATTTTCTAGATTCATAACCTTATTTTTGTCTTTGTTTTTAAATGTCATATTGAATGCGAATTATGAGAGTGTAGTTTAGTTTTGATGATAATTAGCAAAACACATATTTGAAGTCATTACATTCCTCACAAAATCGGGCAAAATTTTTTGGAGAATTTTTCGAAAAATTTTTAATTGCAGATTAGGCCTATTTTCGCAAGATAACTAGAAAACAGCTCTACGAGAAAGACTTCCTTAAGGCTTTCCCCCGTTCGAAGCAGTTTAGATGCCGAAAATGACATTTTACTAATTTTAAATGTGAATTTTGCAATTTTAGATCTTACGATAAGTAATACTTTCACATGTGAATTGTTGCGCATGTTTAAATACAACTATGATACTTGTTTTTATTTAATATCGTATTTAGGTACATCGAAAATCATGTTGGGGCAACTATCTCACCACTAGATACAAAACATTGCTGCTTTTAAAACGTCTTGGTTTTATTGTTCGAGTAATTTTAGCCGCTTTTTTATTTCTCTAGATTCATAACCTTATTATTGTTTTTGTTTTCTAAATTTCATATTGAATACGAATATATGAGAGTGTAGTTTTGTTTTGATGATAATTAATGGCCGCAAAACACATATTTGAAGTCACTACATTCCCCAAAAAATAGGCAAAATTTTGTGGAGAATTTTTCGAAAAATTTTAAATTGCAGATTAGGCCCATTTTCGCAAGATAACTAGAAAACGGCGCTACGAGCAAGACTTCCTAAAGGATTTCCCCCGTTCGAAGCAGTTTAGATGCCGAAAATGACATTTTATTATTTTTAAATGTGAATTTTGCACTTTTAGATCTTACGATAAGTAATACTTTCACATGTAAATTGTTGTTCCTGTTTAAATACCACTATGATACTTATTTTTATTTAATATTGTACATCGAAAATCATGTTGGGGCTACTATCTCACCACTAGCTACAAAACGTTGCTACTTTTATAACGTCTTAGTTTTATTGTTCGAGTATTTTTAGCCGCTGTTTTATTTCTCTAGATTCATAAGTTTATTTTTATTTTTGTTTCGAAATTTCATATTGAATGCGAATATATGAGAGTGTACTTTCATTTTAATAATAATTAATTACCGCAAAACACATATTTGAAGTCACTACATTCCCCACAAAATCGGACAAAATTTTGTGGAGAATTTTTTGAAAATTTCCAATTGCAGATTAAGCCCATATTCGCAAGATAACTAGAAAAAGGCGCTACGAGCAAGACTTCCTTAAGGCTTTCCCCCGTTCGAAGCAGTTTTGATGCCGAACATGACATTTTACTATTTTTAAATCTGAATTTTGCACGTTGAGATCTTACGATAAGTAATACTTTCACATGTGAATTGTTGTGCATGTTTAAATACTACTATGATACTTGTTTTTATTTAATATTATATTTAGGTACATCGAAAATCATATTGGGGCTACTATCTCACCACTATCTCCAAAACGTTGCTGCTTTTATAACGTCTTGGTTTTATTGTTCGAGTATTTTTAGCCGCTTTTTTATTTCTTTAGATTCATAACCTTATTTTTGTTTTCGTTTCTAAATTTCATATTAAATGCGAATATATGAGAGTGTAGTTTCGTTTTGATGATAATAAATGGACGCAAAACACATATTTGAAGTAACTACATTTCCCACAAAATCAGGCAAAATTTTGTGGAAGATTTTCCCAAAAAATTTCAATTGTAGATTTGGCCCATTTTCGCAAGATAACTAGAAAACGGCTCTACGAGCAAGATTTCCATAAGGTTTTCCCCCCGTTTGAAGCAGTTTAGATGCCGAAAATGACATTTTACTATTTTAAAATGTGAATTTTGCACTTTTAGATCTTACGATAAGTAATACTTTCACATGTGAATTGTTGTGCCTGTTTAAATACCACTATGATACTTATTTTTATTTAAAAATGTATTTAGGTACATCGAAAATCATGTTGCGGCTACTAACTCACCACTAGCTACATAACGTTGCTGCTTTTATAACGTCTTAGTTTTATTGTTCGAGTATTTTTAGCCACTTTTTTATTTCTCTAGATTCATAACCTTATTTTTATTTTTGTTTCTAATTTTCATATTAAATGCGAATATATGAGAATGTATTTTCATTTTCATGATAATTAATGGCCGCAAGACACATGTTTGAAGTCACTACATTCCCCACAAAATAGGGCAAATATTTGTGGACAATTTTCTGAAAAGTGTTCAATTGCAGATTAGGCTCATTTTCGCTAGATAATTAGAAAACGGCACTACGATCAAGACTGCTTAAAGGCTTTCCCCCGTTCGAAGCAGTTTTTATGCCAAAAATGACATTTTACTATTTTTAAATGTGAATTTTGCATTTTTAGATCTTACGATAAGTAATACTTTCACATGTGAATTGTTGTGCCTGTTTAAATACCACTATTGTGACAACCCGGAAATTTCTGACCAAATTTAAACTTTAATCTTTATATATTCCCAACATGATAAGCAAAGTTTGTAAGTTGAATCTCAAGAATTTTAAACGGTGTTCATACATTCATTTAACCTCGACCAAATTACGACAATTCACGAACTATTATTTAATTGGATATGAATATGTATAGGTATATGTATATATAACAGTTTGAGAATGTTAACAAAATATTAAACGAATAATACTTTAAATGAACGTATTTGTTTCAATATGATTAGCGATGGAATTAGAAGATAATATCAAATGATTGATTTATCAGATACATTGAATTATGATTACGAGTCCCTATTGAGAGGTTCACTTTGATTTAGAAAACCTTTCCTTTTTAACGGTATCCGGAATTGTTGGTAAAAGTGATTTACAAAAGTGTCATTTACAAGAGTTAGTCAAAAGTTAGAAATCATTTCCGTTTAAATTTCAAAAATATACTTTACTTGATTAACTCGTGTCCCTCGATAAAGCAGCTCTTTAGTTTTCATATTAAAAACATTATTTGGTAAAATAACTACTAATATTTAAAAACGAGTTAAAACGAACTTTGAAATCTATTTGGTTTTGAAAAGCTAAATATTATATCATTAGTTAAAATATTTCAAAAATATTTATTAGGTACAAATTTACAATTTTAAATATATATATATATATATATATATATATATATATATATATATATATATATATATATATATATATATATATATATATATATATATATATATATTTAACTTAGTCATAAAATGTCCCAATTTAAAATAATATATTTTGATAAACAACGAGTCACTGATTTATAGAAGCAAATGACCACGACGCTCAAATTTTATAAGATACATTTTCATAAAGTAAATTTTTGATAAATAAGTTAAATTATTATTAAAGGTACACGTCGCGTAACGTAAAAGGCTAGTTTTCTAAACGTACGAAAGTGCGCTTCAAAAACCGAAAGTGGTACATGAGTCGTGAGATCACGTCCGTGTCATTTTAGTAAAAGTTACATTTTTACTACGCACGTAAATATAATATAATATTTAATTAATTCTAAAGATTAAATATAATATATATTAAATAATATATAAAACTACATCATGTGTAAAATAAGAAAAAAAGAGTGTCGGCAACCATATAATGGTTTATGAGCTGGAAGCATGCGAGCGTAAAAAAAAAGGGAAACTTCTTTAAATGCTCGAACTCCCCGTTCCCAAATTCAATTCATCAACCTCTCATTTCAACCTCTCTTATATTACTCCGTATCACTTATTTATTTATTTTATTTATTTATTAATTTTATTATTAAGATTATTAATCATATTATTATTAGTATTAGTATTATTAGGAGTAATATTACTAGTATTATACATAAAATATTACGACAAGAGGTACGCGCGAGTTATTTCAAAACACATTTTATGAGCGGGATAGGGCTAAGAAAATTATGGGTTATAGCTATGGAGGTTATAAGTATGGATCATGGGTATGCTCGTGAGGTCAATTTGGGATTTATCGTCTCCGTTGCGTCTACGTACATTTTCTGCAATATTGAATCTCAATATTGATACGTGAGTACTCGTAAATAAATTTTTACATAATAATAGTGTATCCCTGACTAGTGCTCGAGTATATAGGATTATGTATGCTTGTACTTTTGATATTGCCCTTAGATAGGTTATATTGAATCTTTAATTAGTTACACCTGCGGTTGAGATAAGGTATAAGATATGCATGTCGTTGGAAAGCTAGCGAAAAATGAAGAACTTTTCATTTAGATATCGAATGGTTTCGATGAACGGATTAGAAGTTATAATCAATTGAATTTTTTGTATTATTATTAAAAATGATTATTATTATCGTCGTTACTATCGTCGTCCTAATTTTTATTATTTTTATTATTATTATTATTATTATTATTATTATTATTATTATTATTATTATTATTATTATTATTATTATTATTATTATTATTATTATTATTATTATTATTATTATTATTATTATTATTATTATTATTATTATTATTATTATTATCATCATCATCATCATTATCTATAAAAAGTATTATCATTAAAAATTGTTATTTTTATTATTATTACTATCGTTATTATCATTAAAGTTATAATTAGTATTATCATTAATATATTCATAATATTTATTATCATTAGTATTATTATGATTAAAACTTATATTAGTAACACTTAATTATTATGATTACTAATATTATCATTAACATGAAAACGATATAAAAGATGATTAAAAGCTATTAAATGAATCAATTAAGAAATAATGAGTATGAGTATCATGATGAAATTTAAATATTGTAAGATAACGATTTAGATAAAATTATCGTCCTTATTATTTTTTTATCATTACTATTATTTTTAAAAGTATCGTTATATTAAAACTATCATTTTAACAAAAATTACCATTTTAATAGAAATGTCATTGTTACTATAAAATATCATTATTATTTTCATTTTAAATAGAATTATTATTTTAAAATATAATATTAAAAAGTATCATAAATATTAATGTTATCATAATTAGAATTATCATTTTATTTTAGTAATTATAAATATTGATATTTTAATTAATAGAATAATAATAATTATTATTACAAAATAATGCAACTTTTACTTACTATTATTATAGATATTATTTTATCAAATACATATGAGATACAAACATATTTTTACTACGTGTAATAAAATTTCTTTAAAAATACCTATCATATTATCTTTATGATATTAAATGAACTTTATAAATTTTATTACTTAAGATATATAAAAGTATATTTTTTTTATAAAGTCTTATTTATTAATAAATGAATTATATTATTTACTCTAATAAATCTTTTAAAGATATTTGAAAAATATATAAAATGACGATATTTAAAATATATATTAATCATGTATAGATTTTGGAAATCATTTTGAGTCAAATTGAATTTTGTTGACTTTTGCATATTAGTCTCGAGCATTAGGATTGCGGTACACTATGACTTGACTTAAAATATTAAGACAAATATTGACCAACATATAAATACATAATTAATTTAGGTTCGTGAATCCGAGGGCAACGCTACTTTTGTTCAATGACGTCATATGTATTTTTACTACAAAATACAGTATGGTGAGTTTCATTACTCCCTTTTTAAATGCTTTTGCAATTATATATTTTTGGGACTGAGAATACATGCGCTTTTATAAATATTTTACGAAATAGACACAAGTAATCGAAACTACATTATATGGTTGAATGATCGAAGCCGAATATGCCCCTTTTTGCTTGGTAGCCTAAGAATTAGTAAACCGATCTACTAATTGACGCGAATCCTAAAGATAGATCTATTGGGCCTAACGAACCCCATCCAAAGTACCGGATGCTTTAGTACTTCGAATTCATTTTTATCATGTCCGAAGGATTTCCCGGAATGATAGGGGATATTCTTATATGCATCTTGTTAATGTCGGTTACCAGGTGTTCAATCCATATGAATGATTTTGTCTCTACGCATGGGACGTATATTTATGAGAACTGGAAATGAAATTCTTGTGGTCTATTAAAATGATGGAAATGATTATTTATGTTAAACTAATGAACTCACCAACCTTTTGGTTGACACTTGAAAGCATGTTTATTCTCAGGTATTAAAGAAATCTTCCGCTGTGCATTTGCTCATCTTAGAGATATTATTTGGAGTCATTCATGACATATTTCAAAAGACGTTGCAATCGAGTCATTGAGTTCATCAAGATTAATATTAAGTCAATTATAGTTAGATATATTATGAAATGGTATGCATGCCGTCAACTTTCGATGTAATGAAAGATTGTCTTTTCAAAAACGAATGCAATGTTTGTAAAATGTATCATATAGTGGTCAAGTACCTCGCGATGTAATCAACTGTTGTGAATCGTTTATAATCGATATGGACTTCTTCCGGATGGATTAGGACGGGTCTCTACAGTTGGTATCAGAGCGGTGGTCTTAGCGAACCAGGTCTACATTAGTGGGTCTAACTGATAAGTTGTTAGGATGCATTAGTGAGTCTGGACTTCGACCGTGTCTGCATGTCAAAAGTTTTACTTATCATTTCTAGTCGGAAATCATCTGCTTATCATCCTTATGAAATTACCTACTTATCATTATTAGTCTAGACACGTCTTGCTACATTAATTGCATGAATAGTGTATTGACAAAATTCATATCTTAGCGTATCTGCTAAATCATATCTTATCGTATCTGTTACTTTAAACTTTGCCTGACATATCCCGTAAATTCCTCTGTAATCTACGAAATCTTTTGATATATATATATATAATATATATATATATATATATATATATATATATATATATATATATATATCCTATTTAAATAGAATATCACCCGATAGCCGGAAAAATCATTTTATATCGAAAAATCCTTTATCAAATCGTACGAAATGGAATTCGTTGTTATTTCAAGTCACTCGGATTCCGAAATGGAATCTCACTCAAGCTCCGAAAGCAGTGTGACCGGAATGGATCAACCAATCAGTCATCACCTATTCTGGATGAATTGGGGATGGGTTCGTAGCCTCCTCAATCATTGGAGACAAGAAGAAGGCGATCCTTTCCATCCACCACATTGCCCTCTTGACGAAGAACCTGAAGCACTTACCGGCGAACCTGTCCGAAACACCATTTTCTCTCTCATTTCCAGAGTATCTCGTCACGATTATATATTACATCAAATTTTAGATTTTATTTATCCGCTCGTCCGAACCGACAATCACCCTGGTGTAATAGAAGAAGTCAACGAGCTTCGCGCTCGGGTAGTGGCTTTGGAGAATATGGTGCAGAGATTACAAACACCAGCAGCAGCACCAGCAGCATAACCAGTACCACCATCATCAACGCCAATAGTACCATTACCACGTCCAACCACAACCGCATCGTAAACCTCAACTTCACAATCCGTCCCACGAGCATCAACGTCATACGCACCATAGATACCAAGGAGTACCAACAACAATAACTGACGAAGTATTAATTCATAACTTCATTGGAGAAAAATTCCGCGGCGATTATGTAATCTCTAAATTCTTAGAGATTATCTAATCTAGCCCTAACCGTAAATCAGTTAAGCAAACCAAAATGATAGAAGGAAGAGTAGAAACCCTGACAAAAATGGTGTGTGATTATCAAGCTAAACTTGTTTTACCAACATCATCAACAGTACCGTCAGTGTCACCAACATCGTCAGTATAGTCAACATCAGAATCAACAACACCTGTAACATCACAAACTCCGTCAGTTCAAGAATCACTGTGGACATCATTATGAATCAATAACGAGTATATTGTATCAACGAGTTATGAAGAATTAACTCATTCCCTCTGAAGAAATTATATGTATATTATATATATATATATATATATATATATATATATATATATATATATATATATATATATATATATATATATTTTGAAATAAAAATAAAAAAAATAAATCTTTCCGTGCTAAGCTATTGTGTGTGAATCTTAACTACTCGGTTAATTCATATTACAAATATGCAATAATGTACGTCCTTAGCCCGCAACTTAACCAACGTTAACTACAATCTTTGTCTCAATTCAACAAATTCCAAATTCCTAATAAATCAAGTATATATTTGATTTTACATTTCATCATCGATGTACCCGAAACTTTTCAGATAACATCATTCGTACTTTGCGAAGTTCACAAGAATTTAACGAAAACCAACATCACGCCTCAAAAAATAACGAAGTATTGATTTATAATTTCAATATTATTGAAGAAATACTTATGTAATCTCTAAAGCCTTCAAGGGATTATTCAATTCTAGTTCCAACTGTAAATCGAATGAGTTTAATTTAGTATTAACTCATTAAAATCTATGTTACATCTGAAGAGAATATATACATATATATTTTCATAAAGACTGTAATAAAATTTTTTTGTACAAAATATTAATTGTGAAAATTTTTTAACGGGTAGGTAATACCCGAGAGATATATAAATTCACAATTAATATGTTACATTCTACGAATCTGATTCAGCAAATCATACATTATACTCCCTACTTTCACAACAATTTACATTCTTTTATAGAAATCAAAACAACCATACTCATTCAAACTCAATTACATATTCTGATTTTGAAACCTCATAATTCAATTCGAGATATAACCGGTACCATCACTTTTAGATTCGTACATCTTTCAAAGATATACTTTGACTTCAAAACTGTGTTAGAACATCAAATGTATATTAACGATTACAATCTGTGTTCAAACCCTTCGAAAATTTCTGAAGACACTTCAAATAATGAGTAATCGAGATGATGATACAACCACAAATTACCCACAGTTATGTACTTAAAAAGCTCTCGAAACCAAAGTCATAATTCAACACATATCTGTGTCAGATCCTTTGGCATTTATTAGCAAAAATAACCTTACAATTCCTTTTCAAAGTAGCAAATTCTATCACAGCTCCAGCAAGACAACTTCGATTTTTTCATTTGGAGTAGCCTTATCATAATCTTGATATGTATGATTACCCTTTTGTTATCGGAGAACCTTTCATGTTCCACCACATTAGCAATAAACTTATGCACAACTTCACTGATCTTTGACATTCCGAAGAATCATTATATTTATCGAAACGTCATCATTTACTCATTCGTATCTTGTAACGAGAATTGCTATATGAATCATCGGGAATTAGCAATCAGTATTTTGAAATCTCGCAACATGTCTACGCCAACAGTTATATAACGTCTATCTCCTGGACTTACATACTTGAATGAGAAGTTTCTGAAAAACACCCTAAACTGTGGAATAGTTCTCGAAATTATTCATGAAGCAGCAAAAACTATAAAACGACCTTAACAGTAAAAAGTTTGATAATAAAGAGTAGTGTGTTGGCAGAACTCAGAAAAAGAGAAGAGTTGGAACTGGAAAACGAATTGAGCAAAGCATGAAGGAGGCTTTGGACAAATCACAAAGGCTAAACCTGCCTTCAAAGGATCCAAATGATTCAGTATCTGCTGAAGTCATTATCGAATACCTTGCTCCTGACTCTAAACCCTTGCGGACAATATTCTTCATCATCCTCTGATATTAGAAATCCTAAGATATCATCATATCTTTCATTATAAATATCCTCCATATTTCTTAAGATATTTTTCTTAATTTTTCTTATTTGAAATCATTTACCTCTTCGCGCTATCTGTATTACATCATAAAAGAAACTATTTTAGTTTCTAAATTCTGAAACATTCAAGTTTAAAATAGGAATATTTTGAAGTAGTGTTGGGAACTGAAGCATGAATTAGTATAATATAATGACACTTGATCAACGTGATTATATTACAGTAAGTCATGCTGAGTTTCTAAATGGAACGTGATGATTCACAGATCATAACATCATCATGTGCCATGTTATACGACTCTTGTATTCTATTTAACCTCTAAAATATCAAGAAAATATTTCTTGATGATTCGGCCTTTTCCAAGGTATTCTGGTAATTTGACAAGTCAAGATCGTGCGATTTCCTTCCTAGAACATTAACAATGTTCATTCCAAAATTCATATCTGTGAATTCTGGGCCATTACAAGCGGTGCTTAATCGCAAGAAGAAGAAACGAAAGGACAAAACTCAAAATAGAAATTGGAGTATATATTGCAGCAAATAAAAGAGAGCATTAACTGTGAATGACAATGATTATAGAAGACAGAAGCAGAGACTTTGAAATATAAGGCAAGATATAAAGCCCAACGACAAACCAGAAATTATAAACCATATATATCGATGCATATAGCAATATAAAGACACGGGAGAACTTGAAACACTATAAACCCAAGAGTATAGTAGAAATAAATAGATTCTTCTGGCGGTAGATGAAAAAGAAGAATGACCGATATGAAAGTTAGAAGTATATCAAGAATTAGAACTGGATGGAGCATATTGATGAATACTTTAAAATATGAGTTGAGGGAGAAAGAATAGAAGGTGATGAAACATGACTAGGAACTTAGAAATCAACAGATTTAACTCACACAACGGCGGAATAAGTGAATCAAACCCTCTAGTGAATAGGTTAAGTTTTTTGGATTAATTTAGTCAAACTACAACTAAATCAAGTGTGATTAGATCAACACCTAGAGCTATTATTCACCACCTGGGTGATTTGGACTGAGAGAGAAACGGAGGAGCTCACCAGATCTGAGTGTGTGTAACAACTGAGAGGCTTAACCTAAAATGAAGAACATAAGACTTTATATACCCCTGCTAAGATTCATCCATCACACGTACGAGTTGGCTTCATCAGCCGTACGAGTGATCACTCACTCGTGTCTTCTCATTTAGGTTGTAATTGTGACTTAGCTCAGCATCAACCGTGCATATGAGCCTGTCAGACGTACTAGTGAGGCTTCACTCTACGTCTGACTAAGTCTAACATAGTCAAACATCTAAATCTCATTCCTGCAGTTCCTGTAACCACATACAAACACGGATAGGACAATAACGAGCAATCATGGTGGCCTGTAAACTGTCGTACCTGCAATGGACGTGGGTAGATGTCTAGGGACTTGCATAAAATGCATCAACAGAAGGTGTGAGTTGTAAGGAAACGAAGGAGGTGAATTTATAAGAAAATCTCTGACAGAACAATTAAAATGGACGATCGCATTTAAAGCGGATCCTAATTCCCTTGGTTACCAGAGAATCAAATCTTATTACGAAGATTTTCTTCAAATCCCTTAAAATCTGGAAATCAATCATATCTACGTCAAATAATAAGATGAATCTACACTTACTCATTTCACTCTCTTGGTAATAGCTTCACTTATACTCTTCACAAAATCAAATGGTTTTATCTATATTACTCATTGATGATAAAACCCTAATCTTCAGCTTATATGCATCATGAATCATACTTATTGTCAGCCATTGTAGTGACCCGAACTTTTCCATGTTTATATATATTAATTGAGATTGATATTTACATGACTAAATGTTTCCAATGTGTTAAACAATCAAACTTGTTAAGACTTGATTAAATGAAATAAGTTTCATATAGACAATTGATCACCCAAGTTGACCGGCGATTCACGAACGTTACAAATTTGTAAAAACTACATGTTGTGGTATATATAGACATATATATATATATATATATATATGGTTGACATGAGATTATGATGAGTAAGTATCTCACTAAGTATATTAACAATGTGTGATATACATAAGAAATGAGATTACTATGTTAAGAAACTCGAAATGATATATATAACGATTATCGTTATGATAACGTCTACTAAATACATATGTATCATATTAAGATATTGATACACTATATTTAACATGATAAAATGATATTTAAATATATCATTAAGTGTGTTAACAATAAACTACATATGTAAAAACAAGACTACTAACTCAAGAATTACGAAACGAGACTTATATGTAACGATTATCGTTGTAACGATATTTTCATGTATATATCATATTAAGAGATATTCATACATCATAATATCATGATAACATAATAATTTAACATCTCATTTGATATAATAAACATTGGGTTAACAACATTAATTGAGATCGTTAACTTAAAGGTTTCAAAACAACACTTACATGTAACGACTAACGAAGACTTAACGACTCCATTAGAATGTATATACATGTTGTGTTTTGATATGTATTCTTACACTTTTGAAAGACTTCAAGATACATATCAAAGTACTTCTACTTAACAAAAATGCTTACAATTACATCCCCGTTCAGTTTCACCAACAATTCTACTCGTATGCACCCGTATTCGTACTCGTACAATACACAGCTTTTAGATGTATGTACTATTGGTATATACACTCCAATTATCAGCTCTTAGCAGCCCATGTGAGTCACCTAACACATTTGGAAACCATCATTTAGCAACTAGCATGAAATATCTCATAAAATTACAAAAATATTAGTAATCGTTCATGACTTATTTACATGAAAACAAAATTACATATCCTTTATATCTAATCCATATACCAACGACCAAAAACACCTACAAACACTTTCATTCTTCAATTTTCTTCATCTAATTGATCTCTCTCAAGTTCCATCTTCAAGTTCTAAGTGTTCTTCATAAATTCCATAAGTATAGTTTCATAAAAATCAAGAATACTTCCAAGTTTGCAAGTCTACTTCCAAGCTTTCTAATCCATTCCAAGTAATCATCTAAGATCAAGGAACCTTTGTTATTTACAGTAGGTTATCTTTCTAATTCAAGGTAATATTCATATTCAAACTTTGATTCAATTTCTACAACTATAACAATCATAATTCGAGTGAAAATCTTACTTGAACTGTTTTCGTGTCATGATTTTGCTTCAAGAACTTTCAAGCCATCCAAGGATCCTTTGAAGCTAGATCCATTTTTATCATTTCCAGTAGTTTTATCCGGAAAACTTGAGGTAGTAATGATGTTCATAACATCATTCGATTCATACATATAAAGCTATCTTATTCGAAGGTTTAAACTTGTAATCACTAGAACATAGTTTAGTTAATTCTAAACTTGTTCGCAAACAAAAGTTAATCCTTCTAACTTGAATTTTAAAATCAACTAAACACATGTTCTATATCTATATGATATGCTAACTTAATGATTTAAAACCTGGAAACACGATGAACACCATAAAAACGGATATACGCCGTCGTAGTGAAACCGAGGGCTGTTTTGATTTGGATAATTAAAAACTATGATAAACTTTGATTTAAAAGTTGTTCTTCTGGGAAAATGATTTTTCATATGAACATGAAACTATATCCTAAAATCTTGGTTAAACTCAAAGTGAAAGTATGTTTTTCAAAATGGTCATCAAGATGCCGTTCTTTCGACGGAAATGACTACCTCTTTAGTAATTGACATGTAACTTAAATTTCCAACTATAAACCTATACTTTTTCTATTTGGAATCTTAAATTAGAGTTCAATATGAAACCATAGCAATTTGATTCACTCAAAACGGATTTAAAATGAAGAAGTTATGGGTAAAACAAGATTGGATATTTTTGATCTTTTTAGCTACGGGAAATGTTTAACAAATCTATACAAATCATATCCTAGCTAACTTATATTGTATTATACATGTATGCTAATATATTATGTAATCTTGGGATACCATAGACACGTATACAAATGTTTTGACATATCATATCGACCCATGTATATATATTATTTGGAACAACCATAGACACTATATATGCAGTAATGTTGGAGTTAGCTATACAGGGTTGAGGTTGATTCGAAAAATATATATACTTTGAGTTGTGATCTAGCCTGACACGTATATACACTGGGTCGTAGATTGATTCAAGATAATATATATCGATTTATTTGTGTACATCTAACTGTGGACAACTAGTTGTAGGTTATTAACGTGGACAGCTGACTTAATACACTCAAATCTTTAAAACATAATAAAAATGGTTGTAATTATATTTTGATCATACTTTGATATATATGTACATATTTATATAGGTTCGTGAATCGATCCATGACCAAGTCTTATTTCCGAGGAAGGAAATATCTGTGAAAGTGAGTTATAGTCCCACTTTTAAAATCTAATATTTTTGGGATGAGAATACATGCAGGTTTTATAAATGATTTACAAAATAGACAGAAGTACGTGAAACTACATTCTAGGGTTGAATTATCAAAATCGAATATGCCCCTTTTTATTAAGTCTGGTAATCTAAGAATTAGGGAACAGACACCCTAATTGACGCGAATCCTAAAGATAGATCTATTGGGCCTAACAAACCCCATCCAAAGTACCGGATGCTTTAGTACTTCGAAATTTATATCATATTCGAAGGGTGTCCCGGAATGATGGGGATATTCTTATATATGCATCTTGTTGATGTCGGTTACCAGGTGTTCACCATATGAATGATTTGTATATCTATGTATGGGATGTGTATTGAAATATGAAATCTTGTGGTCTATTGTTACGATTTGATATATATAGGTTAAACCTATAACTCACCAACATTTTTGTTGACGTTTAAAGCATGTTTATTCTCAGGTGAATACTAAGAGCTTCCGCTGTTGCATACTAAAATAAGGACAAGATTTGGAGTCCATATTTGTATGATATTGTGTAAAAACTGCATTCAAGAAACATATGTCGATGTAATATATTTCTATTGTAAACCATTATGTAATGGTCATGTGTAAACATTATATTTTAGATTATCATTATTTGATAATCTACATAATGTTTTAAAACCTTTATAATAAAGGTTATGGTTGTTTTAAAAATGAATGCAGTCTTTGAAAAACGTCTCATATAGAGGTCAAAACCTAGCAACAAAATCAATTAATATGGAACGTTTATAATCAATATGAACGGGACATTTCAGTTGGTATCAGAGCGTTGGTCTTAGAGAACCAAAAAATTTGCATTAGTGTGTCTTATCGAGTTTGTTAGGATGCATTAGTGAGTCTGGACTTCGACCGTGTTTTCTTTAAAAATGATTTCTTAACATTTTTGTTGGAAACTATATATTATTAACATGTAAATATTATGTGATATATTAATCTCTTAACATGTTTGATATTGTGTGATAGATGTCTACCTCTAGCACAAATCCCATTGGCTCACCTAATAATAACGAATAGTCGAATATATATTGGCAAGATTCACAAGTTCCCGAAGAACCGGAAGAAGAGGAAACGGAACCGGAAGAAGAGGAACCGGAAGAAGAGGAACCAGAAGAAGAGGAACCGGAAGAAGAAGAGGTTCCAGAGAGGGAAAAATAGGAACCACAGAAAACCGATCAAATAAAAGAAAATCCTCAACCAATGGACCAAAGTTAATAATGGTCAATGGTGTTTCCGCTAAGGAAGCAAAATATTGGGAAAATTACCAATTTTTAGATGAATCGGATCCTGATGAGGATTTCGATGATGTTATAGAAATTACCCCGATCCAATTTAATGAGGCAAAAGAAAATAATAAGGGAAAAGGCATCAAAATAGAGAAATCTGATTCCGACCCCGATGAACTTTATATGTACCATCAACACCCGTATTTTCAATATCGTGACAATAACCCGGGAACCTATAAACCACCAGGTTTTTCTAAACCAATGTGGAAAACGACGGCTCGTATTAGAGGAACATCATATATCCCTAGAAAATTAGGAAAAAGAACCAAGTCCGAAGAAGAAGAAACCAGTGATTCAGATTAGAGGGGTGTGAGCATGTTGTGTAATAAATGTATTGTAGTGTGCTTGTACTTTTATGTTCTATGTAAAAATTGCTTGTATTGTTTGTTATTACGAATCTAATCCTTGTCTATTTTACCGTATAAAAACAAAATGGACGTTAAGGGTAGATAACCGAATATTTTAGAAGACCTACCAGAGGATATGATTGAGGAAATCTTGTCTAGAGTCGGTCATAATTCATCAGCACTTTTAGTTATGGCGAAATTAACTTGTCAAATATTTGAAAGACTTTCCAGAAATGCCTTAGTTTATAAAAGGCTTTCCTTTGATAGGTGGGGTATATCACATAGGGGAGACTTTAAGTTACGCCGTGTTTTCTTTAAAGCATTGAATGCGTTGAACCCAAATGCAATTTTACGCTACGGGTTAAGAACCTATTTTGACTCAACATATCCCAACATAGGATTTCGTGAATTAGAAAGAGCTTCTAACATGCAACATAAAGAAGTATGTTATGCTTACGGGTTAGTGATGTTCGCTTCTTACCAAAGTAAGAAAAAGAACATCGGATTGCATCTTTTAAATAAAACTTTCCCACAAGTGACGGATTCAGTAGTTGGGGTGAGAAACAAGATTTTTAAATTATTACGGGGCTGTTGGACATTACGAAACCCTCGTCCTTTTGACAACATTACAACATGCTGCCTAGCCAATGGTCATAACGGTTATTTTCCACAAGACCAAGGATGGGAAGTCATCTTAGTAAAACCAGAATGCATGACTTGTTTCTGGACTTATGAATTACGTGTCTTTATTTCCTTTGCTGAACAACTTGCATATTAACTATATTTATCTTCAAAACTGTCCTGTATCATAGTGTACTATATTTCATGTTATATGTAATATAGCGAAGTTGTAAGTTTGAAGAATATTTGTATGTGATATATTATTATAATCAGTTTTTCATATGGAATTGTAGTAGTTGAATTGTATATTAGCTACTAAGTATGAACTTAACGGGTAGGTAGTACCCGAATTTAAACTTATAAAACGCTAATATGAAGAAAAAGCTTTTATAAATGAGTTCATATTATGCTACGAGATACTATTGACTACTCTTAATATTCGGTATGATTAACTTGTTTCATTTGACTATTTTGAAGGAAATGGCACCGACTACTCGACACACCTTGAATATGAGCGAAGAGGAATTTCGTGCCTTTCTTGCTTCAAACATAGCCGCAGTACAGGCCGCGCTACATACCAACAATAACTCTGAATCTAGCAATATAGCTAACGACGCAAGAAATCGTGTAGGATGCTCCTACAAGGAATTCACTGCCTGCAAACCTTCAGAATTTGATGGGACCGAAGGACCAATCGGATTGAAACGGTAGACTGGGAAAGTTGAATCGGTGTTTGCCATAAGTAAGTGTACTGAAGGAGACAAAGTGAAGTACGCTACGCATACCTTCACAGGTATTGCGTTAACATGGTGGAATACCTATCTAGAGCAAGTGGGACAAGATGCTGCTTACGCGCTACCGTGATCAGCATTCAAGCACTTGATGAACGAGAAGTACTGTCCTAGAACCGAGGTCAATAAGCTCAAGTCAGAACTTAGAGGGTTACGAACACAGGGATTCGATATTACTTCGTACGAAAGATGATTCACAGAATTGTGCCTATTGTGTCCGAGAGCGTTCGAAGATGAGGAAGAGAAGATCGACGCGTTTGTGAAAGGGTTACCGGAGAGAATCCAAGAAGACATAAGTTCACACGAGCATGCCTCCATACAAAAGGCATGTAGAATGGCTCACAAACTAGTGAACCAGATTGAGGGAAGAATTAAAGAACAGGTGGCCGAAGAGGCCAACGTGAAGCTAGTCAAAAGAAAGTGGGAGGAAAACGGTGATAAGAGTCACCAATACAACAACAAATATCCCAACAATCGGAACTACAACAAACGACACAACAACAACAACAACAACTACAACAATCATCCCAACAACAATAACAACCGCAACAACAACAACAACAACAATCAGAAGCAGCTATGCCAAAGGAGTGAAAAGTATCACTCGGGGTTCTGCACCAAATTTTGCAACAAGTGTAAAAGAAATGGTCATAGATCGGCGAAGTGTGAGGTCTATGGACCAGGGGTTAACAGAACGAAAGGAACAAATGATGTCGGAACGAGTAATGGCGGAGCAAGTATTGTCGGAGCAAGTTATGCCAATGTAGTTTGTTATAAATGTGGAAAACTGGGCCACATTATTAGAAATTGCCCGAACCAGGAGAACACGAATGGACAAGGCCACGGAAGAGTTTTCAATATTAATGCGGCAGAGGCACATGAAGACCCAAAACTTGTTACGGGTACGTTTCTTATTGACAATAAATCTGCTTACGTTTTATTTGATTCGGGTGCGGATAGAAGCTATATGAGTAGAGATTTTTGTGCTAAATTAAGTTGTCCATTGACGCTGTTAGATAGTAAATTTTTACTCGAATTAGCAAACAGTAAATTAATTTCAGCAGATTATATATACCGGAATCGAGAAATTAAACTGGGTAGCGAAGTATTTAAGATTGATTTGATACCAGTAGAGTTAGGGAGTTTTGATGTAATAGTTGGCATGGACTGCCTGAAGGAGATGAAAGCAGAGATCGTATGTTACAAAAATGCAATTCGCATTGTACGAGAAGAAGGAGAACCCTTAATGGTGTACGGAGAAAAGGGCAACACGAAGCTACATCTTATTAGTCATTTGAAGGCACAAAAACTAATAAGAAAAGGTTGCTATGCTGTTCTAGCACACGTCGAGAAAGTACAAACTGAAGAAAATAGCATCAATGATGTTCCCGTCGCAAAAGAATTTCCTGATGTATTTCCGAAAGAATTATCGGGACTACCTCCACATCGATCTGTTGAATTTCAAATAGATCTTGTACCAGGAGCTGCACCAATAGCTCGTGCTCCTTACAGACTCGCACCCAGCGAGATGAAAGAAATGCAAAGCCAACTGCAAGAACTATTAGAACGTGGTTTCATTCGACCAAGCACATCACCATGGGGAGCTCCTGTTTTGTTTGTCAAGAAGAAGGATGGTACATTTAGGTTGTGTATTGACTACAGAGAGTTGAATAAACTTACCATCAAAAACCGTTATCTACTGCCGAGAATTGATGACTTATTTGATCAACTACAAGGCTCGTCGGTTTATTCGAAAATCAATTTACGTTCTGGATATCATCAAATGCGAGTAAAGGAGGATGATATTCCAAAAATTGCTTTTAGGACGCGTTATGGTCATTACGAGTTTATGGTTATGCCGTTTGGATTGACTAACGCACCAGCTGTGTTCATGGACCTTATGAACTGAGTGTGTGGGCCATATCTTGACAAGTTTGTCATTGTTTTCATCGATGACATACTTATTTACTCAAAGAATGATCAAGAGCACGAAGAACATTTGAGAAAAGTGCTAGAAGTATTGAGGAAAGAAAAACTGTACGCTAAGTTTTCAAAGTGTGCATTTTGGTTGGAAGAAGTTCAATTCCTCGGTCACATAGTGAATAAAGAAGGTATCCAGGTGGACCCGGCAAAGATCGAAACCGTTGAAAAGTGGGAAACTCCAAAAACTCCGAAGCATATACGTCAATTTTTAGGATTGGCTGGTTACTACAGAAGATTCATCCAAGATTTCTCCAAAATAGCAAAACCCTTGACTGCATTAAAGCATAAAGGGAAGAAATTTGAATGGAAGGATGAACAAGAGAAGGCGTTTCAGTTATTGAAGAAAAAGCTAACTACGGCACCTATATTGTCATTGCCTGAAGGGAATGATGATTTTGTGATTTATTGTGACGCATCAAAGCAAGGTCTCGATTGTGTATTAATGCAACGAACGAAGGTGATTGCTTATGCGTCTAGACAATTGAAGATTCACGAGCAAAATTATACGACTCACGATTTGGAATTGGGTGCTGTTGTTTTTGCATTAAAGACTTGGAGGCATTATTTATATGGGGTCTAAAGTATTATATATACCGACCACAAAAGTCTCCAACATATATTTAATCAGAACCAACTGAATATGAGACAACGCAGGTGGATTGAACTGTTGAATGATTATGATTTTGAGATTCAATACCACCCGAGGAAGGTGAATGTGGTAGCTGACGCTTTGAGTAGAAAGGACAGAGAACCTATACGGGTAAAAGCTATGAATATAATTATTCGTACTAACGTTACTACTCAAATAAAGGAGGCGCAACAGGGGGTTGTAAAAGAAGGAAAGTTGAAGAATGAGATACCCAAAGGATCAGAGAAACATCTTAATATTTGGGAAGACGGAACCCGATATAGGGCTAATAGAATTTGGGTACCAAGGTTTGGAGATGTGAGAGAAATGGTACTTAAAGAAGCACATAAAACCAGATATTCAATACATCCCGGAGCGGGGAAGATGTATAAAGATCTCAAGAAACACTTTTGGTGGCCGGGTATGAAAGCCGATATTGCTAAATATGTAGGAGAATGTTTGACGTGTTCTAAGGTCAAAGCTGAACAACAGAAACCATCAGGTCTACTACAACAACCTGAAATCCCGAAATGGAAATGGGAAAACATTACCATGGATTTCATTACTAAATTTCCAAGGACTGCAAGTGGTTATGATACTATTTGGGTAATAGTTGATCGTCTCACCAAGTCAGCACACTTCCTGCCAATGAGAGAAGATGACAAAATGGAGAAGTTGGCGCGATTGTATTTGAAGGAGGTTGTCTCCAGACATAGAATACCCGTCTCTATTATCTCTGATAGGGATGGTAGATTTGTTTCAAGGTTCTGGCAGACGTTGCAACAAGCATTGGGGACTCGTCTAGACATGAGTACTGCCTATCATCCACAAACTGATGGGCAGAGCGAAAGGACGATACAAACGCTTGAAGACATGCTACGAGCATGTGTTATTGATTTCGAAAACAGTTGGGATCGACACCTACCGTTAGCAGAATTTTCCTACAACAACAGTTATCATTCTAGTATTGAGATGGCGCCGGTTGAGGCACTTTATGGTAGAAAGTGCAGGTCTCCAATTTGTTGGAATGAAGTGGGGGATAGACATATTACAGGTCTAGAGATAATACAAGAAACTACCGAGAAAATCATCCAAATTCAACAACGATTGAAAACCACCCAGAGTCGACAAAAGAGCTACGCGGACAGTAAAAGAAAAGATATAGAGTTTGAAATTGGAGAAATGGTCATGCTTAAGGTTTCAACTTGGAAAGGCGTTGTTCGATTTGGTAAATGGGGGAAACTAAATCCAAGGTACATTGGACCATTCAAGATTATAGATCGTGTCGGACCAGTAGCTTACCAACTGGAGCTACCTCAATAACTCGCGGATGTACATAACACTTTCCATGTCTCGAATTTGAAGAAATGTTTTGCTAAAGAAGATCTCACTATTCCGTTAGACGAAATCCAAATCAATGAAAAACTTCAATTCATTGAAGAACCCGTCGAAATAATGGATCGTGAGGTTAAGTGACTTAAGCAAAACAAGATACCGATTGTTAAGGTTCGATGGAATGCTCGTAGAGGACCCGAGTTCACCTAAAGCGTGAAGATCAGATGAAGAAGAAATACCCGCATCTATTTCCAGAAGATTCGTCAACACCTTCAACAGCTTAAAATTTCGGGACGAAATTTATTTAACGGGTATGTACTGTAGTGACCCGAACTTTTCCATGTTTATATATATTAATTGAGATTGATATTTACATGACTAAATGTTTCCAACGTGTTAAGCAATCAAACTTGTTAAGACTTGATTAAATGAAATAAATTTCATATAGACAATTGATCACCCAAGTTGACCGGCGATTCACGAACGTTAGAAATTTGTAAAAACTACATGTTGTGGTATATATAGACATATATATATCTATATGGTTGACATGAGATTATGATGAGTAAGTATCTCACTAAGTATATTAACAATGTGTGATATACATAAGAAATGAGATTACTAAGTTAAGAAACTCGAAATGATATATATAACGATTATCGTTATGATAACGTCTACTAAATACATATGTATCATATTAAGATATTGATACACTATATTTAACATGATAAAATGATATTTAAATATATCATTAAGTGTGTTAACAATGAACTACATATGTAAAAACAAGACTACTAACTCAAGAATTACGAAACGAGACTTATATGTATCGATTATCGTTGTAACGATATTTTCATGTATATATCATATTAAGAGATATTCATACATCATAATATCATGATAACATAATAATTTAACATCTCATTTGATATAATAAACATTGGGTTAACAACATTAATTGAGATCGTTAACTTAAAGGTTTCAAAACAACACTTACATGTAACGACTAACGAAGACTTAACGACTCCATTAGAATGTATATACATGTTTTGTTTTGATATGTATTCTTAAACTTTTGAAAGACTTAAAGACACATATCAAAGTACTTTTACTTAACAAAAATGCTTACAATTACATCCTCGTTCAGTTTCATCAACAATTCTACTCGTATGCACCCGTATTCGTACTCGTACAATACGCAGCTTTTAGATGTATGTAGTATTGGTATATACACTCCAATGATTAGATCTTAGCAGCCCATGTGAGTCACCTAACATATATGGGAACCATCATTTGTCAACTAGCATGAAATATCTCATAAAATTACAAAAATATTAGTAATCATTCATGACTTATTTACATGAAAACAAAATTACATATCCTTTATATCTAATCCATATACCAACGACCAAAAACACCTACAAACACTTTCATTCTTCAATTTTCTTCATCTAATTGATCTCTCTCAAGTTCCATCTTCAAGTTCTAAGTGTTCTTCATAAATTCCATAAGTATAGTTTCATAAAAATCAAGAATACTTCCAAGTTTGCAAGTCTACTTCCAAGCTTTCTAATCCATTCCAAGTAATCATCTAAGATCAAGGAACCTTTGTTATTTACAGTAGGTTATCTTTCTAATTCAAGGTAATATTCATATTCAAACTTTGATTCAATTTCTACAACTATAACAATCTTATTTCGAGTGAAAATCTTACTTGAATTGTTTTCGTGTCATGATTCTGCTTCAAGAACTTTCAAGCCATCCAAGGATCCTTTGAAGCTAGATCCATTTTTCTCATTTCCAGTAGTTTTATCCAGAAAACTTGAGGTAGTAATGATGTTCATAACATCATTCGATTCATACATATAAAGCTATCTTAATCGAAGGTTTAAACTTGTAATCACTAGAACATAGTTTAGTTAATTCTAAACTTGTTCGCAAACAAAAGTTAATACTTCTAACTTGACTTTTAAAATCAACTAAACACATGTTCTATATCTATATGATATGCTAACTTAATAATTTAAAACCTGGAAACACGATGAACACCATAAAAACGGATATACGCCGTCATAGTAAAACCGGGGGCTGTTTTGGTTTGGATAATTAAAAACTATGATAAACTTTGATTTAAAAGTTGTTCTTATGGGAAAATGATTTTTCCTATGAACATGAAACTATATCCAAAAATCTTGGTTAAACTCAAAGTGAAAGTATGTTTTTCAAAATGGTCATCAAGATGTCGTTCTTTCGACGGAAATGACTACCTCTTTAGTAATTGACATGTAACTTAAATTTCCGACTATAAACCTATACTTTTTCTGTTTGGATTCTTAAATTAGAGTTCAATATGAAACCATAGCAATTTGATTCACTCAAAATGGATTTAAAATGAAGAAGTTATGGGTAAAACAAGATTGGATATTTTTGATCTTTTTAGCAGCGGGAAATGTTTAACAAATCTATACAAATCATATCCTAGCTAACTTATATTGTATTATACATGTATTCTAATATATTGTGATGACCCAGAAATTTCTGACCAAATTTAAACTTAATCTTTGTATGATTAACATTTTCGACACGATAAGCAAAGTCTGTAAAACTGAATCTCAAAATTTTTGAACTACTTTTATATATTTAAATACCCTTCGGTTATTTTCGACGATTCGAGAACAATTATATGTAAATAGATACATATATACTATAACATGAAAAGGTAACAATGTATTAATTGTTTGATACCGTACATTAAACTTATTGGTTTAAATATCTATTTGAATGTATATGATAAGTTGAAATATTTATTATTAAAATTTATTTATAAATAACTTCCAATGTGTATTTAAAAACTGATTTATGTATATTAAAAAGATATATACATATATATAATAAACGATAGTAACATTCGTTTATTGATTCAATTGATATTTAGATAAGTTAACTAAAGCGTTTAAGATGAACCAGTTAAACACTAATTTGTTACAGTGTTTTCAAATTGCCACATTACTCAAAATGCTACAGTGTTTTCGAAAATCACTATTTGCTACAGTGAAATTGACTTTGCTACAGTGAAATTGACTTTCCTACAGTGAAATTGACTCTGCATGATAAAAGTTGTTGCTTATAATTTTTTTGTTAGAAATTACCTGCTTATCATTCCTTGTGTGGAAAATTACCTGCTTATCATTTGTAGTCTAGACACACCTTATTGCATGGATTGCATGACTAGTGTATAGACAGAATGAATATCTTAGCGTATCTGTTACTGTTACCTTTACTTGACAGTTTCCGAAAGTTTCTCCATAATTTACGGATCCTTTGTACTATATAAAGGTATTCTATGTAATTAAAATATCATCCGATATCCGAAAATCATTTCACATCGAAAATTATTTATCTAACCGTGTAAGATGAATTCTGCAAGTAATTCGAGTTCTTCGGATTCCGATATGAATTTCCACCTGAGTTCCGAAAGCAGTGTAACCGGAATGAATCAACCAATCAGTCATCACCAATTCTGGATTAATTGGGGATGGGTTCGTAATCAACTTAATCAATGGAGACAAGAGGAAGGCGATCCTTTCCACCAACCGAATTCACCTCTTGGTGAGGAACCTGAGGCACTTACCGGCGAACCCGTTCGAAACACTATCTTTACCCTAATTTCCAGGATATTTCGCAACGATTATATGATAACCAGAATTTTAAACTTTATTCATCCTCTCGTACCAACCGCCAATCATCCCGGAATAATAGAAGAAGTTAACGAGCTTCGCGCTCGAGTTGTGGCTTTGGAGAATATGATGCACAATTTGCAGGCATCACAGGCAGCACCGGTAGCACCACCAGTACCAGCAGCACAACCAACAACAGTACCAGTACCACCAACAACAACATCCGCACCGGAAACCTCAACCTCACAATCTGTTCCACGAGTATCAACCTCATATGCACCGTAGGCACCGAAGAATACTAATAACCATAAACGATGAAGTATTGATTCATAACTTCATTGGAGAAATATCCTGCGACGATTATGTAATCTTTTATATAGAAGAGATTATTCGTTTCTAGTTCCAACCGAAAATCAAATGAGTTTAATAACTCATTAAATCTATATTACATCTGAAGGAAATATACATACATATATTTTCATAAAGATTGTAATTGAAAATCCTTTTGTACAAACTGTTAATGATGAGAATATTTTAATGGGTAGGTAATACCCTAGAAATATATAAATTCCACATTAATATGTTACACTATACATTCTTCAATTCTGATTCAGCAATCATTAACTATACTGCTCAAACCTATAGATATACGTATCTGTTCATCGCAGAATAACCATTTTCATTCAATTTCATATTCTAATTTTGATAGATCAGAATCCAAGTCAAGATTAAACGAAAAACATCACTCTTAGATTCCTACATCTTTCAAAACCATGCTTCGAAACCCATGCTTTGAATTCAGAACAGTACTAGAACATCATATGATTATATTTTGCGTTCAAACCCATCGAAATTCTTGGAAACACTTCAACTAATGAACAAACGAGAAGACAAACCAACTACATGATATCTACGAGAAGAAAGATTTGTACTTATAATCATATATCTGGAAAGCTCTCGAAACCTAAGTAAAACTTTAACACGTATCTGTGATAAATCCTTCGGCATTATTATTACTGAAAGTAACCTTGCAATTCCTTTTTAAAAGTATCCAGTATTATCACCCATTCAACTAGTCAACGACGACCTTTCAGACTTATAACTTTGGCATATACATTTTTGTTACTGGGGAACCTTTTATGTTCCACCATATTAGCAGTAAATGTACCAGCGACTCCGTCACTCTGCTATTTGAAACTCTCCGGAAATCACTATATATACATTGAAACCCTATCATATACTCATCCACATCTTGTAACAATAGTTGCCATTCCAACTATCGGGAATTTGCAATCAGTATTTTGAAATCTTGCAGCACGTCTACGTCAACAGTTATATGTGTACATATAACGTCTACCTCCTCGAATTACATACTTCGAATGTGAAGTTTTTGAAAAACACCCCAAACTATGAAACTAGTTCTCTGAAATTGGAACAATGCTGATGAAGCAGCAAAAACTGTAAACGACCTTAACAGTCAAAAGTTTGATGATAAAGAATAATATGGTGGTAAAGCTGAGAAAAAGAGAAGGTTTGAAACTGGAAAACGGATTGAGCAAAGTATGAAGGAGGGTTGTGGATAAATCACAAAGACTAAACCTGCCTTCAAAGAATACAAATGATTCAGTATCTGCTGAAGTCATTAACGAATACCTTGCTCCTGATACTAAACCCCTACGGACAATATTCTTCATCATCCTTCGATATTAGAAATTCTAAGATATTATCATATCTTTCATTATAAATATCTTCGATATTTCTGAAGATATCTTCATAACTATTATCATCCGAAATTATTTATCTCTTCACGCTATCTGTGTTACATCATAAAAGAAACTATTTTAGTTTCTAATTTCTGAAAATTTTGAAAAATGGATGTTTTTGAAGTAGTGTTGGGAACTGAAGCATGAGTTAGTATAATATAATGACACTTGATCAACGTGATTATATTACAGTAAGTCATGCTGAGTTTCTAATGGAACGTGATAAAGGTTCACAGATCCCACCCTCATAATGAACCATGTTACATAACTCTTTTATTCTATTTAACCTCTAAACATATCAAGAAAATATTTTCTTGATGATTAGGTCTTTTTCGAGGTATTCTGGTAATTTGACAAGTCAGATTGTGCCATTACCGTTTCTTTCTTAGAATATTAATTATGTTCATTTCGAAATCCATACCTACGAATTTTGGACCATTATTCGCTTGACTTAAAGTCGGGAAAAGAAAACGAAAGCATGAAGCTCCGAAATATAATGGAAAATATAAAGCCCGAAAACAACCCCGAAATTACAAACCATGTATATCAATGCGTATAGCAATATAAAGACACGGGAGAATGAAAAACACTATAACCCCAAGGTAATAGTAGAAGAAAATAACTTCCTCTGGTGGCAGATGAAAAAGAAGAATGAAGGATACGATAGCCAGGAAAATATCAAGAATCAGAACTGGATTAAGCATTTTCACAATCTATTGGGATGTATGAAATAATAAAGAAAATTATAGGAGTGTTGAAAATAAATGAAACGGAAGAGGTCAATTTATAGCAAAATATCGGACGCAGTAATAGAGTCAGATTACGCATTTAATCAAAGAAAATCCTAATTTCCGCAAATTCCGAAAAATCAAATCTTATTTAAATTATGAAGATTTTCTATTCCTTAAAATCCGGAAATCAATCGTTACTACATCAAGAGATAAGACGCATCTCTATTCTCCATTTCACTTGATTACGATAATTTCTCTCATACGCTTCGAGTAATTGGATTATTTTATCCATATTATTCAAACATAGATAAAACTCTATTATCAACTCATATTCGTCATTAAAACATTTTTATTGTTAGCCATGACGACCTCACTCAAATTTCGGGACGAAATTTCTTTAACGGGTAGGTACTGTGATGACCCGGAAATTTCTGACCAAATTTAAACTTAATCTTTGTATGATTAACATTTTTGACACGATAAGCAAAGTCTGTAAAACTGAATCTCAAAATTTTTGAACTACTTTTATATATTTAAATACCCTTCGGTTATTTTCGACGATTCGAGAACAATTATATGTAAATAGATACATATATACTATAACATGAAAAGGTAACAATGTATTAATTGTTTGATACCGTACATTAAACTTATTGGTTTAAATATCTATTTGAATGTATATGATAAGTTGAAATATTTATTATTAAAATTTATTTATAAATAACTTCCAATGTGTATTTAAAAACTGATTTATGTATATTAAAAAGATATATACATATATATAATAAACGATAGTAACATTCGTTTATTGATTCAATTGATATTTAGATAAGTTAACTAAAGCGTTTAAGATGAACCAGTTAAACACTAATTTGTTACAGTGTTTTCAAATTGCCACATTACTCAAAATGCTACAGTGTTTTCGAAAATCACTATTTGCTACAGTGAAATTGACTTTGCTACAGTGAATTGCTACAGTAACTTTGCTACAGTGAATTGCTACAGTACTTTGCTACAGTGAAATTGACTTTGCTACAGTGAATTTGCTACAGTGTTTTCGAAAATCACTATTTGCTACAGTACTTTGCTACAGTGAATTGCTACAGTACTTTGCTACAGTAAAACGCTATTATAAAAATGTATTTTAACAAATAGCGAGACGATGATTTATAGAAGTAAATGACCAAAACACTCGAAAGTTTAAGATACACTTTGAGTGATATAATTAAGGGATAATTTAAGGCTATTGATAAGGCTAAAAAGGAACATATATTTCATAGCATTATCCCCCAAGAAAGACAGGATTTTAGTTGTAATTGTTCCATATTCAAGTAATATTCGTTTATATTTAATAAGTGCGAAGACAAAAGGCGAAAACGAAGAATTGAAGACGGAAAGGTCCAAAATGCTCAAATGTACAAGATACAATTAAAAAGGTTCAAATTATTGATGAAGAACGTCTAAAAAATGACAAGAGTACAAGTTGCGGAACGCAAAGTACACGATATAAAATAGTACGCAAGGACGTCTGAAAATCCGGAACCGGGACCCGAGTCAAGAAGAAACGCTCGACGCAACGGACCAAAAATATCTAGTCTACTATGCACAAGAATAAAATATAATATATAAATAATTATATTAATTATTTATATATTTATATTTATTTTATATTATGTCGACAAGCTAGGAGCCAAAACAATGTGAGCTGTCCCTGGTCCTCATGCGAGTCGCATGGCCAGAAGGCCATTTCCATGCGAGTCGCATGACTCCAGATTTCAGGCCACATCTATAAATTTCAGTGTTTTCGCTCGATTTAAATCACACACATACACAAATATATATATACTCCGTAATATTATTTATTATTTATTATTATTATTATTATTATTATTATTATTATTATTATTATTATTATTATTATTAATAAGATTATTATTAATCTTATTATTTTTTTATTATTATTAGTGTTATTATTTTTGCGATACAAAAATAATAATGTACAAAAAATATTACGACGGAGTGCTGTCCAAGTAATTTTCAAAACGAGTTTCCGAGCGAGCTAGAGCTAAGGAAAATATGGGTTATTGCCAAGGAAATTATGGGTAATGTTCGGGGGTATTTTTGTGAATCAAACCTCTTGTTTATCATCTCCGATGCGTCTACGTGCTTTCCTGCAATATTGTATATCAATATTAAACTGTGAGTTTCATAAGATCCCTTTTACTCTCTACATTTTTGGGCTGAGAATACATGCAAATGTTTTATTAACCGATATACAATATTTATATGTGTGAGTTTCATAAGATCCCTTTTACTCTCTACATTTTTGGGCTGAGAATACATGCAAATGTTTTATTAACCGATATACAATATTTATATGTGTGAGTTTCATATGCTTCCTTTTTAATTGCTTTTGCAATCTATATTTTTGGGCTGAGAATACATGCACTTTATTTTAAACGCAATGGATACAAGTACATACTAAATTCTACACCGAGTTTGAGCCGAAAATCCCTTAGCTTTGGTAACTAGTAACTGCCGGTTATAAGAACTGGTGGGCGCGAGTAGTATTATATGGATCCATAGGGCTTGATATCCCCGTCCGAGCTAGAGCGCTAGCCTTTTAACGGACGTATGCTATTTGAGAAGCGTACACGTTGGTTTGCGTGTATTATTAAGATGATTATACAAAGGGTACAAATAATATAAGCATTAAAGTTTAGTTACCAGGGTGCTCAATTTTGTAGAACTGATTGATAAACGTTTTGGATGAAACAACTGAAATCTTGTGATTCACCTTTTATGTAAAACCTATTGATAAACGTTTCGGATGAAACAACTGAAATCTTGTGATTCACCTTTTATGTAAAACCTATTGATAAACGTTTTGAATAAAACAACTGAACTTTTGTAATCCACATTGATATACGGATTATGTGTAATATTAAAACTATGAACTCACCAACCTTTGTGTTGACACTTGAAGCATGTTTATTCTCAGGATTCTAGAAGTCTTTCGCTGTTTGCTCATACGTGATACAAGTTATGTGCTTGGAGTCATACATGCTATATACAAGAAACTTGCATTCATCAAACCATTACCATGTATCTTATTTTGACTGTATTGTCAACAGATGTATTATTGTAAACCATTTAAATGGTGATTGTCTATACGTAGGAATCATCAGATGTAAAAAAAAAAACTGGAATTTATATATTCATTTATGAAATACCTTTTCAAACGAATGCAATGTTACAAAACGTATCACATAGAGGTCAAATACCTCGCAATGAAATCAATAAATGACGTGTTCGTCCATATGGATTTGGAGCGATCGTCACATATATTATGTAATCTTAAGATACCATAGACTCGTATGCAAATGTTTTGACATATCATATCGACCCATGTATATATATTATTTGGAACAACCATAGACACTCTATATGCAGTAATGTTGGAGTTAGCTATACAGGGTTGAGGTTGATTCCAAAAATATATATACTTTGAGTTGTGATCTAGCCTGAGACGTGTATACACTGGGTCGTGGATTGATTCAAGATAATATATATCGATTTATTTCTATACATCTAACTGTGGACAACTAGTTGTAGGTTATTAACGTGGACAGCTGACTTAATACACTCAAATCTTTAAAACATAATAAAAATGGTTGTAATTATATTTTGATCATACTTTGATATATATATATATATATATGTATATATTTGTATAGATTCGTGAATCGATCCGTGGCCAAGTCTTATTTCCGAGGAAGGAAATATCTGTGAAAGTGAGTTATAGTCCCACTTTTAAAATCTAATATTTTTGGGATGAGAATACATGCAGGTTTTATAAATGATTTACAAAATAGACACAAGTACGTGAAACTACATTCTATGGTTGAATTATCGAAATCGAATATGCCCTTTTTTATTAAGTCTGGTAATCTAAGAATTTGGGAGCAGACACCCTAATTTACGCGAATCCTAAAGATAGATCTATTGGGCCTAACAAACCCCATCCAAAGTACCAGATGCTTTAGTACTTCGAAATTTATATCATATCCGAAGGGTGTCCCGGAATGATGGGGATATTCTTATATATGCATCTTGTTAATGTCGGTTACCAGGTGTTCACCATATGAATGATTTTTATCTCTATGTATGGGATGTGCATTGAAATATGAAATCTTGTGGTCTATTGTTACGATTTGATATATATAGGTTAAACCTATAACTCACCAACATTTTTGTTGACGTTTAAATCATGTTTATTCTCAGGTGAATACTAAGAGCTTCCGCTGTTGCATATTAAAATAAGGACAAGATTTGGAGTCCATGTTTGTATGATATTGTGTAAAAACTGCATTCAAGAAACATATGTCGATGTAATATATTTATATTGTAAACCATTATGTAATGGTCATGTGTAAACAGTATATTTTAAATTATCATTATTTGATAATCTACATAATGCTTTTAAAACCTTTATTGATAAAATAAAGGTTATGGTTGTTTTAAAAATGAATGCAGTCTTTGAAAAACGTCTCATAAAGAGGTCAAAACCTCGCAACGAAATCAATTAATATGGAACGTTTATAATCAATATGAACGGGTCATTACAGCCATGACCATCCCAATCAAATTTCGGGACGAAATTTCTTTAACGGGTAGGTACTGTTACAATCCGGAAATTTCCGACCAAATTTAAAATTTAATCTTTATATATTCCCAACACGATAAGCAAAGTTTGTAAGTTGAATCTCAAGAATTTTAAACGGTGTTCATACATTCATTTAACCTCGACCAAATTACGACGATTCACGAACTATTATTTAATTGGATATGAATATGTATAGGTATATGTATATATAACAGTTTGAGAATGTTAACAAAATATTAAACGTATAATACTTTAAATGAACGTATTTATTTCAATATGATTAGCGATGGAATTAGAAGATAATATCAAATGATTGATTTATTAGATACATTGAATTATGGTTACGAGTCCCTATTAAGAGGTCCACTTTGATTTAGAAAACCTTTCCTTTTTAACGGTATCCGGAATTGTTGGTAAAAGTGATTTACAAAAGTGTCATTTACAAGAGTTAGTCAAAAGTTAGAAATCATTTCCGTTTAAATTTCAAAAATATACTTTACTTGATTAACTCGTGTCCCTCGATAAAGCAGCTCTTTAGTTTTCATATTAAAAATATTATTTGGTAAAATAACTACTAATATTTAAAAACGAGTTAAAACGAACTTTGAAATCTATTTGGTTTTGAAAAGCTAAATATTATATCATTAGTTAAAATATTTCAAAAATATTTATTAGGTACAAATTTACAATTTTATATAAAAATATATATATATTTTAACTTAGTCATAAAATGTCCCAATTTAAAATAATATATTTTGATAAACAAGGAGTCACTGATTTATAGAAGCAAATGACCACGACGCTCAAATTTTATAAGATACATTTTCATAAAGTAAATTTTTGATAAATAAGTCAAATTATTATTAAAGGTACACGTCGCGTAACGTAAAAGGCTAGTTTTCTAAACGTACGAAAGTGCGCTTCAAAAACCAAAAGTGGTACATGAGTCGTGAGATCACGTCCGTGTCATTTTAGTAAAAGTTACATTTTTACTACGCACGTAAATATAATATAATATTTAATTAATTCTAAAGATTAAATATAATATATATTAAATAATATATAAAACTACATCATGTGTAAAATAAGAAAAAAAGAGTGTCGGCAACCATATAATGGTTTATGAGCTGGAAGCATGCGAGTGTAAAAAAAAAAAAGGGAAATTTCTTTAAATGCTCGAACTCCTCGTTCCCAAATTCATTTCATCAACCTCTCATTTCAACCTCTCTTATATTACTCCGTATCACTTATTTATTTATTTTATTTATTTATTAATTTTATTATTAAGATTATTAATCTTATTATTATTAGTATTAGTATTATTAGGAGTAATATTACTAGTATTATACATAAAATATTACGACAAGAGGTACGCGCGAGTTATTTCAAAACACATTTTATGAGCGGGATAGGGCTAAGAAAATTATGGGTTATAGCTATGGAGGTTATAAGTATGGATCATGGATATGCTCGTGAGGTCAATTTGGGATTTATCGTCTCCGTTGCGTCTACGTACATTTCCTGCAATATTGAATCTCAATATTGATACGTGAGTACTCATAAATAAATTTTTACATAATAATAGTGTATCCCTGACTAGTGCTCGAGTATATAGGATTATGTATGCTTGTACTTTTGATATTACCCTTAGATAGGTTATGTTGAATCTTAAATTAGTTACACCTGTGGTTGAGATAAGGTATAAGATATGCATGTCGTTGTAAAGCTAGCGAAAAATTAAGAACTTTTCATTTAGATATCGAATGGTTTCGATGAACGGATTAGAAGTTATAATCAATTGAATTTTTTGTATTATTATTAAAAATGATTATTATTATCGTCGTTACTATCGTCGTCCTAATTATTATTATTATTATTATTATTATTATTATTATTATTATTATTATTATTATTATTATTATTATTATTATTATTATTATTATTATCATCATTATCTATAAAAAGTATTATCATTAAAAATTGTTATTTTTATCATTATTACTATTGTTATTATCATTAAAGTTATAATTAGTATTATCATTAATATATTCATAATATTTATTATCATTAGTATTATTATGATTAAAACTTATATTAGTAACACTTAATTATTATGATTACTAATATTATCATTAACATGAAAACGATATAAAAGACGATTAAAAGCTATTAAACGAATCAATTAAGAAATATTGAGTATGAGTATCATGATGAAATTTAAATATTGTAAGATAATGATTTAGATAAAATTATCGTTCTTATTATTTTTTATCATTACTTTTATTATTAAAAGTATCGTTATATTAAAACTATCATTTTAACAAAAATTACCATTTTAATAGAAATGTCATTGTTACTATAATATATCATTATTATTATCATTTTAAATAGAATTATTATTTTAAAAGATAATATTAAAAAGTATCATAAATATTAATGTTATCATAATTAGAATTATCATTTTATTTTAGTAATTATAAATATTGATATTTTAATTAATAGAATAATAATAATAATTATTATAAAATAATGCAACTTTTACTTACTATTATTATAGATATTATTTTATCAAATACATATGAGATACAAACATATTTTTACTACGTGTAATAAAATTTCTTTAATAATACCTATCATATTATCTTTATGATATTAAATGAACTTTATAAATTTTATTACTTAAGATATATAAAAGTATTTTTTTTATAAAGTCTTATTTATTAATAAATGAATTATATTATTTACTCTAATAAATCTTTTAAAGATATTTGAAAAATATATAAAACGACGATATTTAAACTATATATTAATCATGTATAGATTTTGGAAATCATTTTGAGTCAAATTGACTTTTGTTGACTTTTGCATATTAGTCTCGCGCATTAAGATTGCGGTACACTATGACTTGACTTAAAATATTAAGACAAATATTGACCAACATATAAATACATAATTAATTTAGGTTCGTGAATCCGAGGCCAACCCTACTTTTGTTCAATGACGTCATATGTATTTTTACTACAAAATACAGTATGGTGAGTTTCATTACTCCCTTTTTAAATGCTTTTGCAATTATATATTTTTGGGACTGAGAATACATGCGCTTTTATAAATGTTTTACGAAATAGACACAAGTAATCGAAACTACATTATATAGTTGAATGATCGAAGCTGAATATGCCCCTTTTTGCTTGGTAGCCTAAGAATTAGTAAACCGATCTACTAATTGACGCGAATCCTAAAGATAGATCTATTGGGCCTAACGAACCCCATCCAAAGTACCGGATGCTTTAGTACTTCAAATTCATTTTTATCATGTCCGAAGGATTTCCCGGAATGATATGGGATATTCTTATATGCTTCTTGTTAATGTCGGTTACCAGGTGTTCAATCCATATGAATAATTTTGTCTCTATGCATGGGACGTATATTTATGAAAAATGAAAATGAAATTCTTGTGGTCTATTAAAATGATGGAAATGATTATTTATGTTAAACTAATGAACTCACCAACCTTTTGGTTGACACTTGAAAGCATGTTTATTCTCAGGTATTAAAGAAATCTTCCGCTGTGCATTTGCTCATCTTAGAGATATTACTTGGAGTCATTCATGACATATTTCAAAAAGCGTTGCATTCGAGTCGTTGAGTTCATCAAGATTATTATTAAGTCAATTATAGTTAGATATATTATGAAATGGTATGCATGCCGTCAACTTTCGATGTAATGAAAGATTGTCTTTTCAAAAACGAATGCAATGTTTGTAAAATGTATAATATAGAGGTCAAGTACCTCACGATGTAATCAACTGTTGTGAATCGTTTATAATCGATATGGACTTCGTCCGGATGGATTAGGACGGGTCTCTACAACTATGATACTTATTTTTATTTAATATTGTAATTAGGTACATCGAAAATCATGTTGGGGCTACTATCTCACCACTAGCTATAATACGTTGCTACTTTTATAACGTCTTGGTTTTATTGTTCGAATACTTTTAGCCGCTTTTTTTATTTCTCTAGATTCATAACATTATTTTTGTTTTTGTTTTTAAATGTCATATTGAATGCGAATATATGAGAGTTTAGTTTTGTTTTGATGATATTTAATGGTCACAAAACACATATTTGAAGTCACTACATTCCCCACAAAATCGGGTAAAAATGTGTGAAGAATTTTTCGAAATATTTCAATTGCAGATTAGGCCTATTTTCACAAGATAACTAGAAAACGGCGATACGAGCAAGACTTCCTTAAGGCTTTCCCCCGTTCGAAGCAGTTTAGATGCCAAAAATGACATTTTACTAATTTTAAATGTGAATTTTGCATTTTTAGATCTTACGATAAGTAATACTTTCACATGTGAATTGTTGTGCCAGTTTAAATACAACTATGATACTTATTTTTATTTAATATTGTATTTAGGTACATCAAAAATCATGTTAGGGCTACTATCTCATCACTAGCTACAAAACGTTGCTGCTTTTATAACGTCTTGGTTTTATTGTTCGAGTAATTTTAGCGGCTTTTTTTATTTCTCTAGATTCATAACCTTATTTTTTATTTTGTTTCTAATTTTCATATTGAATGCGAATATATAAGAGTGTATTTTCGTTTTTAAGATAATTAATGGCCGCAAAAAACATATTTGAAGTCACTACATTCCCCACAAAATCGGGCAAACTTTTATGGAGAATTTTTCAAAAAAATTTCAATTGCAGATTAGGCCCATTTTCGCAAGATAACTAGAAAACGGCGCTACCAGCAAGACTTACTAAAGGCTTTCCCCCATTCGAAGCAGTTTAGATGCCGTAAATGACATTTTACTATTTTTAAATGTGAATTTTGCACGTTTAGATCTTACGATAAGTAATACTTCATACGTTTAGATACATCGAAAATCATGGTGGGGCTACTATCTCACCACTAGCTACAAAACGTTGCTACTTTTATAACGTCTTGGTTTTATTGTTCGAGTATTTTTATCCGCTTTTTTATTTCTCTAGATTTATAACCTTATTTTTATTTTTGTTTCAAAATTTCATATTGAATGCGAATATATGAGAGCGTAGTTTCATTTTGATGATAATTAATGGCCGCAAAACACATATTTGAAGTCACTACATTCCCCACAATATCGGGCAAAATTTTGTGGAGAATTTTCCGAAAAATTTCAATTGCAGATTAGGCCCATTTTCGAAATATAACTAGAAAAAGACGCTATGAACAAGACTTCCTTAAGGCTTTCCCCCGTTCGAAGCAGTTTAAATGCTGAAAATGACATTTTTACTATTTTTAAATGTGAATTTTGCATGTTTAGATCGTACGATAAGTAATATTTTCACATGTGAATTATTGTGCCTGTTTAAATACCACTATGATACTTGTTTTTATTTAATATTGTATTTAGGCACATCGAAAATCATGTTAGGGCTACTATCTCACCACTAGCTCCAAAACATTGCTGCTTTTATAACGTCTTGATTTTATTGTTCGAGTAATTTTAGCCGCTTTTTTATTTCTCTAGATTCATAACCTTATTTTTGTATTTGTTTCTAAATTTCATATTGAATGCGAATATATGAGTGTGTATTTTCGTTTTGATGATTATTAATGGCTGCAAAATACATATTTGAAGTCACTACATTCCCCACAAAATCGGGCAAACTTTTGTGGAGAATTTTCCGAAAAATTTTCAATTGCATATTAGGCTCATTTTCGCTAGATAACTAGAAAACGGCGCTACGATCAAGACTTTCTAAAGGCTTTCCCCGTTCGAAGCTGTTTAGATGCCGAAAACGACATTTTACTATTTTTAAATGTTAATTTTACACGTTTAGATCTTACGATAATTAATACTTTCACATGTGAATTGTTGTCCATGTTTAAATACCATTATGATACTTGTTTTTATTTAATATTGTATTTAGATACATCAAAAATCATGGTGGGGCTACTATCTCACCACTAGCTATAAAACGTTGCTGCTTTTATAACGTCTTGGTTTTATTGTTCGAGTATTTTTAGCCACTTTTTTATTTCTCTAGATTTATAAACTTATTTTTGTTTTTGTTTCTAAATTTTATATTGAATGCGAATATATGAGTGTGTATTTTCGTTTTGATGATAATTAATGGCCGCAAAACACATATTTGAAGTCACTACATTCCCCACAAAATCGGGCAAACTTTTGTGGAGAATTTTTCGAAAAATTTTCAATTGCAGAGTAGGCTCATTTTCGTAAGATAACTAGAAAATGGTGCTACGAGCAAGACTTCCTAAAGGCTTCCCCCCATTCGAAGCACTTTAGATGTCGAAAATGACATTTTACTATTTTTAAATGTGAATTTTGCACGTTTAGATCTTACAATATGTAATACTTTCACATGTGAATTGTTGTTCATGTTTAAATACCATTATGATAGTTGTTTTTATTTAATATTGTATTTAGATACATCGAAAATCATGTTGGGGCTACTATCTCACCACTAGCTACAAAACGTTGCTGCTTTTATAATGTCTTGATTTTATTGTTCGAGTATTTTTAGCCGTTTTTTATTTCTCTAGATTTATAAACTTATTTTTGTTTTTGTTTCTAAATTTCATATTGAATGCGAATATACGAGAGTGTAGATTCGTTTTGATGATAATTAATGGCCGCAAAACACATATTTGAAGTCACTACATTCCCTACAAAATCGGGCAAAATTTTGTGGAGAATTTTTTGAAAAATTTTCAATTGCAAATTAGGCCCATTTTCGAAAGATAACTAGAAAACGGCGCTACGAGCATGACTTCCTTAAGGCTTTCCCCCGTTCGAAGCAGTTTAGATGCCAAAAATAACACTTTACTATTTTTAAATGTGAATTTGCATGTTTAGATCTTACCATAAGTAATATTTTCACATGTGAATTATTGTGCCTGTTTAAATACCACGATGATACTTGTTTTGATTTAATATTGTATTTAGGTACATCGAAAATCATGTTGGGGCTACTATCTCACCACTAGGTCCAAAACTCTGCTGCTTTTATAACGTCTTGGTTTTATTGTTCGAGTATCTTTAGCCATTTTTTATTTCTTTAGATTCATAACCTTATTTTTGTTTTGTTTCTAATTTTCATATTAAATGCGAATATATGAGAGTGTAGTTTTGTTTTGATGATAATAACTGGACGCAAAACACATATTTGAAGTCACTACATTCCCCACAAAATGGGACAAAATTTTGTAGAGAATTTTTCGAAAAATTTTCAATTGTAGATTAGACCTATTTTCGAAAGATAACTAGAAAACAGCGCTACGGGCAAGGCTTCCTTAAGGTTTCCCCCCCCCCCCCCGTTCGAAGTAGTTTAGATGCCGAAAATGACATTTTACTATTTTTAAATGTGAATTTTGCACTTTTAGATCTTGCGAAAAGTAATACTTTCACATGTGAATTGTTGAGCCTGTTTAAATACCACTATGATACATGTTTTTATTTAATATTGTATTTAGGTACATCGAAAATCATGTTAGGGCTACTATCTCACCACTAGCTACAAAACGTTGCTGCATTTATAACATCTTGGTTTTATTGTTCGAGTATTTTTAGCTGCTTTTTTATTTCTCTAGATTCAAAACCTTATTTTTATTTTTGTTTCAAAATTTCATATTGAATGCGAATATATGAGAATGTATTATCATTTTGATGATAATTAATGGCCGCAAAACACATATTTGAAGTCACTACATTCTCTACGAAATCGAGCAAAATTTTGTGGAGAATTTTCCAAGAAGTTTTCAATTGCAGATTAGGTCCATTTTCGCAAGATAACTAGAAAACGGCGCTACGAACAAGACTTCCTAAAGGCTTTCCCCCGTTCGAAGCAGTTTAGATGCCGAAAATGACATTTTACTATTTTTAAATGTGAATTTTGCACTTTTAGATCTTACGATAAGTAATACTTTCACATGTGAATAGTTGTGTCTGTTTAAATAACACTATGATACTTGTTTTTATTTAATATTGCAATTAGGTACATCGAATATCATGTTGGGGCTAATATCTCACCACTAGCTACTATACGTTGCTACTTTTATAACGTCTTGGTTTTATTGTTCGAGTATTTTTAGCCGCTATTTTTTTTTTCTAGATTCATAACCTTATTTTTATTTTTGTTTTTAAATGTCATATTGAATGCGAATATATGAGAGTGTAGTTTCATTTTGATGATATTTAATGGTCGCAAACACATATTTGAAGTCACTGCATTCCTCACAAAATCGGACAAAATTTACGAAAAATTTTAATTGCAGATCAGGCCTATTTTCGTAAGATAACTAGAAAACGGCGCTACGAGCAAGACTTCCTTAAGGCTTTCCCCCGTTCGAAGCAGTTTGGACGAAAATGACATTTTACTAATTTCAAATGTGAATTTTGCACTTTTAGATCTTACGATAAGTAATACTTTCACATGTGAATTGTTGTGCCTGTTTAAATACAACTATGATACTTGTTTTTATTTAATATTGTATTTAGGTACATCGAAAATCATGTCGGGGCTACTATGTCATCACGAGCTACAAAACATTGCTGCTTTTATAACGTCTTGATTTTATTGTTCGAGTAATTTTAGTCACTTTTTTTTATTTCTCTAGATTCAGAACCTTATTTTTGTTTTTGTTTCTAAATTTCACATTGAATGCGAATATATGAGAGTGTATTTTTGTTTTGATGATAATTAATGGCCGCAAAACACATATTTGAAGTCACTACATTCCCCACAAAATCGGGCAAACTTTTGTGATGAATTTTCCGAAAAATTTTCAATTGCAGATTAGGCCCATTTTCCCAAGATATCTAGAAAATGGCGCTACGAGCAAGACTTCCTAAAGGCTTTCCCCCATTCGAAGCAGTTTAGATGCCGAAAATGACAATTTACTATTTTTAAATGTAAATTTTGCACGTTTAGATCTTACGATAAGTAATACTTTAACATGTGAATTGTTGTGCATGTTTAAATACCACTATGATACTTGTTTTTATTTAATATTGTATTTAGATACATCGAAAATCATGTTGGGGCTACTATCTCACCACTAGCTACAAAACGTTGCTGCTTTTATTACGTCCTGGTTTTATTGTTCGAGTATTTTTAGCCACTTTTTTTATTTCTCTGGATTTATAACCTTATTTTTGTTTTTGTTTTTAAATTTCATATTGAATGCGAATATATGATAGTGTAGTTTCGTTTTGATGATAATTAATGGCTGCAAAACACATTTTTGAAGTCACTACATTCCCCACAAAATCGGGCAAAATTTTGTGGAGAATTTTTCAAAAAAATTTCAATTGCAGATTAGGCCCATTTTCGTAACATAACTAGAAAACGACGCTACGAGCAAGACTTCCTAAAGGCTTTCCCCCGATCGAAGCAGTTTAGATACCGAAAATGATATTTTACTATTTTTAAATGTGAATTTTGCACTTTTAGATCTTACGATAAGTAATACTTTCGCAGGTGAATTGTTGTACCTGTTTAAATACCACTATGATACTTGTTTTTTTATTTAATATTATATTTAGGTACATCGAAAATCATGTTGGTGCTACTATATCACCACTAGCTACAAAACGTTGATACTTTTATAACGTCTTGGTTTTATTGTTCAAGTATTTTTAGCCGCTTTTTTATTTCTCTAAATTTCATTTTGAATGCGAATATATGAGAGTGTAGATTCGTTTTGATGATACATAATGGCCGCAAAACACATATTTGAAGTCACTACATTCCCCACAAAATTGGGCAAAATTTTGTGGAGAATTTTTCGAAAAATTTTCAATTGCAAATTAGGCACATTTTCGAAAGATAACTAGAAAACAGTGCTACGAGCAAGAGTTCCTTAAGGTTTTCCCCCGTTCGAAGCAGTTTAGATGCCAAATATGACATTTTAGAATTTTTAAATTTGAATTTGCACGTTTAGATCTTACGATAAGTAATATTTTCACAGGTGAATTATTGTGCCTGTTTAAATACCACTATGATTCTTGTTTTTATTTAATATTGTATTTAGGTACATCAAAAATCATGTTGGGGCTACTATCTCACCACTAGGTCCAAAACTTTGCTGCTTTTATAACGTCTTGGTTTTATTGTTCGAGTATCTTTAGCCATTTTTTTATGTCTTTAGATTCATAACCTTATTTTTGTTTTTGTTTCTAAATTACATATTGAATGCGAATATATGAGAGTGTAGTTTCGCTTTGATGATAATAAATGGCCGCAAAACACGTATTTGAAGTCACTACATTCCCCACAAAATCGGGCAAAATTTTGTAGAGAATTTTTCGAAAAATTTTCAATTGTAGATTAGGCCCATTTTCGCAAGATAACTAGAAAACAGCGCTACGGGAAAGACTTCCTTAAGGTTTCCCCCCCGTTCGAAGCAGTTTAGATGCCGAAAATGACATTTTACTATTTTTAAATGTGAATTTTGCACTTTTAGATCTTACGAAAAGTAATACTATCACATGTGAATTGTTGAGCCTGTTTAAATACCACTATGATACATATTTTTATTTACTATTGTATTTAGGTACATCAAAAATCATGTTGGGGGCTACTATTGAAATGTCCCGTTCATATTGATTATAAACGTTCCATATTAATTGATTTCGTCGCGAGGTTTTGACCTCTATATGAGACGTTTTTCAAAGACTGCATTCATTTTTAAAACAACCATAACCTTTATTTTATCGATAAAGGTTTAAAAAGCATTACGTAGATTATCAAATAATGATAATCTAAAATATACCGTTTACACACGACCATTACATAATGGTATATACAATAAGAATATATTACATCAAAAATAAGTTTGTTGAATGCAGTTTTTACATAATATCATACAAGCATGGACTCCAAATCTTGTCCTTATTTTAGTATGCAACAGCGAAAGCCGTTAATAATCACCTGAGAATAAACATGCTTAAAACGTCAACAAAAATGTTGGTAAGTTAAAGGTTTAACCTATATATTATCAAATCATAATAATAGACCACAAGATTTCATATTTCAATATACATCCCATACATAGAGATAAAATTCATTCATATGGTGAACACCTAGAAACCGACATTAACAAGATGCATATAAGAATATCCCCTATCATTCCGGGAAATCCTTCGGACATGATAAAAACGAATTCGAAGTACTAAAGCATCCGGTACTTTGGATGGGGTTCGTTAGGCCCAATAGATCTATCTTTAGGATTCGCGTCAATTAGTAGATCGGTTTACTAATTCTTAGGCTACCAAGTAAAAGGGGCATATTCGGCTTCGATCATTCACCCATATAATGTAGTTTCATTTACTTGTGTCTATTTCGTAAAACATTTATAAAACTGCATGTATTCTCATCCCAAAATATTAGATTTTAAAAGTGGGACTATAACTCACTTTCACAGATTTTTACTTCGTCGGGAAGTAAGATTTGGGCACTGGTCGATTCACGAACCTATAACAAATATGTACATATATATCAAAGTATGTTCAAAATATATTTACAACATTTTTAATACGTTTTACTGTTTTAAATTTATTAAGTCAGCTGTCCTCGTTAGTAACCTACAACTAGTTATCCACAGTTAGATGTACAGAAATAAATCGATATATATATTATCTTGAATCAATCCATGACCAAGTGTATACACGTCTCAGGCTAGATCACAACTCAAAGTATATATATTTTTGGAATCAACCTCAACCCTGTATAGCTAACTCCAACATTACTGCATATAGAGTGTCTATGGTTGTTCCAAATAATATATATGCATGGGTCGATATGACATGTCAAAACATTTGCATACGTGTCTATGGTATCCCAAGATTACATAATATATTAGAAAACATGTATAATACAATATAATTTAGCTAGGATATGATTTGTATAGATTTGTTATACATTTCCCGTAGCTAAAAAGATAAAAAATATCCAATCTTGTGTTACCCATAACTTCTTCATTTTAAATCCGTTTTGAGTGAGTCAAATTGCTATGGTTTCATATTGAACTCTAATTTAAGAATCCAAACAGAAAAAGTAAAGGTTTATAGTCGGAAATTTAAGTTACATGTCAATTACTTAAGAGGTAGTCATTTCCGTCGAAAGAACGACATCTTGATGACCATTTTGAAAAACATACTTTCACTTTGAGTTTAACCAAGATTTTTGGATATAGTTTCATGTTCATATGAAAAATCATTTTCTCATAAGAACAACTTTTAAATCAAAGTTTATCATAGTTTTTAATTATCCAAACCAAAACAGCCCCCGATTTCATTACGACGGCGTATATCCGATTTTATGGTGTTCATCGTGTTTCCAGGTTTTAAATCATTAAGTTAGCATATCATATAGATATAGAATATGTGTTTAGTTGATTTTAAAAGTCAAGTTAGAAGGATTTACTTTTTTTTGCGAACAAGTTTAGAATTAACTAAACTATGTTCTAGTGATTACAAGTTTAAACCTTCGAATAAGATAGCTTTATATGTTTGAATCGAATGATGTTATGAACAACATTACTACCTCAAGTTTTCTGGATAAAACCACTGAAAATGAGAAAAAATGGATCTAGCTTCAAAGGATCCTTGGATGGCTTGAAAGTTCTTGAAACAGAATCATGACACGAAAACAGTTCAAGTAAGATTTTCACTCGAAATAAGATTGTTATAGTTGTAGAAATTGAATCAAAGTTTGAATATGAATATTACCTTGAATTAGAAAGATAACCTACTATAAATAACAAAGGTTCCTTGATCTTAGATGATTACTTGGAATGGATTAGAAAGCTTGGAAGTAGACTTGCAAACTTGGAAGTATTCTTGATTTTTATGAAACTATACTTGTGGAATTTATGAAGAACACTTAGAACTTGAATATGGAACTTGAGAGAGATCAATTATATGAAGAAAATTGAAGAATTAAAGTGTTTGTAGGTGTTTTTGGTCGTTGGTATATGGATTAGATATAAAGGATATGTAATTTTGTTTTCATGTAAATAAGTCATGAATGATTACTAATATTTTTGTAATTTTATGAGATATTTCATGCTAGTTGCCAAATGATGGTTCCCACATGTGTTAGGTGACTCAAATGGGCTGCTAAGAGCTAATCATTGGAGTGTATATACCAATAGTACATACATCTAAAAGCTGTGTATTGTACGAGTACGAATACGGGTGCATACGAGTAGAATTGTTGATGAAACTGAACGAGGATGTAATTGTAAGCATTTTTGTTAAGTAGAAGTACTTTGATATGTGTCTTGAAGTCTTTCAAAAGTATGAGAATACATATCAAAACACAACATGTATATACATTCTAATGGAGTCGTTAAGTCTTCGTTAGTCGTTACATGTAAGTGTTGTTTTGAAACCTTTAAGTTAACGATCTCAATTAATGTTGTTAACCCAATGTTTATTATATCAAATGAGATTTTAAATTATTATATTATCATGATATTATGATGTTTAAATATCTCTTAATATGATATATACATTAAAATATCGTTACAACGATAATCGTTACATATAAGTCTCGTTTCGTAATTCTTGGGTTAGTAGTCTTGTTTTTACATATGTAGTTCATTGTTAACACACTTAATGATATATTTAAATATCATTTTATCATGTTAAATATAGTGTATCAATATCTTAATATGATACATATGTATTTAGTAGACGTTATCATAACGATAATCGTTATATATATCATTTCGAGTTTCTTAACTTAGTAATCTCATTTCTTATGTATATCACACATTGTTAATATACTTAGTGTGATACTTACTCATCATAATCTTATGTCAATCATATATATATATATATATATATATATATATATATATATATATATATATATATATATATATATATATATATATGTCTATATATACCACAACATGTAGTTTTTACAATTTTGTAACGTTCGTGAATCGCCGGTCAACATGGGTGATCAATTGTCTATATGAAACTTATTTCATTTAATCAAGTCTTAACAAGTTTGATTGCTTAACATGTTGGAAACATTTAGTCATGTAAATATCAATCTCAATTAATATATATAAACATGGAAAAGTTCGGGTCACTACAGTACCTACCCGTTAAATAAATTTCGTCCTGAAATTTTAAGCTGTTGAAGGTGTTGACGAATCTTCTGGAAATAGATGCGGGTATTTCTTCTTCATCTGATCTTCACGCTCCCAGTTGAACTCGGGTCCTCTACGAGCATTCCATCGAATCTTAACAATCGGTATCTTGTTTTGCTTAAGTCTCTTAACCTCACGATCCATTATTTCGACGGGTTCTTCAATGAATTGAAGTTTTTCATTGATTTGGATTTCGTCCAACGGAATAGTGAGATCTTCTTTAGCAAAACATTTCTTTAAATTCGAGACGTGGAAAGTGTTATGTACAGCCGCGAGTTGTTGAGGTAGCTCCAGTTAGTAAGCTACTGGTCCGACACGATCTATAATCTTGAATGGTCCAATGTACCTTGGATTTAGTTTCCCCCGTTTACCAAATCGAACAACGCCTTTCCAAGGTGAAACCTTAAGCATGACCATTTCTCCAATTTCAAACTCTATATCTTTTCTTTTACTGTCCGCGTAGCTCTTTTGTCGACTCTGGGCGGTTTTCAATCGTTGTTGAATTTGGATGATTTTCTTGGTAGTTTCTTGTATTATCTCCGGACCTGTAATCTGTCTATCCCCCACTTCATTCCAACAAATCGGAGACCTGCACTTTCTACCATAAAGTGCCTCAAACGGCGCCATCTCAATACTAGAATGATAACTGTTGTTGTAGGAAAATTCTGCTAACGGTAGGTGTCGATCCCAACTGTTTTCGAAATCAATAACACATGCTCGTAGCAAGTTTGCAAATACAATCGCGCCAACTTCTCCATTTTGTCATCTCCTCTCATTAGCAGGAAGTGTGCTGACTTGGTGAGATGATCAACTATTACCCAAATAGTATCATAACCACTTGCAGTCCTTGGCAATTTAGTAATGAAATCCATGGTAATATTTTCCCATTTCCATTCCGGGATTTCAGGTTGTTGTAGTAGACCTGATGGTTTCTGATGTTCAGCTTTGACCTTAGAACACGTCAAAAATTCTCCTACATATTTAGCAATATCGGCTTTCATACCCGGCCACCAAAAGTGTTTCTTGAGATCTTTATACATCTTCCCCGCTCTGGGATGTATTGAATATCTGGTTTTATGTGCTTCTTTAAGTACCATTTCTCTCACATCTCCAAACCTTGGTACCCAAATTCTATCAGCCCTATATCGGATTTCGTCTTCCCGAATATTAAGATGTTTCTCTGATCCTTTGGGTATCTCATTCTTCAACTTTCCTTCTTTTACAACCCCCTGTTGTAACTCCTTTATTTGAGTAGTAAGGTTAGTACGAATAATTATATTCATAGCTTTTACCCGTATAGGTTCTCTGTCCTTTCTACTCAAAGTGTCGGCTACCAAATTCGCCTTCCCCGGGTGGTATCGAATCTCCAAATCATAATCATTCAACAGTTCAATCCACCTGCGTTGTCTCATATTCAGTTGCTTCTGATTAAATATATGTTGGAGACTTTTGTGGTCGGTATATATAATACTTTTGACTCCATATAAATAATGCCTCCAAGTCTTTAATGCAAAAACAACAGCACCCAATTCCAAATCGTGAGTTGTATAATTTTGCTCGTGAATCTTCAAATGTCTAGACGCATAAGCAATCACCTTCCTTCGTTGCATTAATACACAACCGAGACCTTGCTTTGATGCTTCACAATAAATCACAAAATCATCATTCCCTTCAGGCAATGACAATATAGGTGCCGTAGTTAGCTTTTTCTTCAATAACTGAAACGCCTTCTCTTGTTCATCCTTCCATTCAAATTTCTTCCCTTTATGTGTTAATGCAGTCAAGGGTTTTGCTATTTTGGAGAAATCTTGGATGAATCTTCTGTAGTAACCAGCCAATCCTAAAAATTGACGCATATGCTTCTGAGTTTTTGGGGTTTCCCACTTTTTAACGGTTTCGATCTTTTTCGGGTCCACCTGGATACCTTCTTTGTTCACTGTGTGACCGAGGAATTGAACTTCTTCCAACCAAAATGCACCCTTTGAAAACTTAGCGTACAGTTTTTCTTTCCTCAATACTTCTAGCACTTTTCTCAAATGTTCTTCGTGCTCTTGATCATTCTTTGAGTAAATAAGTATGTCATCGATGAAAACAATGACAAACTTGTCAAGATATGGCCCATACACTCGGTTCATAAGGTCCATGAACACAGCTGGTGCGTTAGTCAATCCAAACGGCATAACCATAAACTCGTAATGACCATAACGCGTCCTAAAAGCAGTTTTTGGAATATCATCCTCCTTTACTCGCATTTGATGATATCCAGAACGTAAATCGATTTTCGAATAAACCGACGAACCTTGTAGTTGATCAAATAAGTCGTCAATTCTCGGCAGTGGATAACGGTTTTTGATGGTAAGTTTATTCAACTCTCTGTAGTCAATACACAACCTAAATGTACCATCCTTCTTCTTGACAAACAAAACAGGAGCTCCCCATGGTGATGTGCTTGGTCGAATGAAACAACATTCTAATAGTTCTTGCAGTTGGTTTTGCAGTTCTTTCATCTCGCTGGGTGCGAGTCTGTAAGGAGCATGAGCTATTGGTGCAGCTCCTGGTACAAGATCTATTTAAAATTCAACAGATCGATGTGGAGGTAGTCCCGGTAATTCTTTCGGAAATACATCGGGAAATTCTTTTGCGACGGGAACATCATTGTTGCTCTTTTCTTCAGTTTGTACTTTCTCGACATGTGCTAGAACAGCATAGCAACCTTTTCTTATTAGTTTTTGTACCTTTAAATTAATAATAAGATGTAGCTTCATGTTGCCCTTTTCTCCGTACACCATTAAGGGTTCTCCTTCTTCTCGTACAATGCGAATTGCATTTTTGTAATATACGATCTTTGCTTTCATCTCCTTCAGCCAGTCCATGCCAACTATTACATCAAAACTCCCTAACTCTACTGGTATCAAATCAATCTTAAATATTTCACTACCCAGTTTAATTTCTCGATTCCGGCATATATAATCTGCTGAAATTAATTTACCGTTTGCTAATTCGAGTAAAAATTTACTATCCAACGGTGTCAATGGACAACTTAATTTAGCACAAAAATCTCTACTCATATAGCTTCTATCCACACCCGAATCAAATAAAACGTAAGCAAATTTATTGTCAATAAGAAACGTACCCGTAACAAGCTCCGGGTCTTCCTGTGCCTCTGCCGCATTAATATTGAAAACTCTTCCGCGGTCTTGTCCATTTGTGTTATCCTGGTTTGGGCAATTTCTAATAATGTGGCCCGGTTTTCCACATTTATAACAAACTACATTGGCATAACTTGCTCCGACACTACTTGCTCCGCCATTACTCATTCCGACACTATTTGTTCCTGTCGTTCTGTTAACCCCTGGTCCGTAGACCTCACACTTCACCGCGCTATGACCATTTCTTTTACACTTGTTGCAAAATTTGGTGCAAAACCCCGAGTGATACTTTTCACACCTTTGGCATAGCTGCTTCTAATTGTTGTTATTGTTGCGGTTGTTATTGTTGTTGGGATGATTGTTGTAGTTGTTGTTGTTGTTGTTGTTGTTGTTGTTGTTGTTGTTGTTGTTGTTGTTGTTGTAGTTGTTGTTGTTGTGCCGTTTGTTGTAGTTGCGATTGATGTTACGATTGTTGGGATAGTTGTTGTTGTTTTGGTGACTCTTATCACTGTTTTTCTCCCACTTTCTTTTGACTAACTTCACGTTGGCCTCTTCGGCCGCCTGTTCTTTAATTCTTCCCTCAATCTGGTTCACTAGTTGGTGAGCCATTCTACATGCCTTTTGTATGGAGGCAGGCTCATGTGAACTTATATCTTCTTGGATTCTCTTCGGTAACCCTTTCACAAACGCGTCGATCTTCTCTTCCCCATCTTCGAACGCTCTCGGATACAATAGGCACAATTCTGTGAATCGTCTTTCGTACGAAGTAATATCGAATCCCTGTGTTCGTAACCCTCTAAGTTCTGACTTGAGCTTATTGACCTCGGTTCTGGGACGGTACTTCTCGTTCATCAAGTGCTTGAATGCTGACCACGGTAGCGCGTAAGCAGCATCTTGTCCCACTTGCTCTAGATAGGTATTCCACCATGTTAACGCAATACCTGTGAAGGTATGCATAGCGTGCTTCACTTTGTCTCCTTTAGCACACTTACTTATGGCAAACATCGATTCAACTTTCTCGGTCCACCGTTTTAATCCGATTGGTCCTTCGGTCCCATCAAATTCTGAAGGTTTGCAGGCAGTGAATTCCTTGTAGGAGCATTCTACACAATTTCTTGCACCGTTAGCTGCATTGTTAGATTCAGAGTTATTGTTGGTATGTAGCGCGACCTGTACTGCGGCTATGTTTAAAGCAAGAAAGGCACGAAATTCCTCTTCGCTCATATTCAAGGTGTGTCGAGTAGTCGGTGCCATTTCCTTCAAAATAGTCAAATGAAACAAGTTAATCATACCGAATATTAAGAGTAGTCAATAGTATCTCGTAGCATAATATGAACTCATTTATAAAAGCTTTTTCTTCATATTAGCGTTTTATAAGTTTAAATTCGGGTACTACCTACCCGTTAAGTTCATACTTAGTAGCTAATATACAATTCAACTACTACAATTCCATATGAAAAACTGATTATAATAATATATCATATACAAATATTCTTCAAACTTACAACTTCGCTATATTACATATAACATGAAATATAGTACACTATGATACATGACAGTTTTGAAGATAAATCTAGTTAATACGCAAGTTGTTCAGCAAAGGAAATAAAGACAAGTAATTCATAAGTCCAGAAACAAGTCATGCATTCTGGTTTTACTAAGACGACTTCCCATCCTTGGTCTTGTGGAAAATAACCGTTATGACCATTGCCTAGGCAGCATGTTGTAATGTCGTCAAAAGGACGAGGGTTTCGTAATGTCCAACAGCCCCGTAATAATCTAAAAACCTTATTTCTCACCTCAACTACTGAATCCGTCACTTGTGGGAAGGTCTTATTTAAAAGTTGCAATCCGATGTTCTTTTTCTCACTTTGGTAAGAAGCGAACATCACTAACCCGTAAGCATAACATGCTTCTTTATGTTGTATCTTAGAAGCTCTTTCTAATTCACAAAATTCTATGTTGGAATATGTTGAGTCAAAATAGGTTCTTAACCCGTAGTGTAAAATTGCATTTGGGTTCCCCGCATTTAATGCTTTAAAGAAAACACGGCGTAACTTACGATCTCCCCAATGTGATATACCCCACCTATCAAAGGAAAGCCTTTTATAAACTAAGGCATTTCTGGAAAGTCTTTCAAATATTTGACAAGTTAATTTCGCCATAACTAAATGTGCTGATGAATTCTGACCGACTCTAGACAAGATTTCCTCAATCATATCCTCTGGTAGGTCTTTTAAAATATTCGGTTGTCTAGCCTTAACGTCCATTTTGTTTTTATACTGTAAAATAGACAAGAATTAGATTCGTAAAAGATAATTAACAAACAATACAAGCAATTTTTACATAGAACATAAAAGTACAAGCACACTACAATACATATAATATACAACATGATTACAACCCTCTAATCTGAATCGCTAGTTTCTTCTTCTTCGAACTTGGTTCGTTTTCCTAATTTTCTAGGAATATATGGTGTTCCTCTAATACAAGCCGTCATTTTCCACAATGGTTTAGAGAAACCTGGTGGTTTAGAGGTTCCCGGGTCATTGTTACATTTTAGGAAATACGGATGTTGTCGATACATATAAAGTTCATCGGGGTTGAAATCGGGTTTCTCTATTTTTATACCTTTTCAATTATTATTTTCTTTTCTCTATTTTTATACCTTTTCCCTTATTATTTTCTTTCGCTTTATTAAATTGGGTCGAGGTAATTTCTATAACATCATCGGAATCCTCATCGGGATCCGATTCATCGGAAAATTGGTAATCTTCCCAATATTTTGCTTCCTCGGCGGAAACACCATTGACCATTATTAACTTTGGTCCGTTGGTTGAGGATTTTCTTTTATTTAATCGATTTACTATAAGTATCAATATTTCTTCCTTCGGAACCTCTTCTTCTTCCGGTTCCTCCTCTTCTGGTTCCTCCTCTTCCGGTTCCTCTTCTTCTGGTTCCTCCTCTTCTGGTTCCTCCTCTTCCGGTTCCTCTTCTTCCGGTTCCTCTTCGAGAATTTGTGAATCTTCCCAAAATATATTCGACTCTTCATTATTATTAGGTGAATCGATGGGATTTGTACTAGTGGTAGACATCTATCACACAATATTAAACACGTTAAGAGATTAATATATCACATAATATTTACTTGTTAATAATATATAGTTTTCAACAAAAAAAATGTTAAGCAATCGTTATTGAAGAAAAAACATGGTCGAAGTCCAGACTCACTAATGCATCCTAACAAACTCGATAAGACACACTAATGCAAATTTTTGGTTCTCCAAGACCAACGCTCGGATACCAACTGAAATTCAGTTGGGGACAACCACCGTCCCACCGAGTGCCTTCCCAGCTAACCGCCTGGTGACCACTGAGTATACCTCAGATACTGATTTTAGGGCCTGCCTCTCGGCTACTGCCAACCCTCGTAAGGGATCGCAAGGAGTAAGAGCCAATGCTTCATCACAGGTAACACTGTGAGAACCTCCTTTACGACTAACCCGCCACACATGGACGACGTTATACCAGCTCTGATACCAACTGAAATGTCCCGTTCATATTGATTATAAACGTTCCATATTAATTGATTTCGTCGCGAGGTTTAGACCTCTATATGAGACGTTTTTCAAAGACTGCATTCATTTTTAAAACAACCATAACCTTTATTTTATCGATAAAGGTTTAAAAAGGATTACGTAGATTATCAAATAATGATAATCTAAAATATACCGTTTACACACGACCATTACATAATGGTTTACAATAAGAATATATTACATCAAAAATAAGTTTCTTGAATGCAGTTTTTACATAATATCATACAAGCATGGACTCCAAATCTTGTCCTTATTTTAGTATGCAACAGCGGAAGCACTTAATAATCACCTGAGAATAAACATGCTTAAAACGTCAACAAAAATGTTGGTGAGTTATAGGTTTAACCTATATATTATCAAATCATAATAATAGACCACAAGATTTCATATTTCAATATACATCCCATACATAGAGATAAAATTCATTCATATGGTGAACACCTGGAACCGATATTAACAAGATGCATATAAGAATATCCCCTATCATTTCGAGAAATCCTTCGAACATGATAAAAACGAATTCGAAGTACTAAAGCATCCGGTACTTTGGATGGGGTTCGTTAGGCCCAATAGATCTATCTTTAGGATTCGCGTCAATTAGTAGATCGGTTTACTAATTCTTAGGCTACCAAGTAAAAGGGGCATATTCGGCTTCGATCATTCACCCATATAATGTAGTTTCATTTACTTGTGTCTATTTCGTAAAACATTTATAAAACTGCATGTATTCTCATCCCAAAATATTAGATTTTAAAAGTGGGACTATAACTCACTTTCACAGATTTTACTTCGTCGTGAAGTAAGACTTGGTCACTGGTCGATTCACAAACCTATAACAAATATGTACATATATATCAAAGTATGTTCAAAATATATTTACAACATTTTTAATACGTTTTACTGTTTTAAATTTATTAAGTCAGCTGTCCTCGTTAGTAACCTACAACTAGTTGTCCACAGTTAGATGTACAGAAATAAATCGATATATATTATCTTGAATCAATCCACGACCCAGTGTATACACGTCTCAGGCTAGATCACAACTCAAAGTATATATATTTTTGGAATCAACCTCAACCCTGTATAGCTAACTCCAATATTACTGCATATAGAGTGTCTATGGTTATTCCAAATAATATATATACATGGGCCGATATGATATGTCAAAACATTTACATACGTGTCTATGGTATCCCAAGATTACATAATATATTAGAATATATGTATAATACAATATAAGTTAGCTAGGATATGATTTGTATAGATTTGTTAAACATTTCCCGTAGCTAAAAAGATCAAAAATATCCAATCTTATTTTACCCATAACTTCTTCATTTTAAATCCGTTTTGAGTGAATCAAATTGATATGGTTTCATATTGAACTCTAATTTAAGAATCCAAACATAAAAAGTATAGGTTTATAGTCGAAATTTAAGTTACATGTCAATTACTTAAGAGGTAGTCATTTCCGTCGAAAGAACGACATCTTGATGACCATTTTGAAAAACATACTTTCACTTTGAGTTTAATCAAGATTTTTGGATATAGTTTCATGTTCATATGAAAAATCATTTTTCCATAATAACAACTTTTAAATCAAAGTTTATCATAGTTTTTAATTATCCAAACCAAAACAGCCCCCGGTTTCACTACGACGGCGTATATCCGATTTTATGGTGTTCATCGTGTTTTCAGGTTTTAAATCATTAAGTTAGCATATCATATAGATATAGAACATGTGTTTAGTTTATTTTAAAAGTCAAGTTAGAAGGATTAACTTTTGTTTGCGAACAAGTTTAGAATTAACTAAACTATGTTCTAGTGATTACAAGTTTAAACCTTCGAATATGATAGCTTTATATGTATGAATCGAATGATGTTATGAACGTCATTACTACCTCAAGTTTTATGGATAAAACCACTGGAAATGAGAAAAATGGATCTAGCTTCAAAGGATCCTTGGATGGCTTGAAAGTTCTTGAAACAAAATCATGACACGAAAACAGTTCAAGTAAGATTTTCACTCCAAATAAGATTGTTATAGTTGTAGAAATTGAATCAAAGTTTGAATATGAATATTACCTTGAATTAGAAAGATAACCTACTGTAAATTACAAAGGTTCCTTGATCTTAGATGATTACTTGGAATGGATTAGAAAGCTTGGAAGTAGACTTGCAAACTTGGAAGTATTCTTAATTTTTATGAAACTATACTTATGGAATTTATGAAGAACACTTAGAACTTGAATATGGAACTTGAGAGAGATCAATTAGATGAAGAAAATTGAAGAATGAAAGTGTTTGTAGGTGTTTTTGGTCGTTGGTATATGGATTAGATATAAAGGATATGTAATTTTGTTTTCATGTAAATAAGTCATGAATGATTACTAATATTTTTGTAATTTTATGAGATATTTCATGTTAGTTGCCACATGATGGTTCTCACATGTGTTAGGTGACTCACATGGGCTGCTAAGAGCTTATCATTGGAGTGTATATACCAATAGTACATACATCTAAAAGCTGTGTATTGTACGAGTACGAATACGGGTGCATACGAGTAGAATTGTTGATGAAACTGAATGAGGATGTAATTGTAAGTATTTTTGTTAAGTAGAAGTACTTTGATATGTGTCTTGAAGTCTTTCAAAAGTGTAAGAATACATATCAAAACACAACATGTATATACATTTTAATGGAGTCGTTAAGTCTTCGTTAGTCGTTACATGTAAGTGTTGTTTTGAAACCTTTAAGTTAACGATCTCAATTAATGTTGTTAATCCAATGTTTATTATATCAAATGAGATGTTAAATTATTATATTATCATGATATTATGATGTATGAATATCTCTTAATATGATATATACATTAAAATATCGTTACAACGATAATCGTTACATATAAGTCTCGTTTCGTAATTCTTGAGTTAGTAGTCTTGTTTTTACATATGTAGTTCATTGTTAACACAATTAATGATATATTTAAATATCATTTTATCATGTTAAATATAGTGTATCAATATCTTAATATGATACATATTTATTTAGTAGACGTTATCATAACGATAATCGTTATATATATCATTTCGAGTTTCTTAACTTAGTAATCTCATTTCTTATGTGTATCACACATTGTTAATATACTTAGTGCGATACTTACTCATCATAATCTTATGTCAACCATATATATATATATATATATATATATATATATATATATATATATATATATACCACAACATGTAGTTTTTACAATTTTGTAACGTTCGTGAATCGCCGGTCAACATGGGTGATCAATTGTCTATATGAAATTATTTCATTTAATCAAGTCTTAACAAGTTTGATTGCTTAACACGTTGGAAACATTTAGTCATGTAAATATCAATCTCAATTAATATATATAAACATGGAAAAGTTCGGGTCACTATGAAATGTCCCGTTCTTATTGATTAAAAACGTTCCATATTAATTGATTTCGTTGCGAGGTTTTGACCTCTATATGAGACGTTTTTCAAAGACTGCATTCATTTTTAAAACAAACCATAACCTTTATTTCATAAATAAAGGTTTAAAAAGCTTTAGGTAGATTATCAAATAATGATAATTTAAAATATCCTGTTTATACATGACCATTACATAATGGTTTACAATACAAATATGTTACATCGAAATCAGTTTCTTGAATGCATTTTTACACAATATCATACAAACATGGACTCCAAATCTTGTCCTTATTTTAGTATGCAACAGCGGAAGCTCTTAATATTCACCTGAGAATAAACATGCTTTAAACGTCAACAAAAATGTTGGTGAGTTATAGGTTTAACCTATATATATCAAATCGTAACAATAGACCACAAGATTTCATATTTCAATACACATCCCATACATAGAGATAAAAATCATTCATATGGTGAACACCTGGTAACCGACATTAACAAGATGCATGTATAAGAATATCCCCATCATTCCGGGACACCCTTCGGATATGATATAAATTTCGAAGTACTAAAGCATCCGGTTCTTTGGATGGGGTTTGTTAGGCCCAATAGATCTATCTTTAGGATTCGCGTCAATTAGGGTGTCTGTTCCCTAATTCTTAGATTACCAGATTAATAAAAAGGGGCATATTCGATTTCGATAATTCAACCATAGAATGTAGTTTCACGTACTTGTGTCTATTTTGTAAATCATTTATAAAACCTGCATGTATTCTCATCCCAAAAATATTAGATTTTAAAAGTGGGACTATAACTCACTTTCACAGATTTTTACTTCGTCGGGAAGTAAGACTTGGCCACTGGTTGATTCACGAACCTATAACAATATATACATATATATCAAAGTATGTTCAAAATATATTTACAACACTTTTAATATATTTTGATGTTTTAAGTTTATTAAGTCAGCTGTCCTCGTTAGTAACCTACAACTAGTTGTCCACAATTAGATGTACAGAAATAAATCGATAAATATTATCTTGAATCAATCCACGACCCAGTGTATACGTATCTCAGTATTGATCACAACTCAAACTATATATATTTTGGAATCAACCTCAACCCTGTATAGCTAACTCCGACATTCACATATAGAGTGTCTATGGTTGTTCCGAAATATATATAGATGTGTCGACATGATAGGTCGAAACATTGTATACGTGTCTATGGTATCTCAAGATTACATAATATACAATACAAGTTGATTAAGTTATGGTTGGAATAGATTTGTTACCAATTTTCACGTAGCTAAAATGAGAAAAATTATCCAATCTTGTTTTACCCATAACTTCTTCATTTTAAATCCGTTTTGAGTGAATCAAATTGCTATGGTTTCATATTGAACTCTATTTTATGAATCTAAACAGAAAAGTATAGGTTTATAGTCGGAAAAATATGTTACAAGTCGTTTTTGTAAAGGTAGTCATTTCAGTCGAAAGAACGACGTCTAGATGACCATTTTAGAAAACATACTTCCACTTTGAGTTTAATCATAATTTTTGGATATAGTTTCATGTTCATAATAAAAATCATTTTCTCAGAATAACAACTTTAAAATCAAAGTTTATCATAGTTTTTAATTAACTAACCCAAAACAGCCCGCGGTGTTACTACGACGGCGTAAATCCGGTTTTACGGTGTTTTTCGTGTTTCCAGTTTTTAAATCATTAAGTTAGCATATCATATAGATATAGAACATGTGTTTAGTTGATTTTAAAAGTCAAGTTAGAAGGATTAACTTTTGTTTGCGAACAAGTTTAGAATTAACTAAACTATGTTCTAGTGATTACAAGTTTAAACCTTCGAATAAGATAGCTTTATATGTATGAATCGAATGATGTTATGAACATCATTACTACCTTAAGTTCCTTGGATAAAACTACTGGAAAAGAGAAAAATGGATCTAGCTTCAATGGATCCTTGGATGGCTCGAAGTTCTTGAAGCAGAATCATGACACGAAAACAAGTTCAAGTAACATCATCACTTGAAATATGATTGTTATAGTTATAGAAATTGAACCAAAGTTTGAATATGATTATTACCTTGTATTAGAATGATAACCTACTGTAAGAAACAAAGATTTCTTGAGGTTGGATGATCACCTTACAAGATTGGAAGTGAGCTAGCAAACTTGAAAGTATTCTTGATTTTATGAAACTAGAACTTTTGGAATTTATGAAGAACACTTAGAACTTGAAGATAGAACTTGAGAGAGATCAATTAGATGAAGAAAATTGAAGAATGAAAGTGTTTGTAGGTGTTTTTGGTCATTGGTGTATGGATTAGATATAAAGGATATGTAATTTTGTTTTCATGTAAATAAGTCATGAATGATTACTCATATTTTTGTAATTTTATGAGATATTTCATGCTAGTTGCCAAATGATGGTTCCCACATGTGTTAGGTGACTCACATGGGCTGCTAAGAGCTGATCATTGGAGTGTATATACCAATAGTACATACATCTAAAAGCTGTGTATTGTACGAGTACGAATACGGGTGCATACGAGTAGAATTGTTGATGAAACTGAACGAGGATGTAATTGTAAGCATTTTTGTTAAGTAGAAGTATTTTGATAATTGTATTGAAGTCTTTCAAAAGTGTATAAATACATATTAAAACACTACATGTATATACATTTTAACTGAGTCGTTAAGTCATCGTTAGTCGTTACATGTAAGTGTTGTTTTGAAACCTTTAGGTTAACGATCTTGTTAAATGTTGTTAACCCAATGTTTATAATATCAAATGAGATTTTAAATTATTATATTATCATGATATTATCATGTATGAATATCTCTTAATATGATATATATATACATTAAATGTCTTTACAACGATAATCGTTACATATATGTCTCGTTTAAAAATCATTAAGTTAGTAGTCTTGTTTTTACTTAATGATATGTTTACTTATCATAGTATCATGTTAACTATATATATATCCATATATATGTCATCATATAGTTTTTACAAGTTTTAACGTTCGTGAATCACCGGTCAACTTGGGTGGTCAATTGTCTATATGAAACATATTTCAATTAATCAAGTCTTAACAAGTTTGATTGCTTAACATGTTGGAAACATTTAATCATGTAAATATCAATCTCAATTAATATATATAAACATGGAAAAGTTCGGGTCACTACAGTACCTACCCGTTAAATAAATTTCGTCCCGAAATTTTAAGCTGTTGAAGGTGTTGACGAATCTTCTGGAAATAGATGCGGGTATTTCTTCTTCATCTGATCTTCACGCTCCCAGGTGAACTCGGGTCCTCTACGAGCATTCCATCGAACCTTAACAATTGGTATCTTGTTTTGCTTAAGTCTTTTAACCTCACGATCCATTATTTCGACGGGTTCTTCGATGAATTGAAGTTTTTCGTTGATTTGGATTTCATCTAACGGAATAGTGAGATCTTCTTTAGCAAAACATTTCTTTAAATTCGAGACGTTGAAAGTGTTATGTACAGCCGCGAGTTGTTGAGGTAACTCTAGTCGGTAAGCTACTGGTCCGATACGATCAATAATCTTGAATGGTCCAATATACCTTGGATTTAATTTCCCTCGTTTACCAAATCGAACAACGCCTTTCCAAGGTGCAACTTTAAGCATGACCATCTCTCCAATTTCAAATTCTATATCTTTTCTTTTAATGTCAGCGTAGCTCTTTTGTCGACTTTGGGCGGTTTTTAACCGTTGTTGAATTTGGATGATCTTCTCGGTAGTTTCTTGTATAATCTCCGGACCCGTAATCTGTCTATCCCCCACTTCACTCCAACAAATCGGAGACCTGCACTTTCTACCATAAAGTGCTTCAAAGGGCGCCATCTCAATGCTTGAATGGTAGCTGTTGTTGTAGGAAAATTCTGCTAACGGTAGATGTCGATCCCAACTGTTTCCGAAATCAATAACACATGCTCGTAGCATGTCTTCAAGCGTTTGTATCGTCCTTTCGCTCTGCCCATCAGTTTGTGGATGATAGGCAGTACTCATGTCTAGACGAGTTCCTAATGCTTGCTGTAATGTCTGCCAGAATCTTTAAATAAATCTGCCATCCCTATCAGAGATAATAGAGATTGGTATTCCATGTCTGGAGATGACTTCCTTCAAATACAGTCGTGCTAACTTCTCCATCTTGTCATCTTCTCTTATTGGCAAGAAGTGTGCTGATTTGGTGAGACGGTCAACTATTATCCAAATAGTATCAAAACCACTTGCAGTCCTTGGCAATTTAGTGATGAAATCCATGGTAATGTTTTCCCATTTCCATTCCGGGATTTCGGGTTGTTGAAGTAGACCTGATGGTTTCTGATGCTCAGCTTTGACCTTAGAACACGTCAAACATTCTCCTACGTATTTAGCAACATCGGCTTTCATACCCGGCCACCAAAAATGTTTCTTGAGATCCTTGTACATCTTCCCCGTTCCAGGATGTATTGAATATCTGGTTTTATGTGCTTCTCTAAGTACCATTTCTCTCATATCTCCAAATTTTGGTACCCAAATCCTTTCAGCCCTATACCGGGTTCCGTCTTCCCGAATATTAAGATGCTTCTCCGATCCTTTGGGTATTTCATCCTTTAAATTTCCCTCTTTTAAAACTCCTTGTTGCGCCTCCTTTATTTGAGTAGTAATGTTATTATGAATCATTATATTCATAGATTTTACTCGAATGGGTTCTCTGTCCTTCCTGCTCAAGGCATCGGCTACCACATTTGCCTTCCCCGGGTGGTAACGAATCTCAAAGTCGTAATCATTCAATAATTCAATCCACCTACGCTGCCTCATATTCAGTTGTTTCTGATTAAATATGTGTTGAAGACTTTTGTGGTCGGTATATATAATACTTTTGACCCCATATAAGTAGTGCCTCCAAGTCTTTAATGCGAAAACAACCGCGCCTAATTCCAAATCATGCGTCGTATAATTTTGTTCGTGAATCTTCAATTGTCTAGACGCATAAGCAATCACCTTCGTTCGTTGCATTAATACACAACCGAGACCTTGCTTTGATGCATCACAATAAATCACAAAATCATCATTCCCTTCAGGCAATGACAATATAGGTGCCGTAGTTAGCTTTTTCTTCAATAACTGAAACGCTTTCTCTTGTTCATCATTCCATTCAAATTTCTTCCCTTTATGCGTTAATGCAGTCAAGGGTTTTGCTATTCTGGAAAAGTCTTGGATGAACCTTCTGTAGTAACCAGCTAGTCCTAAAAACTGGCGTATGTGTTTCGGAGTTTTCGGGGTTTCCCACTTTTCAACAGTTTCTATCTTTGCCGGATCCACCTTAATACCTTCTTTGTTCACTATGTGACCGAGGAATTGAACTTCTTCCAACCAAAATGCACACTTTGAAAACTTAGCGTACAATTCTTCCTTCCTCAATACTTCTAACACCTTTCTCAAATGTTCACCGTGTTCTTGGTCATTCTTTGAGTAAATAAGTATGTCATCATTGAAAACAATGACAAACTTGTCAAGGTATGGTCCACACACTCGGTTCATAAGGTCCATGAACACAGCTGGTGCATTAGTTAAACCAAACGGCATGACCATAAACTCGTAATGACCGTAACGTGTTCTGAAAGCAGTCTTTGGAATATCATCTTCTTTCACCCGCATTTGATGATACCCGGAACGTAAGTCAATCTTTGAATAAACAGACGAGCCTTGTAGTTGATCAAATAAGTCATCGATTCTCGGTAGTGGGTAGCGGTTCTTGATGGTAAGTTTGTTCAACTCTCGGTAGTCGATACACAACCTGAATGTACCATCTTTCTTCTTGACAAACAAAACAGGAGCTCCCCACGGTGATGTGCTTGGTCGAATGAAACCACGCTCTAAAAGTTCTTGTAATTGGCTTTGTAGTTCTTTCATCTCGCTGGGTGCGAGTCTGTAAGGAGCACGAGCTATTGGTGCAGCTCCTGGTACAAGATCTATTTGAAATTCAACGGATCGATGTGGGGGTAATCCCGGTAATTCTTTCGGAAATACATCAGGAAATTCTTTTGCGACGGGAACATCATTGATGCTCTTTTCTTCAGTTTGTACTTTCTCGACGTGTGCTAGAACAGCATAGCAACCTTTTCTTATTAGTTTTTGTGCCTTCAAATTACTAATAAGATGTAGCTTCGTGTTGCCCTTTTCTCCGTACACCATTAAGGGTTTTCCTTTTTCTCGTATAATGCGAATTGCATTTTTGTAACAAACGATCTCCGCTTTCACTTCTTTCAACCAGTCCATACCGATTATCACATCAAAACTCCCTAACTCTACTGGTATCAAATCAATCTTAAATGTTTCGCTAACCAGTTTAATTTCTCGATTCCGACATATATTATCTGCTGAAATTAATTTACCATTTGCTAATTCGAGTAAAAATTTACTATCCAAAGGCGTCAATGGACAACTTAATTTAGCACAAAAATCTCTACTCATATAGCTTCTATCCGCACCCGAATCAAATAAAACGTAAGCAGATTTATTGTCAATAAGAAACGTACCCGTAACAAGCTCCGGGTCTTCCTGTGCCTCTGCCGCATTAATATTGAAAACTCTTCCACGGCCTTGTCCATTCGTGTTCTCCTGGTTCGGGCAATTTCTAATAATGTGGCCCGGTTTTCCACATTTATAACAAACTACATTGGCATAACTTGCTCCGACACTACTTGCTCCGCCATTACTCGTTCTGACACCATTTGTTCCTTTCGTTCTATTAACCCCTGGTCCGTAGACCTCACACTTCGCTGCGCTATGACCATTTCTTTTACACTTGTTGCAAAATTTGGTGCAGAACCCCGAGTGATTCTTTTCACACCTTTGGCATAGCTGCTTCTGATTGTTGTTGTTGTTGCGGTTATTATTGTTGTTGGGATGATTGTTGTAGTTGATGTTGTTGTTGTTGTTGTTGTTGTTGTTGTTGTTGTTGTTGGGCCGTTTGTTGTAGTTGCGATTGATGTTGCGATTGTTGGGATAATTGTTGCGATTATTGTTGTAATTGATGTTGTTGTTGTATTGGTGATTCTTATCACCGTTTTCCTCCCACTTTCTTTTGACTTGCTTCACATTGGCCTCTTCAGCAGTCTGTTCTTTAATTCTTTCTTCAATCTGGTTTACGAGTTTGTGAGCCATTCTACATGCCTGTTGTATGGAGGCGGGCTCGTGTGAACTTATATCTTCTTGGATTCTTTCCGGTAATCCTTTCACAAACGCGTCGATCTTCTCTTCCTCATCTTCGAATGCTCCCGGACACAATAGGCACAATTCTGTGAATCGTCTTTCGTACGTGGTAATATCAAATCCTTGGGTTCGTAACCCTCTAAGTTCTGTCTTGAGCTTATTGACCTCGGTTCTGGGACGGTACTTCTCGTTCATCAAGTGCTTGAATGCTGACCACGGTAGTGCGTACGCATCGTCTTGTCCCACTTGCTCTAGATAGGTATTCCACCATGTTAACGCAGAACCTGTGAAGGTATGCGTAGCGTACTTTACTTTGTCCTCTTCAGTACACTTACTTATGGCAAACACCGATTCGACCTTCTCGGTCCACCGTTTCAATCCGATCGGTCCTTCGGTTCCATCAAATTCCAAAGGTTTGCAGGCAGTGAATTCTTTGTAGGTGCATCCTACACGATTTCCTGTACTGCTAGATCTAAGGTTATTGTTGGTATGTAGCGCAGCCTGTACTGCGGCTATGTTTGAAGCTAGAAAAGTACGGAATTCCTCTTCATTCATATTCACGGTGTGTCGAGTAGTCGGTGCCATTTCCTTCAAAATAGTTAAATGGAACAAGTTAATCATACAAAATATTAAGAGTAGTTAATAGTATTTCGTAGCATAATATGAACTCATTTATAAAAGCTTTTTCTTCATATTAGCGTTTTATAAGTTTAAATTCGGGTAGTACCTACCCGTTAAGTTCATACTTAGTAGCTAATATACAATTCAACTACTACAATTCTATATGAAAAACTGATTATAATAATATTTCGCGTTCAAACTTTTATACAATATTTTACAAACTTACAATACCGCTTATTTTACATAAAGCATGAAATATAGCACACAATAACTTTGATACAAGATAGTTGTGAAGATAATTCTAGCTATTACACAAGTCGTTCAGCAAAGGCAATAAAGACACGTAATTCATACGTCCAGAAACAAGTCATGCATTCTGGTTTTACTAGGACTACTTCCCATCCTTGGTCTTGTGCAACAACCGTTATGGCTGTTGATAAGACAGCGTGTTGTAACGTCGTCAAAGGGACGAGGGTTACGTAATGACCAACAGTCTCGTAATAACCTAAAAACCTCATTTCTTATCCCAATTACCGACTCCGTTACTTGTGGGAACGTTTTGTTTAATAGTTGTAGCCCGATGTTCTTGTTCTCACTTTGGTGAGAAGCGAACATTACTAAACCGTAAGCATAACATGCTTCTTTATGTTGCATGTTAGCCGCTTTTTCTAAATCACGAAGTCCTATATTCGGATATACTGAGTCAAAATAATTTCTTAACCCGTTGCGTAAAATAGCATTTGGGTTCCCCGCAATATATGCGTCAAAGTAAACACATCGTAACTTATGGATTTCCCAATGTGATATCCCCCATCTTCTGAACGAAAGCCTTTTATAAACCAAGGCATTCTTGGAACGTTCTTCGAATGTCTTACAAACTGATCTCGCCTTAAATAGTTGTGCCGAGAAATTCTGACCGACTCTAGACAAGATTTCATCAATCATGTCTCCGGGTAGGTCTCTTAAAATATTGGGTTGTCTATCCATTTTGTATTTTTATACTGTAAAATAGACAAGAGTTAGATTCATAAAAAAAATACTTATTAATACAAGCAATTTTTACATATATCATAAAGCATAAGCACACTATATTACATATATTACACCACACGAATATAACTATCTTATTCCGACTCGCTCGTTTCTTCTTGTTCGGTTTTGGTTCGTTTTGCCAAGTTTCTAGGGATATATGATGTTCTCCTAATACGAGCTGTCGTTGTCCACATTGGTTTAGAAAAACCTGGTGGTTTAGAGGTTCCCGGTTCATTGTTACAACTTAAGGACTTCGGGCGTTGACGATACATATAAAGTTCATCGGGGTTGGAATTAGATTTCTCTATTTTTATGCCCTTTCCCTTATTATTTTCTTTTGCCTTTTTAAATTCAGTTGGGGTAATTTCTATAACATCATCGGAATTCTCGTCGGAATCCGATTCATCGGAGAATTGGTAATCCTCCCAATATTTTGCTTCCTTGGCGGAAACACCATTGACCATAATTAACCTTGGTCGGTTGGTTGAGGATTTTCTTTTACTTAACTGTTTTATTATTTCCCCCACCGGTTCTATTTCTTCATCCGGTTCCGATTCTTCTTCCGGTTCCGATTCTTCTTCCGGTTCCGACTCTTCTTCCGGTTCCTCTTCGGGAACTTGTGAATCAGTCCACGAATCATTCCAATTTACATTTGACTCTTCATTATTATTAGGTGAGTCAATGGGACTTGTTCTAGAGGTAGACATCTATCACATAATATCAAACGCGTTAAGAGATTAATATATCACATAATATTCACATGTTAAAAATATATAGTTTCCAACAAAATTTGTTAAGCAATCATTTTTCAAGTAAACACGGTCGAAGTCCAGACTCACTAATGCATCCTAACAAACTCGATAAGACACACTAATGAAAAATTCTGGTTCTCTAAGACCAACGCTCTGATACCAACTGAAATGTCCCGTTCTTATTGATTAAAAACGTTCCATATTAATTGATTTCGTTGCGAGGTTTTGACCTCTATATGAGACGTTTTTCAAAGACTGCATTCATTTTTAAAACAAACCATAACCTTTATTTCATAAATAAAGGTTTAAAAAGCTTTACGTAGATTATCAAATAATGATAATTTAAAATATCCTGTTTATACATGACCATTACATAATGGTTTACAATACAAATATGTTACATCGAAATCAGTTTCTTGAATGCATTTTTACACAATATCATACAAACATGGACTCCAAATCTTGTCCTTATTTTAGTATGCAACAGCGGAAGCTCTTAATATTCACCTGAGAATAAACATGCTTTAAACGTCAACAAAAATGTTGGTGAGTTATAGGTTTAACCTATATATATCAAATCGTAACAATAGACCACAAGATTTCATATTTTAATACACATCCCATACATAGAGATAAAAATCATTCATATGGTGAACACCTGGTAACCGACATTAACAAGATGCATGTATAAGAATATCCCCATCATTCCGGGACACCCTTCGGATATGATATAAATTTCGAAGTACTAAAGCATCCGGTTCTTTGGATGGGGTTTGTTAGGCCCAATAGATCTATCTTTAGGATTCGCGTCAATTAGGGTGTCTGTTCCCTAATTCTTAGATTACCAGATTAATAAAAAGGGGCATATTCGATTTCGATAATTCAACCATAGAATGTAGTTTCACGTACTTGTGTCTATTTTGTAAATCATTTATAAAACCTGCATGTATTCTCATCCCAAAAATATTAGATTTTAAAAGTGGGACTATAACTCACTTTCACAGATTTTTACTTCGTCGGGAAGTAAGACTTGGCCACTGGTTGATTCACGAACCTATAACAATATATACATATATATCAAAGTATGTTCAAAATATATTTACAACACTTTTAATATATTTTGATGTTTTAAGTTTATTAAGTCAGCTGTCCTCGTTAGTAACCTACAACTAGTTGTCCACAATTAGATGTACAGAAATAAATCGATAAATATTATCTTGAATCAATCCACGACCCAGTGTATACGTATCTCAGTATTGATCACAACTCAAACTATATATATTTTGGAATCAACCTCAACCCTGTATAGCTAACTCCAACATTCACATATAGAGTGTCTATGGTTGTTCCGAAATATATATAGATGTGTCGACATGATAGGTCGAAACATTGTATACGTGTCTATGGTATCTCAAGATTACATAATATACAATACAAGTTGATTAAGTTATGGTTGGAATAGATTTGTTACCAATTTTCACGTAGCTAAAATGAGAAAAATTATCCAATCTTGTTTTACCCATAACTTCTTCATTTTAAATCCGTTTTGAGTGAATCAAATTGCTATGGTTTCATATTGAACTCTATTTTATGAATCTAAATAGAAAAGTATAGGTTTATAGTCGGAAAAATATGTTACAAGTCGTTTTTGTAAAGGTAGTCATTTCAGTCGAAAGAACGACGTCTAGATGACCATTTTAGAAAACATACTTCCACTTTGAGTTTAATCATAATTTTTGGATATAGTTTCATGTTCATAATAAAAATCATTTTCTCAGAATAACAACTTTAAAATCAAAGTTTATCATAGTTTTTAATTAACTAACCCAAAACAGCCCGCGGTGTTACTACGACGGCGTAAATCCGGTTTTACGGTGTTTTTCGTGTTTCCAGTTTTTAAATCATTAAGTTAGCATATCATATAGATATAGAACATGTGTTTAGTTGATTTTAAAAGTCAAGTTAGAAGGATTAACTTTTGTTTGCGAACAAGTTTAGAATTAACTAAACTATGTTCTAGTGATTACAAGTTTAAACCTTCGAATAAGATAGCTTTATATGTATGAATCGAATGATGTTATGAACATCATTACTACCTTAAGTTCCTTGGATAAACCTACTGGAAAAGAGAAAAATGGATCTAGCTTCAATGGATCCTTGGATGGCTCGAAGTTCTTGAAGCAGAATCATGACACGAAAACAAGTTCAAGTAAGATCATCACTTGAAATATGATTGTTATAGTTATAGAAATTGAACCAAAGTTTGAATATGATTATTACCTTGTATTAGAATGATAACCTACTGTAAGAAACAAAGATTTCTTGAGGTTGGATGATCACCTTACAAGATTGGAAGTGAGCTAGCAAACTTGAAAGTATTCTTGATTTTATGAAACTAGAACTTTTGGAATTTATGAAGAACACTTAGAACTTGAAGATAGAACTTGAGAGAGATCAATTAGATGAAGAAAATTGAAGAATGAAAGTGTTTGTAGGTGTTTTTGGTCATTGGTGTATGGATTAGATATAAAGGATATGTAATTTTGTTTTCATGTAAATAAGTCATGAATGATTACTCATATTTTTGTAATTTTATGAGATATTTCATGCTAGTTGCCAAATGATGGTTCCCACATGTGTTAGGTGACTCACATGGGCTGCTAAGAGCTGATCATTGTAGTGTATATACCAATAGTACATACATCTAAAAGCTGTGTATTGTACGAGTACGAATACGGGTGCATACGAGTAGAATTGTTGATGAAACTGAACGAGGATGTAATTGTAAGCATTTTTGTTAAGTAGAAGTATTTTGATAATTGTATTGAAGTCTTTCAAAAGTGTATAAATACATATTAAAACACTACATGTATATACATTTTAACTGAGTCGTTAAGTCATCGTTAGTCGTTACATGTAAGTGTTGTTTTGAAACCTTTAGGTTAACGATCTTGTTAAATGTTGTTAACCCAATGTTTATAATATCAAATGAGATTTTAAATTATTATATTATCATGATATTATCATGTATGAATATCTCTTAATATGATATATATATACATTAAATGTCTTTACAACGATAATCGTTACATATATGTCTCGTTTAAAAATCATTAAGTTAGTAGTCTTGTTTTTACTTAATGATATGTTTACTTATCATAGTATCATGTTAACTATATATATATCCATATATATGTCATCATATAGTTTTTACAAGTTTTAACGTTCGTGAATCACCGGTCAACTTGGGTGGTCAATTGTCTATATGAAACATATTTCAATTAATCAAGTCTTAACAAGTTTGATTGCTTAACATGTTGGAAACATTTAATCATGTAAATATCAATCTCAATTAATATATATAAACATGGAAAAGTTCGGGTCACTACACACTACAACTATCTCACCACTAACTACAAAACGTTGCTGCTTTTTTAACGTCTTAGTTTTATTGTTCGAGTATTTTTAGGCGCCTTTTTATTTCTCTAGATTCATAACCTTATTTTTGTTTTTGTTTCTAAATTTCATATTGAATGTGAATATATGAGAGTTTAGTTTCGTTTTGATGATAATAAATGGCCGCAAAACACATATTTGAAGTCACTACATTCCCCACAAAATCGGGCAAAATTTTGTAGAGAATTTTTCGAAATATTTTCAATTGCAGATTAGGCCCATTTTCGCAAGATAACTAGAAAACAGCGCTACGAACAAGACTTCCTAAAGGATTTCCCCCATTCAAAGCAGTTTAGATGCCGAAAATGACATTTTACTATTTTTAAATGTGAATTTTACACTTTTAGATCTTACGATAAGTAATACTTTCACATGTGAATTGTTGTGCCTGTTTAAATATCACTATGATACTTGTTTTTATTTAATATTGTAATTAGGTACATCGAATATCATGTTGGGGATAATATCTCACCACTATCTACTATACGTTGCTACTTTTATAATGTCTTGGTTTTATTGTTCGAGTATTTTTAGCCGCTATTATATTTATCTAGATTCATAACCTTATTTTTGTTTTTGTTTTTAAATGTCATATTGAATGAGAATATATGAGAGTGTAGTTTCATTTTGATGATATTTAATGGTCGCAAACACATATTTGAAGTCACCACATTCCTCACAAAATCGGGCAAAAATTTTGTGGAGAATTTTTCGAATAATTTTTAATTGCAGATTAAGCCTATTTTCGCAAGATAACTAGAAAACGGCACTACGATCAAGACTTCCTTAAGGCATTCCTCCCGTTCGAAGCAGTTTAGATGCCGGAAATGACATTCTACTAATTTTAAATGTGAATTTTGCACTTTTAGATCTTACGATAAGTAATACTTTCACATGTGAATTGTTGTGCCTGTTTAAATACAAATATGATACTTGTTTTTATTTAATATTGTATTTAGGTACATCGAAAATCATGTTGGGGCTACTATCTCATCACTAGCTACAAAACGTTGCTGCTTTTATAACGTCTTGGTTTTATTGTTCGAGTAATTTTAGCCGCTTTTTTTATTTCTCTAAATTCATAACCTTATTTTTGTTTTTGTTTCTAAATTTCACATTGAATACGAATATATGAGATTGTATTTTCGTTTTGATGATAATTAATGGCCGCAAAACACATATTTGAAGTCACTACATTCCCCACAAAATCGGGCAAACTTTTGTGAAGAATTTTTCGAAAAATTTTCAATTGCAGATTAGGCCCATTTTCGCAATATAACTAGAAAATGGCGTTACGAGCAAGACTTCCTAAAGTCATTCCCCCATTCGAAGAAGTTTAGATGCCGAAAATGACAATTTACTATTTTTAAATGTAAATTTTGCACGTTTAGATATTACTATAAGTAATACTTTCACATGTGAATTGTTGTGCATGTTTAAATACCAGTATGATACTTGTTTTATTTAATATTGTATTTAAATACATCGAAAATCATGTTGGAGCTACTATCTCACCACTAGCTACAAAACGTTGCTGCTTTTATAACGTCTTGATTTTATTGTTCGAGTGTTTTTAGCTTCTTTTTTATTTCTCTAGATTTATCACCTTTTTTTTTGTTTTTATTTCTAAATTTCATTTTGAATGCGAATATATGATAGTGTAGTTTCATTTTGATGATAATTAATAGCCGCAAAACACATATTTGAATTCACTACATTCCCCACAAAATCGGGTAAAATTTTGTTGTACATTTTTTGAAAAATTTTCAATTGCAGATTAGGCCCATTTTCGCAAGATAATTATAAAACGGCGCTACGAGCAAGACTTCCGAAAGGCTTTTCCCCGTTCGAAGCAGTTTAGATGCTAAAAAGGACATTTTACTATTTTTAAATGTGAATTTTGCACTTTTAGATCTTACGATAAATAATACTTTCACAAGTGAATTGTTGTGCCTGTTTAAATACCACTATGATACTTGTTTTTTTATTTAATATTGTATTTAGGTACATCGAAAATCTTGTTGGGGCTACTATCTTACCACTAGCTACAAAACGTTGCTGCTTTTATAACGTCTTGATTTTATTGTTCGAGTATTTTTAGCCGCTTTTTTATTTCTCTAGATTCATAACCTTATTTTTGTTTTTTTCTAAATTTCGTATTGAATGCGAATATATGAGAGCGTACTTTCATTTTGATGATAATTAATGGCAGCAAAACACATATTTGAAGTCACTACATTCCCCACAAAATTGGGCAAAATTTTGTGGAGAATTTTACGAAAAATTTTCAATTGCAGATTAGGCTCATTTTCGCAAGATAACTAGAAAACGGCACTACGAGCAAGACTTCCTTCAGGCTTTCCCCCGTTCGAAGCAGTTTAGATACCGAAGATGACATTTTACTATTTTTAAATGTGAATTTTGCACGTTTAGATCTTACGATAAGTAATACTTTCACATGTGAATTGTTGTGCATGTTTAAATACCATTATGATACTTGTTTTTATTTAATATTGTAGTTAGATACATTGAAAATCATGTTGGGGCTACTATCTCACCACTAGCTACAAAACGTTGCTGCTTTTATAACGTTTTGGTTTTATTGTTAGAGTTTTTTAGCCGTTTTTTTAATTCTCTAGATTCAGAACCTTATTTTTGATTTTGTTTCTAAATTTCATATTGAATGCGAATATATGAGAGTGTAGTTTTGTTTTGATGATAATTGATGGCGTCAAAACATATTTTTGAAGTCACTACATTCCCCACAAAATCGGGCAAAATTTTGTGGAGAATTTTCCAAAAAATTTTCAATTGTAGATTAGGCCCATTTTCGCAAGATAACTAGAAAACGGTGCTACGAGCAAGACCTCTTTAAGGATTTTTCCAGTTCGAAGCAGATTAGATGCCGAAAATGACATTTTACTATTTTTGAATTTTGCACTTTTAGATCTTACGTTAAGTTATACTTTCACAAATGAATTGTTGTGCCTGTTTAAATACCACTATGATACTTGTTTTTATTTAATATTGTATTCATGTACATCGAAAATCATGTTGGGGCTACTATCTCACCACTAGCTACAAATCGTTGCTTCTTTTATAACGTTTTGGTTTTATTGTTCGAGTATTTTTAGCCGCTTTTTTATTTCTCTACATTTATAACCTTATATTTGATTTGTTTCTAAATTTCATATTGACTGCGAATACATGCGAGTGTAGTTTTGGTTTGATGATAATTAATGGCCGTAAAACACATATTTAAAGTCACTACATTCCCCACAAAATCGAACAAAATTTTGTAGAGAATTTTCAGAAAAAGTTTCAATCGCAAATTAGGCCCATTTTTGCAAGATACCTAAAAAACGACGCTAGGAACAAGACTTCCTTAATGCTTTCCCTCGTTCGAAGCAGTTTAGATGCCGAAAATGACATTTTACTATTTTTAAATGCAAATTTGGCACTTTTAGATCTTACGATAAGTAATACTTTCACATGTGAATTGTTATGCATGTTTAAATACCACTATGATACTTATTTTTATTTAATATTGTATTTAAGTACATCGAAAATCATGTTGGGGCTACTATCTCACCACTAGCTACATAACGTTGATGCTTTTATAACGTCTGGGTTTTATTGTTCGTGTATTTTTAGCCGTTTTTTTATTTCTCTACATTCATAACCTTATTTTTGATTTTGTTTCTAAATTTCATATTGAATGCGAATATATGAGAGTGTATTTTTGTTTTGATTTTAATTAATGGCCTCAAAACACATATTTGAATCACTACATTCTCCACAAAATCGGGCAAAATTTTGTGGAGAATTTTTCAAAAAAATTTCAACTACAGATTATGCCAATTTTCGCAAGATAACTAGAAAACGGCGATACGAGCAAGACTTCCTTAAGGCTTTCCCCCGTTCAAAGCAATTTAGATGTCGAAAATGACATTTTTCTATTTTTAAATGTGAATTTTGCACTTTTAGATCTTACGATGAGTAATACTTTCACATGTGAATTGTTGTGACTGTTTAAATACCACTAGGATACTTGTTTTTATTTAATATTGAATTTAGGTACATCGAAAATCATGTTGGAGCTACTATCTCACCACTAGCTACAAAACGTTGCTGCTTTTATAACGTCTTGGTTTTATTATTCGTGTAATTTTAGCCGCTTTTTTTTTATTTCTCAACATTCATAACCTTATTTTTGATTTTGTTTTAAAATTTCATAATGAATGCGAATATATGAGAGTGTAGTTTCATCTTGATGATAATTAATGGCTGCAAAACACATATTTGATATTACTACATTCCCCACAAAATCGGGCAAAATTTTGTGGAGAATTTCCCGAAAAATTTTCGATGGCAGATTAGGCCCATTTTCGTAAGATAACTAGAAAATGACGCGCTACGAGCAAGACTTCCTTAAGGATTTCCCCCGTTCGAAGTAGTTTAGATGCCGAAAATGACATTTTACTATTTTTAAATGTGAATTTTGCACTTTTAAATATTATGATAAGTAATACTTTCACATGTGAATTATTGTGCCTGTTTAAATACTACTATGATACTTGTTTTTATTTAATATTGTATTTAGGCACATCAAAAATCATGTTGGGTCTACTATCTCACCACTAGCTACAAAACGTTGCTGCTTTTTTAACGTCTTGTTTTATTGTTCGAGTATTTTTAGGCGCATTTTTATTTCTCCAGATTCATATCCTTATTTTGATTTTGTTTCTATATTTCAAATTGAATGCGAATATATGAGAGTGTAGTTTTGTTTTTGATAATAATTAATGGCCTCAAAACATATATGTGAAGTCACTACATTCTCCACAAAATCGGGCAAAATTTTGTGGAGAATTTTTCGAAAAATTTTCAATTGCAGATTAGGCCCATTTTCGCAAGATAACTAGAAAACGGTGCTACGGGCAAGACTTCCTTAAGGCTTTCCCCCGTTCGAAGCTGTTTAGATGCCGAAAATGAGATTTTACTATTTTTAAATGTGAGTTTTGCACTTTTAGATATTACGATAAGTAATACTTTCACATGTGAATTTTTGTGCCTGTTTCAATACCACTATGATACTTGTTTTTATTTAATATTGTATTTAGGTACATCTAAAATCATGTTGGGGCTACTATCTCACCACTAGCTACAAAACGTTGCTGCTTTTATAACGTCTTGGTTTTATTGTTCGAGTATTTTTAGCCGCTTTTTTATTTCTCTATATTCATAATCTTATTTTTGATTTTATTTATATATTTCATATTGAATGCGAATATATGAGAGTGTAGTTTTGTTTTGATAATAATTAATGGCCGCAAAACACATATTTGAAGTCACTACATTTCCTACAAAATCGGGCAAAATTTTGTGGAGAATTTTATGGAAAATTTCAATTGCAGATTAGGCCCATTTTCGCAAGATAACTAGAAAACGGAGATACGAGCAAGACTTCCTTAAGGCTTTCCCCCGTTCAAAGCAATTTAGATGCAGAAAATGACATTTTACTATTTTTAAATGTGAATTTTGCACTTTTAGATCTTACGATAAGTAATACTTTCAAATGTGAATTGTTGTGCCTGTTTAAATACCACCAGGATACATGTTTTTATTTAATATTGTATTTAGGTACATCGAAAATCATGTTGGGGCTACTATCTCACCACTAGCTACAAAACGTTGCTGCTTTTATAACGTCTTGTTTTATTGTTCGTGTATTTTTAGCCGCTTTTTTTTGTTTCTCTACATACATAACCTTAGTTTTGATTTTGTTTATAAATTTCATAATAAATGCGAATATATGAGAGTGTAGTTTTGTTTTGATAATAATTAATGGCTGCAAAACACATATTTGAAGTCACTACATTCCCCACAATCGAACAAAATTTTGTGGAGAATTTTTTAAAAAATTTTCAATTGCAGTTTAGGCCCATTTTCGCAAGATAACTAGAAAACGGCACTATGGGCAAGACTTTCTTAAGGCTTATCCCCGTTCGAAGCTGTTTAGATGCCGAAAATGACATTTTACTATTTTTAAATGTGATTTTTGTACTTTTGGATATTACGATAAGTAATACTTTCACATGTGAATTCTTTTGCCTGTTCCAATACCACTATGATACTTGTTTATTATTTAATATTGTATTTAGTTACATCGAATATATGAGAGTGTAGTTTCATCTTGATGATAATTAATGGCTGCAAAACACATATTTGATATTACTACATTCTCCACAAAATCGGGCAAAATTTTGTGGAGAATTTTCCAAAAAAATTTCGATGGCAGATTAGGCCCATTTTCGCAAGATAACTAGAAAATGACGTGCTACGAGCAAGACTTCCTTAAGGCTTTCCCCCGTTCGAAGTAGTTTAGATGCTGAAAATGACATTTTACTATTTTTAAATGTGAATTTTGCACTTTTAAATATTATGATAAGTAATACTTTCACATGTGAATTATTGTGCCTGTTTAAATACTACTATGATACTTGTTTTTATTTAATATTGTATTTAGGCACATCAAAAATCATGTTGGGTCTACTATCTCACCACTAGCTACAAAACGTTGCTGCTTTTTTAACGTCTTGTTTTATTGTTCTAGTATTTTTAGGCGCATTTTTATTTCTCCAGATTCATATCCTTATTTTGATTTTGTTTCTATATTTCAAATTGAATGCGAATATATGAGAGTGTAGTTTTGTTTTGATAATAATTAATGGCCTCAAAACATATATGTGAAGTCACTACATTCTCCACAAAATCGGGCAAAATTTTGTGGAGAATTTTTCGAAAAATTTTCAATTGCAGATTAGGCCCATTTTCGCAAGATAACTAGAAAACGGTGCTACGGGCAAGACTTCCTTAAGGCTTTCCCCCGTTCGAAGCTGTTTAGATGCCGAAAATAAGATTTTACTATTTTTAAATGTGAGTTTTGCACTTTTAGATATTACGATAAGTAATACTTTCACATGTGAATTTTTGTGCCTGTTTCAATACCACTATGATACTTGTTTTTATTTAATATTGTATTTTGGTACATCGAAAATCATGTTGGGGCTACTATCTCACCACTAGCTAGAAAACGTTTCTGCTTTTATAACGTCTTGGTTTTATTGTTCGAGTATTTTTAGCCGCTTTTTTATTTCTCAAGATTCATAATCTTATTTTTGATTTTATTTATATATTTCATATTGAATGCGAATATATGAGAGTGTAGTTTTGTTTTGATAATAATTAATGGCCGCAAAACACATATTTGAAGTCACTACATTTCCTACAAAATCGGGCAAAATTTTGTGGAGAATTTTATGGAAAATTTCAATTGCAGATTAGGCCCATTTTCGCAAGATAACTAGAAAACGGTGATACGAGCAAGACTTCCTTAAGGCTTTCCCCCGTTCAAAGCAATTTAGATGCATAAAATGACATTTTACTATTTTTAAATGTGAATTTTGCACTTTTAGATCTTACGATAAGTAATACTTACAAATGTGAATTGTTGTGCCTGTTTAAATACCACTAGGATACATGTTTTTATTTAATATTGTATTTAGGTACATCGAAAATCATGTTGGGGCTACTATCTCACCACTAGCTACAAAACGTTGCTGCTTTTATAACGTCTTGTTTTATTGTTCGTGTATTTTTAGCCGCTTTTTTTTTTTGTTTCTCTACATTCATAACCTTAGTTTTGATTTTGTTTATAAATTTCATAATAAATGCGAATATATGAGAGTGTAGTTTTGTTTTGATAATAATTAATGGCTGCAAAACACATATTTGAAGTCACTACATTCCCCACAAAATCGAACAAAATTTTGTGGAGAATTTTTTAAAAAATTTTCAATTGCAGTTTAGGCCCATTTTCGCAAGATAACTAGAAAACGGCACTATGGGCAAGACTTTCTTAAGGCTTATCCCCGTTCGAAGCTGTTTAGATGCCGAAAATGACATTTTACTATTTTTAAATGTGATTTTTGCACTTTTGGATATTACGATAAGTAATACTTTCACATGTGAATTCTTTTGCCTGTTCCAATACCACTATGATACTTGTTTATTATTTAATATTGTATTTAGGTACATCGAAAATCATGTTGGGGCTCCTATCTCACCACTAGCTACAAAACGTTGCTGCTTTTATAACGTCTTGGTTTTATTGTTCGTGTATTTTTAGCATCTTTTTTTATTTCTCTAGATTCATAATCTTGTTTTTGATTTTGTTTCTAAATTTCATTGTGAATGCGAATATATAAGAGTGTAGTTTCATTTTGATGATAATTAATGGCCGCAAAACACATATTTGAAGTCACTACATTCACATAAAATGGGGCAAAAATTTGTGGAGAATTTTTCGAAAAATTTTCAATTACAGATTAGGCACATTTTCGCAAGATAACTAGAAAAAGGCGCTACGAGCAAGACTTCCTTAATGTTTTCCCCATTCGAAGCAGTTTAGATGCCAAAAATGACATTTTACTATTTTTAAAAGTGAATTTTGCACTTTTAGATATTACGATAAGTAATACTTTCACATGAGAATTGTTGTGCCTGTTTAAATACTACTATGATACTTGTTTTTATTTAATATTGTATTTAGGTACATAAAAAATCATGTTAGGGCTACTATCTCACCACTAGCTACAAAACGTTGCTGCTTTTATAACGTCTTGGTTTTATTGTTCGAGTATTTTTAGTCGCTTTTTTTATTTCTCTAGATTCAAAACCTTATTTTTGATTTTGTTTCTAAATTTCATTTTAAATGCGAATATATGAGAGTGTAGTTTCGTTTTGATGATAATTAATGGCCGTAAAACACATATTTGAAGTCACTACATTCCCTACATAATCGGGCAAATTTTTGAGGAGAATTTTCCGAAAAATTTTCAATTGCATATTAGGCCCATTTTCGCAAGATAACTAGAAAACGGTGCTACGAGCAAGACTTCCCTAAGTCTTTTCCTCGTTCAAAGCAGTTTAGATGCCGAAAATGACATTTTACTATTTTTAAATGTGAATTTTGCACTTTTAGATATTACGATAAGTAATACTTACACATGTGAATTGTTGTGCCTGTTTAAATACCACTATGATACTTGTTTTTATTTAATATTGTATTTCGGTACATCAAAAATCATGTTGGGTATACTATATCACCACTAGCTACAAAACGTTGTTGCTTTTATAACGTATTGGATTTATTGTTCGAGTATTTTTAGCCGCTTTTTTATATCTCTATCTTCATATCCCTATTTTTTTGATTTTGTTTCTATATTTCATATTGAATGCGAATATATGAGAGTGTAGTTTTGTTTTGATAATAATTAATGGCCGCAAAACACATATTTGAAGTCACCACATTTCCCACAAAATCGGGCAAAGATTTGTGGAGAATTTTCCGAAAAATTTTCAATTGCAGATTAGGCCAAATTTCGCAAGATAACTAGAAAACGGCGCTACGGGCAAGACTTCCTTAAGGCTTTCCCCCGTTCGAAGCTGTTTAAATGCCGAAAATAACATTTTACTATTTTTAAATGTGAATTTTGCACTTTTAGATATTACGATAAGTAATACTTTCACATGTGAATTGTTGTGCCTGTTTAAATACCACTATGATACTTGTTTTTATTTAATATTGTATTTAGATACATCGAAAATCATGTTGGGGATACTATCTCACCACTAGCTACAAAACGTTGCTGCTTTTATAACGTCTTGGTTTTATTGTTGGAGTATTTTTAGCCGCTTTTTTTATTTCTCTAGATTCATAACCTTATTTTTTATTTTATTTTTAAATTTTATATTGAATGCGAATATATGATAGTGTAGTTTCGTTTTGATGATAATTAATGGCCGCAAAACACATATTTGAAGTCACTACATTCGCCACAAAATCGGGCAAAATCTTGTAGAGAATTTTTCGAAAAAATTTCATTTGCAGATTAGTCCCATTTTCGCAAGATAACTAGAAAATTGCGCTACGAGCAAGACTTCCTTAAGGCTTTCCCCCGTTCGAAGCAGTTTAGATGCCGATAATGACATTTTACTATTTTTAAATGTGAATTTCGCGCTTTTAGATATTACGATAAGTAATAATTTCACATGTGAATTGTTGTGCCTATTTATATACCACTATGATACTTGTTTTTATTTAATATTGTATTTAGGTAAATCGAAAATCATGTTGGGGCTACTATCTCACCACTAGCTACAAAACGTTGCTGCTTTTATAACGCCTTGGTTTTATTGTTCGAGTACTTTTAGCCGCTTTTTTATTTCTCTAGATTCATATCCTTATTTTTGATTTTGTTTCTATATTTCATATTGAATGCGAATATATGAGAGTGTAGTTTTGTTTTGATAATATTTAATGGCCTCAAAACACATATTTGAAGTCACCACGTTTCTCACAAAATCGGGCAAAATTTTGTGGAGAATTTTTCGAAAATTTTCAATTGTAGATTAGGCTCATTTTCGCAAGATAACTAGAAAACGGCACTACGGGCAATACTTCCTTAAGGCTTTTCCCCGTTCGAAGCTGTTTAGATGCCGAAAATGACATTTTACTATTTTTAAATGTGAATTTAGCACTTTTAGATATTACGATAAGTAATACTTTCACTTGTGAATTATTGTGACTGTTTAAATACCATTATGATATTTGTTTTTATTTAATATTGTATTTAGGTACATCGAAAATCATGTTGGGGCTACTATCTCACCACTAGCTACAAAACGTTATTGCTTTTATAACGTCTTGGTTTTATTATTCGAGTATTTTTAGCCGCTTATTTTATTTCTCTAGATTCAAAACCTTATTTTGATTTTGTTTCTAAATTTCATATTGAATGCGAATATATGAGAGTGTAGTTTCGTTTTGATGATAATTAATGGCCGCAAACACATATTTGAAGTCACTACATTCCCCGAAAAATCGGGTAAAATTTCGTGGAGAATTTTTCGAAAATTTATAATTGCAGATTAGGCCCATTTTCGTAAGATAAATAGAAAACGCCTCTACGGGCAAGACTTCCTTAAGGCTTTCCCCCGTTCGAAGCAGTTTAGATGCCGAAAATGACATTTTACTTTTTTTAAATGTGAATTTTGCACTTTTAGATATTACGATAAGTAACACTTTCACATGTGAATTGTTATGCCTGTTTAAATACCACAATGATACTTGTTTTTATTTAATATTGTATTTAGGTACGTCAAAAATCATGTTGGGGCTAGTATCTCACTACTAGCTACAAAACGTTGATGCTTTTATAACGTCTTGGTTTTATTGTTCGTGTATTTTTAGCATCTTTTTTTATTTCTCTAGATTTATAATCTTATTTTTGATTTTGTTTCTAAATATCATTGTGAATGCGAATATATGAGAGTGTAGTTTCATTTTGATGATAATTAATGGCCGCAAAATACATATTTGAAGTCACTACATTCCCACAAAATGGGGCAAAATTTTGTGGAGAATTTTCCGAAAAATTTCAATTACAGATAAGGCACATTTTCGCAAGATAACTAGAAAAAGGCGCTACGAGCAAGACTTCCTTAAGGATTTCCCGAGTTCGAAGCTGTTTAGATTCCAAAAATGACATTTTACTATTTTTAAATGTGAATTTTGCACTTTTAGATATTACGATAAGTAATATACTTTCACATGTGAATTGTTGTGACTGTTTAAATACCACTATGATACTTGTTTTTTTTTAATATTGTATTTAGATACATCAAAAATCATGTTGGGGCTACTATCTCACCACTAGCTATAAAACGTTGCTGCTTTTATAACGTCTTGGTTTTATTGTTCGAGTATTTTTAGCCGCTTTTTTTATTTCTCTAGATTCAAAACCTTATTTTTGATTTTGTTTCTAAATTTCATATTGAATGCAAATATATGATAGTGTAGTTTCATTTTGATGCTAATTAATGCCCGCAAAACACATATTTGAAGTCACTACATTTCTCACAAAATCGGGCAAAATTTTGTGGAGAGTTTTTCCGAAAAATTTTCAATTGCAGATTAGGTTCATTTTCGCAAGATAACTAGAAAACGGCGCTACGGGCAAGTCTTCCTTAAGGCTTTCCCTCGTTCGAAGCTGTTTAGATGCCGAAAATGATATTTTACTATTTTTAAATGTGAATTTTTCACTTTTAGATATTACGATAAGTAATACTTTCACATGTGAATTGTTGTGCATGTTTAAATACCACTATGATACTTGTTTTTATTTGATATTGTATTTAGATACATCAAAAATCATGTTGGGGCTACTATCTCACCACTAACTACAAAACGTTGCTGCTTTTATAACGTCTTGGTTTTATTGTTCGAGTATTTTTAGCCGCTTTTTTTATTTCTCTAGATTCAAAACCTTATTTTTGATTTTGTTTCTAAATTTCATATTGAATGCGAATATATGAGAGTGTAGTTTCGTTTTGATGATAATTAATAGCCGCAAAACACATATTTGAAGTCACTACATTCCCCAGAAAATCGGACAAAATTTTGTGGACAAGTTTTCAAAACATTTTCAATTGCAGATTAGGCCCATTTTCGTAAGATAACTAGAAAACGGTGCTACGAGCAAGACTTCCTTAAGGCTTTCCCTCGTTCGAAGCAGTTTAGGTGTCGAAAATGATATTTTACTATTTTTAAATGTGAATTTGTCACTTTTAGATCTTACGATAAGTAATACTTTGACATGTAAATTGTCGTGCCTGTTTAAATACCACTATGATAATTGTCTTTATTTAATATTGTATTTAGGTACATCAAAAATCATGTTGTGGCTACTATCTCACCACTAGATATAAAACGTTGCTGCTTTTATAACTTCTTGGTTTTGTTGTTCGAGTATTTTTAGCCGCTTTTTTATTTCTCTAGATTCATAGCCTTATTTTTTATTTTGTCTCTAAAGTTCATATTGAATGCGAATATATGAGAGTGTATTTTCGTTTTGATGATAATTAAAGGCCACAAAACACATATTTGAAGTCACTACATTCTCCACAAAATCGGGCTAAATTTTGTAGAGAATTTTCCAAAAAATTTTCAATTGCAGATTAGGCCTATTTTTGCAAGATAACAAGAAAATGGCGCTACGGGCAAGACTTCCTTAAGGATTTTCCCAATGATATTTTACTATATTTAAATGGGAATTTTACACTTTTAAATCTTACGATAAGTAATACTTTCACATGTGATTTGTTGTGCATGTTTAAATACAACTATGATAATGGTTTCTATTTAATATTGTATTAAGGTACATCGAAAATCATGTTGAGACTACTAACTCACCACTAGCTGTAAAACGTTGCTGCTTTTATAACGTCTTGGTTTTATTGTTCGTGTATTTTTAGCCGCTTTTTTTTTTATTTCTCTACATTCATAACCTTATTTTTGATTTTGTTTCTAAATTTCATATTGAATGCGAATATTTGAGAGTGTAGTTTCATTTTGATTATAATTAGTGGCCTCAAAATACATATTTGAAGTCATTACATTCCCCACAAAATCGGGCAAAATTTTGTGGAGAATTATCCGAAAATTTTTCAATTGTAGATTAGGCCCATTTTCACAAGATAACTAGAAAACGGTGCTACGGACAAGACTTCCTTAAGGCTTTCCCCTGTTCGAAGCAATTTAGATGTTGAAAATGATATTTTACTATTTTTAAATGTGAATTTTGCAGTTTTAGATATTACGATAAGTATACTTTCACATTGAATTGTTGTACCTGTTTAAATACCACTATGATACTTGTTTTTATTTAATATTGTATTTAGGTACATCGAAAATCAAGTTGGGGCTACTATCTCACCACTAGCTACAAAACGTTGCTGCTTTTATAATTTATTGGTTTTATTGTTTGAGTATTTTTAGCCGCTTTTTTTATTTCCCTAGATTCATAACCTTATTTTTGATTTTGTTTCTAAATTTCATATTGAATGCGAATATAGAAGACTGTAGTTTCGTTTTAATGATAATTAATGGCCGCGAAACACATATTTGAAGTCACTACTTTCCCCACAAAATCGGACAAAATTTTTTGGAGAATTTTCTGAAAAATTTTCAATTGCAGATTAGGCCCATTTTCGCAAGATAACTAGAAAACGGCGCTACGAGCAAGACTTCCTTAAGGATTTCCCCCGTTCGAAGCAGTTTAGATGCCGAAAATGACATTTTACTATTTTTGAATTGTTGTGCCTGTTTAAATATTACGATAAGTAATACTTTCACATGTGAATTGTTGTGCCTGTTTAAATACCATTATAATACTTGTTTTTATTTAATATTGTATTTAGGTACATCGAAAATCATGTTGGGGCTACTATCTCACCACTAGCTACAAAACGTTGCTGCTTTTATAACGTCTTGGTTTTATTGTTCGAGTATTTTTAGCCGCTTTTTTTTATTTCTCTAGATTCATAACCTTATTTTTTATCTTGTTTCTAAATTTCATATTGAATGCGAATATATGAGCGTGTAGTTTTAATTTTGATGATAATTAACGGCCGCAAAACACATATTTGAAGTCACTACATTCTCCACAAAATCGGGCACAATTTTGTGGAGAATTTTCCAAAAAATTTTCAATTGCAGATTAGGCTCATCTTCGCAAGATAACTAGAAAACGGCACTACGAGCAAGACTTCCTTAAGGCTTTCCCCTGTTCGAAGCAATTTAGATGCCGAAAATGACATTTACTATTTTTAAATATGAATTTTGCTGTTTTAGATATTACAATAAGTAATACTTTCACATGTGAATTGTTGCGCCTTTTTAAATACCAATATGATACTTGTTTTTATTTAATATTATATTTTGGTACATCGAAAATCATGTTGGGGCTACTATCTCACCACTAGAAACAAAACGTTGGTGCTTTTATAACGTCTTGGTTTTATTGTTCAAGTATTTTTTCCCACTTTTTTATTTCTCAAGATTCATAGCCTTATTTTTTATTTTGTTTCTAAATTTCATATTGAATGCGAATATATTAGAGTGTAATTTCATTTTGATGATAATTAATGGTCGCAAAACACATATTTGAAGTCACTACATTCCCCACAAAATCATGCAAAATTTTGTGGAGAATTTTTTGAAAAATTTTAAATTGCAGATTAGGCATATTTTCACAAGATAACTCGAAAACGGCGATACAGGCAAGACTTCCTTAAGGCTTTTCCCCGTTCGAAGCAGTTTAGATGCCGGAAATAACATTTTACTATTTTAAAATGTGAATTTTGCACTGTTAGATATTAAGATAAGTAATACTTTCACATGTTAATTGTTGTGCCTGTTTAAATACCACTATTATACTTGCTTTTATTTAATATTGTATTTAGGTACAATGAAAATCATGTTGGGGTTACTATCTCACCACTAGCTACAAAACTTTGCTGCTTTTATAACGTCTTGGTTTTATTGTTCGAGTATTTTTAGCCGCTTTTTTTATTTCTCTAGATTCATAACCTTATTTTAGATTTAGTTTCTAAATTTCATATTGAACGCGAATATATGAGAGTGTAGTTTCATTTTAATGATAATTAATGGCCGTAAAACACATATTTGAAGTCACTACATTCCCCACAAAATCGGAAAAAATTTTGTTAAGAATTTTCTGAAAAATTTTCAATTGCAGATTATGTAACACCCCGTTTTCCCGTACGTATCGAAAGGTACCTACTTAATCATTTGTACGTCTATAACTCGATAGCTTATGCGTAAATGTATGAATATATATATATATATATATATATATATATATATATATATATATATATATATATATATATATATATATATATATATATCTATGTATACTTGATAATGTGTGCATATATATATATAAGTTTAAACATGGGTTTTGTTAGCATTAAGTCTTGTGAGACTATTGTGGAAGGCTAGGTGAATATAGGAAGCGGGTTTGGATTGTACAAATTAAATAACATCGAAAATTGTTTAAGGTGGTTAAGCTGTTCAGATGCAGCCTTAAGTCGCGCCGCGGCAAATGGGTCCGCGCCGCGGTATATCAAGCGAACCAGGATCAGGAAGTGGGTTAAGGAGGGCCTATTTTCCCTTTATGTGTCGCGCCGCGACGATTAAGTCCGCGCCGTGACAGTTCTGCTGAACTGGTGTCGGACTTACCTCAATTTAAGGGATTTTAAGGGGCAAAATGGTAAATTGACATGTGGATCTGATGGGAGCATTAACTCTCCACCACACATTCATTTAATTCATTTCTTTTTCTCTTTTCTCTCCATTTTCTCTCCCAAAACTTAAAACCCATTTGGATTAAAAGTGAGATTTGAGAGTGAAGGATTGAGGGTTGATCTTTGGAGCAAGAATTAAAGTTGTTCCTTGTGTCTCTAGCTACGCGTTGATAGTCTCGATAAGTTCTAACTCTAAGTTTTGAGTTTTAATTGGATAATGGCTAGGGTTTTGGTTACTAGAGATTTGTAAGACCCATTAGTGGTAAAATGGGTGAGTTTGGGTTATGTTGTTGTAAGGAAAGCCTAATAGCCACTATTTAGGGTTTTGGCCTTGTGATTTGAGGTTGTAAGTGTCAATTGGTGTTGTTAGTCACTAATGCACTTTAAGATTTATGAGAGAAATGTAAATGGGTAAGTTTGACTTGATTGTGAGTCTAAGTATTATAAAATGGGTCAAAATGTACTAGTTGACCTAATTAGATGAAATGGGTATGGATTACCCTAAGTTTTATGTTAATTGAAGTTAATAGACTTTAATTCACTAGTCTTAGTAATTAAAGTCGAGTCTTGGCCATTTATGGGCGGTTGTGAGTGTTGAGTCATTTAATGCAAATTGGGTCATTAAATGCTCAAGTGGGAGTATTGTGGTTAATCCCACTAGTTGTGAAATTGAATGTGCACTTAATGATTTAGGTACATTGCGTTGAAGCTCGGAAGCGCTAAATCATCATCCTTGTGACAAGGTGAGTGGAATAATTATACGTTCATGTATATGGCGTGTTTATTTGTGAATGTTATGGTATGAACCATGTACCGGTAGTGCCATAACATGTATGTGACGAATATAGGATGTGAACCACGTGCCGGTAGCATCGAGTGTGAACCACGTGCCGGTAGCACTATAAAATGAGGCGTGAACCACGTGCCGGTAGCGTCAAAGTGTGAACCATGTGCCGGTAGCACTATAAAAGAGTGAGACTCAAATGCGTATGGTGTGAACCACGTGCCGGTAGCACCATAGCGTTATGGTTAACCATATTGTGTTGTGATCGTTTAGCATTATATAAATATATATATATATATATATATATATATATATATATATATATATATATATATATATATATATATATATATATATATATATATATATTTATATATATATATGGTGTTGAGTATATGCTAATGAGATTTGGTGTCAATGTACGACTTGTTGGTATTTCGGGTATGATTGACTTGCTATGTGAGTTACATGTTCGTACGAGGTATTTGGTATTTGTGATTGCAAATAGATGGGTTATATATATGTATGTATAACTATTGCATTTACTAAGCATTGCTTACCCTCTCGTTGTTTACCATTTTTATAGGTTCCGGCTTGGACAAGGGTAAGGGCATACGGTTGGATTAGTTGTCTCCCGTTTATGTTGACAGGGGGTGCTTTTTGGATAGCTTTTGAAGTGGCCTGATGTTTTGGGTAGTTTAGCCCCAAACCATGCTCGAATGTTGTTTGGATTATAAACTATCATTGTAGTAGGTCAAACTTGTATTAAACTTAATTATTGGCCTTTGTGCCTTTGGTAAACATTTAAACTGTTGTACGTTTAAATGGAACTTGTGGAATGGTTTACATATTTAATTAGCGCGTAAATGTGTATTGTATAAAAAAAAAAAATTTATCGTATGGAATACGAGTTGGGTTGTTTCAGATTAGGCCCATTTTCTCAAGATAACTAGAAAACTGCGCTACGAGAAAGACTTCCTTAAGGCTTTCCCCCGTTCGAAGCAGTTTAGTTGCCGAAAATGATATTTTACTATTTTTAAATGTGAATTTTGCACTTTTAGATCTTACGATAAGTAATGCTGTCACATGTGAATTGTTGTGCCTGTTTAAATACCAATATGATACTTGTTTTTATTTAATATTGTATTTAGGTACATCAAAAATCATGTTGGGGCTACTATCTCACCACTAGCTACAAAACGTTGCTGCTTTTATAACGTCTTGGTTTTATTGTTCAAATATTTATAGCCGCTTTTTTTATTTCTCTAGATTCATAATCTTATTTTTGATTTTGTTTCTAAATTTCATATTGAATGCGAATATACGAGAGTATAGTTTCATTTTGATGATAATTAATGGCCGCAAAATGTGACGACCCGTCCTAATCCATCCGGACGAAGTCCATATCGATTATAAATGATTCACAACAGTTGATTACATCGCGAGGTACTTGACCTCTATATGATACATTTTACAAACATTGCATTCGTTTTTGAAAAGACAATCTTTCAATACATCTAAAGTTGACGACATGCATACCATTTCATAATATATCTTACTATAATTGACTTAATAATAATTTTGATGAACTCAACGACTCGAATGCAACGTCTTTTGAAATATGTCATGAATGACTCCAAGTAATATCTCTAAGATGAGCAAAAGCACATCGGAAGATTTCTTTCGTACCTGAGAATAAACATGCTTTAAAGTGTCAACCAAAAGGTTGGTGAGTTCATTAGTTTAACATAAATAATCATTTCCATCATTTTAATAGACCACAAGATTTTCATTTCCAGTTATCATAAATAAACGTCCCATGCATAGAGACAAAATATCATTCATATGGATTGAACACCTGGTAACCGACATTCACAATATACGTATAAGAATATCCCCATCATTCCGGGATCCTCCTTCGGACATGATATAAATTTCGAAATACTAAAGCATCCGGTACTTTGGATGGGGCTTGCTGGGCCCGATAGATCTATCTTTAGAGTTCGCGTCAATTAGGGTGTCTGTTCCCTAATTCTTAGATTACCAGACTTAATAAAAAGGGGCATATTCGATTTCGATCATTCAACCATATAATGTAGTTTCAATTACTTGTGTCTATTTCGTAAAACAGTTATAAAAACAGCGCATGTATTCTCAGTCCCAAAAATATATATTGCAAAAGCATTTAAAAAGGGATTAATGAAACTCACGCATACAAATATTGTAAAATAGTTATTAAAACATTGCATGTATTCTTAGCCCAAAAATATATATAAAAAGGGAATAAATAAACTCACGCATATAAATATTGTAAAACAATTAATAAAGTATTTGCATGTATTCTCAGCCCAAAAACGTAAAGAGTAAAAGGGAGCAAATGAAACCCACCTAATGTATTTTGTAGTAAAAAATACATATGACTATATTGAACAATGCAGGGTTGGCCTCGGATTCACGAACCTATATCAATTATATATATTAAATAAAACATATAATAACATTTAATTAAGTTTTTATATAAATATATATTAGTATTTATTAATAAATAACTTAATTATATCTATTTATATATTTTAAATAAATACTTAATATTTATATATATTAGATTTTTATTAAAGTGTTTAATATAATGTATGTCACCTATGATAATTATTATATATTAATGATCAATAATATCATATAATGTTTTAAAATTAATACTTATATATATATATATATATATATATGATTATATTACAATATAGATTATATATAACTTAATTATTATTATATAACAATAATATTTTATTTAAAAATAGTATTTAATATTATTATAGATATGATGTATGTAATTAATATAGTTATTTATAAAAATATTACTTATTTGTTATTATAATAATAATGTAGTAATAATAATAATAATATTAGTAATTCATTAAATTGTAACCTAATTGTTAATTTAATCATTTTCATGATAATATTTGTATCAAAATCTATATATTTATATATTCATAATAATAATATTATTGTAAAAAAAATAATATTAATAGTTCTAATAATAATAATTTTACTAAGGATAGTAATAATAATAATAATAATAATAATAATAATAATAATAATAATAATAATAATAATAACAATAATAATAATAATAATAACTCTATATATAAAAGTAATAATAAAAGAGTACAACCTTTGAAGAAAGGAGCTCTAAAAAAATAAAACACCACTGCCCGGAATCGAACCCACGACCTCCCGCTAACTCGACACAACACCAAACCACAGCTCTACTGTTTACTTATCTGATTTAATTCAGATATTATTTCTATATAAGCCGTAATTAATCAATTACACTTTCTTCTCTTTCACGATTTTTATTTGGTCCACATCGTTTCACAAGCCCAAATTAGTCAATCCATGTATTTCAATAAGCCCAATCCGGTAATTAGATCAATTAAATGGGAGTGTCGACATCAGGAAGTTTATTAAACAGATCGAGACATTACAGATATTGTTATTATCCCATCATCAAACCCTCATCATCACATCATCGTCGCTCAATTCGTCCTGATCAATCTTAATTATCATCATCGATCTAATCATAAAAATAGGTTCCTCAATTGAATCAAGTAAGTAATCGATTCAGTAATATTTTTCTTAATTCCTTTAATCCCTTTGTAATTTATGTATAATTATTGATAGAACAAAAGCCGGAATTAAAGATGTTCTTGGTGTTTGTAGAGGGTTTTTGATGAAAGTGATTATGGTGGGTTGGGGTTTTGATCTTCGATAACTGCATTCATTAGCAACAGTTATTGTTAGTTGCTGTAACAACAATAAGATGGTGTTCTTGGTGCATTTAAAAAAATAAAAAAAAAATCCAGAATTGGGTGCGGTTGTAATAGAAAGAAAACATGGATTATTTTGGGTTGTTATTTGATTTTTGACAAGTAGTAAAAGTGACTCATTTTGGTATTGTAGGTTGGTGATATCTCATGTATATATGTGGAATTATATATGATGGTGGTGGTTAGCTTTGTGATTCAATTAGAAACAGAAATCGAATGAAAACGATTTTATAAAGATAATGATGGTGGTTTTTGCAAGGGTTCGAAACAGAAGGAAGACAGAAGTCTTGCAGTAGCATGGAGGTGTAACAGGGGTTGTGGTTGATGGTGATTTGGGTTGTTTACCGAAGAACAACAATATATATATATAGGAGGTACAAACTTACAATTTGCAGCAATAGTCGAATTATTTATGGGATGTAAGACTTAGATGGTAGTAGCAGGTCCAAGGTGTTTTCAGTCGTCAATAGCAGCTGCAGGGTGGCGGTTTATAGCTGCACATATAGCAGTGTGTGATGGTGTCTCGACATTGGTAAAAGGTGATGTTTGAGTAGAGTTGGAGGGTGTCGGTTCAAATTGAAACAGAAAACGAAAAACAACATATTAAGGTGATGATAGTGGTGGCTCGTGGTGATGGAAGGTGATCAAGGTGGGGTGGTTCTCCGGTGGTTGTTTTGAAGGTGGTTTGATGTTGGTGCACGTGTGAGCCCCTGTCGAGCAGCAACCACGAACAACGGTAATCGATAATGTTTGTTTCGATGATGGTGGATGTATGGTGATCTTATGGTGTCGGGTTTCTATAATAGTGGATTTGTGGTTGTAGGTTAAATTTCATAGCAAGTAGAATAAAAGTGAAGTGATAGTAGTTGTTATTTGTGTTCAATCATAAAATGTTTTGTATGTATATTATATTAAGCCAGTGGATGAATTCAGTATAGAATAGTATATATCTAATATGTGAATGTGAATCAATCGTACATAAAGTGAACCAATTAGTAATCAACTTTAATAATAAACGTTGTCTTTTGTGTATCTATATAATAGATATGTATAAAGGATGATGAAAGGAATCAATCAAATAATTAACTTAAAATAGTATTCATCAATCATACACAGTGGTTGGTTTTGGTCGAATTAGATAAAGAAGTAGAGAACACAAGTGGGTGTGGAATGGTCCTTCATGGTATGTATATGTTTTTATCAATGATAAGAAAAGAAAAAAAAAACAATAACATTAATAAATTAATATCATTAATTAATTAAAACGTGTGAAATGTTAGCCATCGTCTTTCACAGATTGGATTTCGAACTCCGTTGTTAAATTAGAAGCGGATAAAAGTATGCGGAAAAACTTCATATTTTTAAAGTAATTATATTTATTTATTCTGATCATTAATGGTGTAAAATCTGATTAAAAGGTTAGTCTTATAATTTATTTTTAATTTCAAGCAATATGCACGGAGTGTTAAAATTCGAATCGACAAAGTAAAAATATATTTAATAAGTCTAAATCTTACACAATCTAGTTATGGACTAAAGTTAATTTTTATATTATCAAAAGTTCGTGAATCATCGGAGATGGTCGAAGGGTAATTGCATATATGAAACAGTTCAAAGTTTTTGAGACTCAACCTAACCGACTTCGCTTATCATGTCGAAATAATATAAAGATTAAGTTTAAATTTGGTCGGAAATCTCCGGGTCACTACAGTACCTACCCGTTAAAGAAATTTCGTCCCGAAATTTGAGTGTAGTCGTCATGGCTAAAAATAAAAAATGTTTTCATGACGAATATGAGTTGATACATAGGGTTTTATCATCATTGAGTAATATGGATAAAACCATTTGGTTTTATGAAGAGTACGAGTGAAATTATCACCAAAGAGTGAAATGAGTAGGTATAGATTCATCATATCTTTTGACGTAGGTAGGGTTGATTTCCGGGGTTCAAGGGATTTAAAGAAAATCTTCGTAATAAGATTTGATTCTTCGGTAATCAAGGGAATTAGGATCCGATTTAAATACGATCATCTGTTTTGATTGCTCTGTCGTATATTTTACTATAAATCCACCCCCTTCGTTTCCTTATTTCTATATCTCACATCTTCTATTCTTTCTCCTTAATTCATACTTTAAAATATTTTTCAATATGCTCCATCCATTCTGATTCTTGATATACCCCTAACTTTCATATCTGTCATTATTCTCTTTCATCTACCGCCGGTGAAATGTCCCGTTCTTATTGATTAAAAACGTTCCATATTAATTGATTTCGTTGCGAGGTTTTGACCTCTATATGAGACGTTTTTCAAAGACTACATTCATTTTTAAAACAAACCATAACCTTTATTTCATAAATAAAGGTTTAAAAAGCTTTACGTAGATTATCAAATAATGATAATCTAAAATATCCTGTTTACACACGACCATTACATAATGGTTTACAATACAAATATGTTACATCGAAATCAGTTTCTTGAATGCAGTTTTTACACAATATCATACAAACATGGACTCCAAATCTTGTCCTTATTTTAGTATGCAACAGCGGAAGCTCTTAATATTCACCTGAGAATAAACATGCTTTAAACGTCAACAAAAATGTTGGTGAGTTATAAGTTTAACCTATATATATCAAATCGTAACAATAGACCACAAGATTTCATATTTCAATACACATCCCATACATAGAGATAAAAATCATTCATATGGTGAACACCTGGTAACCGACAATGACAAGATGCATATATAAGAATATCCCCATCATTCCGGGACACCCTTCGGATATGATATAAATTTCGAAGTACTAAAGCATCCGGTACTTTGGATGGGGTTTGTTAGGCCCAATAGATCTATCTTTAGGATTCGCGTCAATTAGGGTGTCTGTTCCCTAATTCTTAGATTACCAGACTTAATAAAAAGGGGCATATTCGATTTCGATAATTCAACCATAGAATGTAGTTTCACGTACTTGTGTCTATTTTGTAAATCATTTATAAAACCTGCATGTATTCTCATCCCAAAAATATTAGATTTTAAAAGTGGGACTATAACTCACTTTCACAGATTTTTACTTCGTCGGGAAGTAAGACTTGGCCACTGGTTGATTCACGAACCTATAACAATATATACATATATATCAAAGTATGTTCAAAAATATATTTACAACACTTTTAATATATTTTGATGTTTTAAGTTTATTAAGTCAGCTGTCCTCGTTAGTAACCTACAACTAGTTGTCCACAGTTAGATGTACAGAAATAAATCGATAAATATTATCTTGAATCAATCCACGACCCAGTGTATACGTATCTCAGTATTGATCACAACTCAAACTATATATATTTTGGAATCAACCTCAACCCTGTATAGCTAACTCCAACATTCACATATAGAGTGTCTATGGTTGTTCCGAAATATATATAGATGTGTCGACATGATAGGTCGAAACATTGTATACGTGTCTATGGTATCTCAAGATTACATAATATACAATACAAGTTGATTAAGTTATGGTTGGAATAGATTTGTTACCAATTTTCACGTAGCTAAAATGAGAAAAATTATCCAATCTTGTTTTACCCATAACTTCTTCATTTTAAATCCGTTTTGAGTGAATCAAATTGCTATGGTTTCATATTGAACTCTATTTTATGAATCTAAACAGAAAAGTATAGGTTTATAGTCCGAAAAATAAGTTACAAGTCCTTTTTGTAAAGGTAGTCATTTCAGTCGAAAGAACGACGTCTAGATGACCATTTTAGAAAACATACTTCCACTTTGAGTTTAACCATAATTTTTGGATATAGTTTCATGTTCATAATAAAAATCATTTTCTCAGAATAACAACTTTTAAATCAAAGTTTATCATAGTTTTTAATTAACTAACCCAAAACAGCCCGCGGTGTTACTACGACGGCGTAAATCCGGTTTTACGGTGTTTTTCGCGTTTCCAGGTTTTAAATCATTAAGTTAGCATATCATATAGATATAGAACATGTGTTTAGTTGATTTTAAAAGTCAAGTTAGAAGGATTAACTTTTGTTTGCGAACAAGTTTAGAATTAACTAAACTATGTTCTAGTGATTACAAGTTTAAACCTTCGAATAAGATAGCTTTATATGTATGAATCGAATGATGTTATGAACATCATTACTACCTTAAGTTCCTTGGATAAACCTACTGGAAAAGAGAAAAATGGATCTAGCTTCAATGGATCCTTGGATGGCTCGAAGTTCTTGAAGCAGAATCATGACACGAAAACAAGTTCAAGTAAGATCATCACTTGAAATAAGATTGTTATAGTTATAGAAATTGAACCAAAGTTTTAATATGATTATTACCTTGTATTAGAATGATAACCTACTGTAAGAAACAAAGATTTCTTGAGGTTGGATGATCACCTTACAAGATTGGAAGTGAGCTAGCAAACTTGAAAGTATTCTTGATTTTATGAAACTAGAACTTTTAGAATTTATGAAGAACACTTAGAACTTGAAGATAGAACTTGAGAGAGATCAATTAGATGAAGAAAATTGAAGAATGAAAGTGTTTGTAGGTGTTTTTGGTCGTTGGTGTATGGATTAGATATAAAGGATATGTTATTTTGTTTTCATGTAAATAAGTCATGAATGATTACTCATATTTTTGTAATTTTATGAGATATTTCATGCTAGTTGCCAAATGATGGTTCCCACATGTGTTAGGTGACTCACATGGGCTGCTAAGAGCTGATCATTGGAGTGTATATACCAATAGTACATACATCTAAAAGCTGTGTATTGTACGAGTACGAATACGGGTGCATACGAGTAGAATTGTTGATGAAACTGAACGAGGATCTAATTGTAAGCATTTTTGTTAAGTAGAAGTATTTTGATAAGTGTCTTGAAGTCTTTCAAAAGTGTATGAATACATATTAAAACACTACATGTATATACATTTTAACTGAGTCGTTAAGTCATCGTTAGTCGTTACATGTAAATGTTGTTTTGAAACCTTTAGGTTAACGATCTTGTTAAATGTTGTTAACCCAATGTTTATAATATCAAAAGAGATTTTAAATTATTATATTATCATGATATTATGATGTACGAATATCTCTTAATATGATATATATACATTAAATGTCGTTACAACGATAAACGTTACATATATGTCTCGTTTCAAAATCATTAAGTTAGTAGTCTTGTTTTTACATATGTAGTTCATTGTTAATATAATTAATGATATGTTTACTTATCATAATATCATGTTAACTATATATATAACCATATATATGTCATCATATAGTTTTTTACAAGTTTTAACGTTCGTGAATCACCGGTCAACTTGGGTGGTCAATTGTCTATATAAAACATATTTCAATTAATCAAGTCTTAACAAGTTTGATTGCTTAACATGTTGGAAACATTTAATCATGTAAATATCAATCTCAATTAATATATATAAACATGGGAAAGTTCGGGTCACTACAGTACCTACCCGTTAAATAAATTTCGTCCCGAAATTTTAAGCTGTTGAAGGTGTTGACGAATCTTCTGGAAATAGATGCGGGTATTTCTTCTTCATCTGATCTTCACGCTCCCAGGTGAACTCGGGTCCTCTACGAGCATTCCATCGAACCTTAACAATTGGTATCTTGTTTTGCTTAAGTCTTTTAACCTCACGATCCATTATTTCGACGGGTTCTTCGATGAATTGAAGTTTTTCGTTGATTTGGATTTCATCTAACGGAATAGTGAGATCTTCTTTAGCAAAACATTTCTTTAAATTCGAGACGTGGAAAGTGTTATGTACAGCCGCGAGTTGTTGAGGTAACTCTAGTCGGTAAGCTACTGGTCCGACACGATCAATAATCTTGAATGGTCCAATATACCTTGGATTTAATTTCCCTCGTTTACCAAATCGAACAACGCCTTTCCAAGGTACAACTTTAAGCATGACCATCTCTCCAATTTCAAATTCTATATCTTTTCTTTTAATGTCAGCGTAGCTCTTTTGTCGACTTTGGGCGGTTTTCAACCGTTGTTGAATTTGGATGATCTTCTCGGTAGTTTCTTGTATAATCTCCGGACCCGTAATCTGTCTATCCCCCACTTCACTCCAACAAATCGGAGACCTGCACTTTCTACCATAAAGTGCTTCAAACGGCGCCATCTCAATGCTTGAATGGTAGCTGTTGTTGTAGGAAAATTCTGCTAATGGTAGATGTCGATCCCAACTGTTTCCGAAATCAATAACACATGCTCGTAGCATGTATTCAAGCGTTTGTATCGTCCTTTCACTCTGCCCATCAGTTTGTGGATGATAGGCAGTACTCATGTCTAGACGAGTTCCTAATGCTTGCTGTAATGTCTGCCAGAATCTTGAAATAAATCTGCCATCCCTATCAGAGATAATAGAGATTGGTATTCCATGTCTGGAGACGACTTCCTTCAAATACAGTCGTGCTAACTTCTCCATCTTGTCATCTTCTCTTATTGGCAGGAAGTGTGCTGATTTGGTGAGACGATCAACTATTACCCAAATAGTATTAAAACCACTTGCAGTCCTTGGCAATTTAGTGATGAAATCCATGGTAATGTTTTCCCATTTCCATTCCGGGATTTCGGGTTGTTGAAGTAGACCTGATGGTTTCTGATGCTCAGCTTTGACCTTAGAACACGTCAAACATTCTCCTACGTATTTAGCAACATCGGCTTTCATACCCGGCCACCAAAAATGTTTCTTGAGATCCTTGTACATCTTCCCCGTTCCAGGATGTATTGAGTATCTGGTTTTATGAGCTTCTCTAAGTACCATTTCTCTCATATCTCCAAATTTTGGTACCCAAATCCTTTCAGCCCTATACCGGGTTCTGTCTTCCCGAATATTAAGATGCTTCTCCGATCCTTTGGGTATTTCATCCTTTAAATTTCCCTCTTTTAAAACTCCTTGTTGCGCCTCCTTTATTTGAGTAGTAATGTTATTATGAATCATTATATTCATAGATTTTACTCGAATGGGTTCTCTGTCCTTCCTGCTCAAGGCATCGGCTACCACATTTGCCTTCCCCGGGTGGTAACGAATCTCAAAGTCGTAATCATTCAATAATTCAATCCACCTACGCTGCCTCATATTCAGTTGTTTCTGATTAAATATGTGTTGAAGACTTTTGTGGTCGGTATATATAATACTTTTGACCCCATATAAGTAGTGCCTCCAAGTCTTTAATGCAAAAACAACCGCGCCTAATTCCAAATCATGCGTCGTATAATTTTGTTCGTGAATCTTCAATTGTCTAGACGCATAAGCAATCACCTTCGTTCGTTGCATTAATACACAACCGAGACCTTGCTTTGATGCATCACAATAAATCACAAAATCATCATTCCCTTCAGGCAATGACAATATAGGTGTCGTAGTTAGCTTTTTCTTCAATAACTGAAACGCTTTCTCTTGTTCATCATTCCATTCAAATTTCTTCCCTTTATGCGTTAATGCAGTCAAGGGTTTTGCTATTCTGGAAAAGTCTTGGATGAACCTTCTGTAGTAACCAGCTAGTCCTAAAAACTGGCGTATGTGTTTCGGAGTTTTCGGGGTTTCCCACTTTTCAACAGTTTCTATCTTTGCCGGATCCACCTTAATACCTTCTTTGTTCACTATGTGACCGAGGAATTGAACTTCTTCCAACCAAAATGCACACTTTGAAAACTTAGCGTACAATTCTTCCTTCCTCAATACTTCTAACACCTTTCTCAAATGTTCACCGTGTTCTTGGTCATTCTTTGAGTAAATAAGTATGTCATCAATGAAAACAATGACAAACTTGTCAAGGTATGGTCCACACACTCGGTTCATAAGGTCCATGAACACAGCTGGTGCATTAGTTAAACCAAACGGCATGACCATAAACTCGTAATGACCGTAACGTGTTCTGAAAGCAGTCTTTGGAATATCATCTTCTTTCACCCGCATTTGATGATACCCGGAACGTAAGTCAATCTTTGAATAAACAGACGAGCCTTGTAGTTGATCAAATAAGTCGTCGATTCTCGGTAGTGGGTAGCGGTTCTTGATGGTAAGTTTGTTCAACTCTCGGTAGTCGATACACAACCTGAATGTACCATCTTTCTTCTTGACAAACAAAACAGGAGCTCCCCACGGTGATGTGCTTGGTCGAATGAAACCACGCTCTAAAAGTTCTTGTAATTGGCTTTGCAGTTCTTTCATCTCGCTGGGTGCGAGTCTGTAAGGAGCACGAGCTATTGGTGCAGCTCCTGGTACAAGATCTATTTGAAATTCAACGGATCGATGTGGGGGTAATCCCGGTAATTCTTTCGGAAATACTTCCGGAAATTCTTTTGCAATGGGAACATCATTGATGCTCTTTTCTTCAGTTTGTACTTTCTCGACGTGTGCTAGAACAGCATAGCAACCTTTTCTTATTAGTTTTTGTGGCTTCAAATTACTAATAAGATGTAGCTTCGTGTTGCCCTTTTCTCCGTACACCATTAAGGGTTTTCCTTTTTCTCGTATAATGCGAATTGCATTTTTGTAACAAACGATCTCCGCTTTCACTTCTTTCAACCAGTCCATACCGATTATCACATCAAAACTTCCTAACTCTACTGGTATCAAATCAATCTTAAATGTTTCGCTAACCAGTTTAATTTCTCGATTCCGACATATATTATCTGCTGAAATTAATTTACCATTTGCTAATTCGAGTAAAAATTTACTATCCAAAGGCGTCAATGGACAACTTAATTTAGCACAAAAATCTCTACTCATATAGCTTCTATCCGCACCCGAATCAAATAAAACGTAAGCAGATTTATTGTCAATAAGAAACGTACCCGTAACAAGCTCCGGGTCTTCCTGTGCCTCTGCCGCATTAATATTGAAAACTCTTCCACGGCCTTGTCCATTCGTGTTCTCCTGGTTCGGGCAATTTCTAATAATGTGGCCCGGTTTTCCACATTTATAACAAACTACATTGGCATAACTTGCTCCGACACTACTTGCTCCGCCATTACTCGTTCCGACACCATTTGTTCCTTTCGTTCTATTAACCCCTGGTCCGTAGACCTCACACTTCGCCGCGCTATGACCATTTCTTTTACACTTGTTGCAAAATTTGGTGCAGAACCCCGAGTGATTCTTTTCACACCTTTGGCATAGCTGCTTCTGATTGTTGTTGTTGTTGCGGTTATTATTGTTGTTGGGATGATTGTTGTAGTTGCTGTTGTTGTTGTTGTTGTTGTTGTTGGGCCGTTTGTTGTAGTTGCGATTGATGTTGCAATTGTTGGGATAATTGTTGCGATTATTGTTGTAATTGCTGTTGTTGTTGTATTGGTGATTCTTATCACCGTTTTCCTCCCACTTTCTTTTGACTTGCTTCACATTGGCCTCTTCAGCAGTCTGTTCTTTAATTCTTTCTTCAATCTGGTTCACGAGTTTGTGAGCCATTCTACATGCCTGTTGTATGGAGGCGGGCTCGTGTGAACTTATATCTTCTTGGATTCTTTCCGGTAATCCTTTCACAAACGCGTCGATCTTCTCTTCCTCATCTTCGAATGCTCCCGGACACAATAGGCACAATTCAGTGAATCGTCTTTCGTACGTGGTAATATCAAATCCTTGGGTTCGTAACCCTCTAAGTTCTGTCTTGAGCTTATTGACCTCGGTTCTGGGACGGTACTTCTCGTTCATCAAGTGCTTGAATGCTGACCACGGTAGTGCGTACGCATCATCTTGTCCCACTTGCTCTAGATAGGTATTCCACCATGTTAACGCAGAACCTGTGAAGGTATGCGTAGCGTACTTTACTTTGTCCTCTTCAGTACACTTACTTATGGCAAACACCGATTCGACCTTCTCGGTCCACCGTTTCAATCCGATCGGTCCTTCGGTTCCATCAAATTCCAAAGGTTTGCAGGCAGTGAATTCTTTGTAGGTGCATCCTACACGATTTCCTGTACTGCTAGATCCAAGGTTATTGTTGGTATGTAGCGCAGCCTGTACTGCGGCTATGTTTGAAGCTAGAAAAGTACGGAATTCCTCTTCATTCATATTCACGGTGTGTCGAGTAGTCGGTGCCATTTCCTTCAAAATAGTTAAATGGAACAAGTTAATCATACAGAATATTAAGAGTAGTTAATAGTATTTTGTAGCATAATATGAACTCATTTATAAAAGCTTTTTCTTCATATTAGCGTTTTATAAGTTTAAATTCGGGTAGTACCTACCCGTTAAGTTCATACTTAGTAGCTAATATACAATTCAACTACTACAATTCTATATGAAAAACTGATTATAATAATATTTCGCGTTCAAACTTTTATACAATATTTTACAAACTTACAATACCGCTTATTTTACATAAAGCATGAAATATAGCACACAATAACTTTGATACAAGATAGTTGTGAAGATAATTCTAGCTAGTACACAAGTCGTTCAGCAAAGGCAATAAAGACACGTAATTCATACGTCCAGAAACAAGTCATGCATTCTGGTTTTACTAGGACTACTTCCCATCCTTGGTCTTGTGCAACATAACCGTTATGGCCGTTGATAAGACAGCGTGTTGTAACGTCGTCAAAGGGACGAGGGTTACGTAATGTCCAACAGTCCCGTAATAATCTAAAAACCTCATTTCTTACCCCAATTACCGACTCCGTCACTTGTGGAAACGTTTTGTTTAATAGTTGTAGCCCGATGTTCTTGTTCTCACTTTGGTGAGAAGCGAACATTACTAATCCGTAAGCATAACATGCTTCTTTATGTTGCATGTTAGCCGCTTTTTCTAAATCACGAAGTCCAATATTCGGATATATTGAGTCAAAATAATTTCTTAACCCGTTGCGTAAAATAGCATTTGGGTTCCCCGCAATATATGCGTCAAAGTAAACACATCGTAACTTATGGGTTTCCCAATGTGATATCCCCCATCTTTCAAACGAAAGTCTCTTATAAACCAAGACATTCTTGGAACGTTCTTCGAATGTCTTACAAACTGATCTCGCCTTAAATAGTTGTGCCGAGGAATTCTGGCCGACTCTAGACAAGATTTCATCAATCATGTCTCCGGGTAGGTCTCTTAAAATATTGGGTTGTCTATCCATTTTGTGTTTTTAAACTGTAAAATAGACAAGAGTTAGATTCATAAAAAAAATACTTATTAATACAAGCAATTTTTACATATATCATAAAGCATAAGAACACTATATTACATATATTACACCACACGAATACAACTATCTTATTCCGACTCGCTCGTTTCTTCTTCTTCGGTTTTGGTTCGTTTTGCCAAGTTTCTAGGGATATATGATGTTCCCCTAATACGAGCCGTCGTTGTCCACATTGGTTTAGAAAAACCTGGTGGTTTAGAGGTTCCCGGGTCATTGTTACAACTTAAGGACTTCGGGCGTTGACGATACATATAAAGTTCATCGGGGTTGGAATTAGATTTCTCTATTTTTATGCCCTTTCCCTTATTATTTTATTTTGCCTTTTTAAATTCAGTTGGGGTAATTTCTATAACATCATCGGAATTCTCGTCGGAATCCGATTCATCGGAGAATTGGTAATCCTCCCAATATTTTGCTTCCTTGGCGGAAACACCATTGACCATAATTAACCTTGGTGGGTTGGTTGAGGATTTTCTTTTACTTAACCGTTTTATTATTTCCCCCACCGGTTCTATTTCTTCATCCGGTTCCGATTCTTCTTCCGGTTCCGATTCTTCTTCCGGTTCCGACTCTTCTTCCGGTTCCTCTTCGGGAACTTGTGAATCAGTCCACGAATCATTCCAATTTACATTTGACTCTTCATTATTATTAGGTGAGTCAATGGGACTTGTTCTAGAGGTAGACATCTATCACATAATATCAAACACGTTAAGAGATTAATATATCACATAATATTCACATGTTAAAAATATATAGTTTCCAACAAAATTTGTTAAGCAATCATTTTTCAAGTAAACACGGTCGAAGTCCAGACTCACTAATGCATCCTAACAAACTCGATAAGACACACTAATGCAAAATTCTGGTTCTCTAAGACCAACGCTCGGATACCAACTGAAATGTCCCGTTCTTATTGATTAAAAACGTTCCATATTAATTGATTTCGTTGCGAGGTTTTGACCTCTATATGAGACGTTTTTCAAAGACTACATTCATTTTTAAAACAAACCATAACCTTTATTTCATAAATAAAGGTTTAAAAAGCTTTACGTAGATTATCAAATAATGATAATCTAAAATATCCTGTTTTCACACGACCATTACATAATGGTTTACAATACAAATATGTTACATCGAAATCAGTTTCTTGAATGCAGTTTTTACACAATATCATACAAACATGGACTCCAAATCTTGTCCTTATTTTAGTATGCAACAGCGGAAGCTCTTAATATTCACCTGAGAATAAACATGCTTTAAACGTCAACAAAAATGTTGGTGAGTTATAGGTTTAACCTATATATATCAAATCGTAACAATAGACCACAAGATTTCATATTTCAATACACATCCCATACATAGAGATAAAAATCATTCATATGGTGAACACCTGGTAACCGACAATGACAAGATGCATATATAAGAATATCCCCATCATTCCGGGACACCCTTCGGATATGATATAAATTTCGAAGTACTAAAGCATCCGGTACTTTGGATGGGGTTTGTTAGGCCCAATAGATCTATCTTTAGGATTCGCGTCAATTAGGGTGTCTGTTCCCTAATTCTTAGATTACCAGACTTAATAAAAAGGGGCATATTCGATTTCGATAATTCAACCATAGAATGTAGTTTCACGTACTTGTGTCTATTTTGTAAATCATTTATAAAACCTGCATGTATTCTCATCCCAAAAATATTAGATTTTAAAAGTGGGACTATAACTCACTTTCACAGATTTTTACTTCGTCGGGAAGTAAGACTTGGCCACTGGTTGATTCACGAACCTATAACAATATATACATATATATCAAAGTATGTTCAAAAATATATTTACAACACTTTTAATATATTTTGATGTTTTAAGTTTATTAAGTCAGCTGTCCTCGTTAGTAACCTACAACTAGTTGTCCACAGTTAGATGTACAGAAATAAATCGATAAATATTATCTTGAATCAATCCACGACCCAGTGTATACGTATCTCAGTATTGATCACAACTCAAACTATATATATTTTGGAATCAACCTCAACCCTGTATAGCTAACTCCAACATTCACATATAGAGTGTCTATGGTTGATCCGAAATATATATAGATGTGTCGACATGATAGGTAGAAACATTGTATACGTGTCTATGGTATCTCAAGATTACATAATATACAATACAAGTTGATTAAGTTATGGTTGGAATAGATTTGTTACCAATTTTCACGTAGCTAAAATGAGAAAAATTATCCAATCTTGTTTTACCCATAACTTCTTCATTTTAAATCCGTTTTGAGTGAATCAAATTGCTATGGTTTCATATTGAACTCTATTTTATGAATCTAAACAGAAAAGTATAGGTTTATAGTCGGAAAAATAAGTTACAAGTCGTTTTTGTAAAGGTAGTCATTTCAGTCGAAAGAACGACGTCTAGATGACCATTTTAGAAAACATACTTCCACTTTGAGTTTAACCATAATTTTTGGATATAGTTTCATGTTCATAATAAAAATCATTTTCTCAGAATAAAAACTTTTAAATCAAAGTTTATCATAGTTTTTAATTAACTAACCCAAAACAGCCCGCGGTGTTACTACGACGGCGTAAATCCGGTTTTACGGTGTTTTTCGTGTTTCCAGGTTTTAAATCATTAAGTTAGCATATCATATAGATATAGAACATGTGTTTAGTTGATTTTAAAAGTCAAGTTAGAAGGATTAACTTTTGTTTGCGAACAAGTTTAGAATTAACTAAACTATTTTCTAGTGATTACAAGTTTAAACCTTCGAATAAGATAGCTTTATATGTATGAATCGAATGATGTTATGAACATCATTACTACCTTAAGTTCCTTGGATAAACCTACTGAAAAAGAGAAAAATGGATCTAGCTTCAATGGATCCTTGGATGGCTCGAAGTTCTTGAAGCAGAATCATGACACGAAAACAAGTTCAAGTAAGATCATCACTTGAAATAAGATTGTTATAGTTATAGAAATTGAACCAAAGTTTGAATATGATTATTACCTTATATTAGAATGATAACCTACTGTAAGAAACAAAGATTTCTTGAGGTTGGATGATCACCTTACAAGATTGGAAGTGAGCTAGCAAACTTGAAAGTATTCTTGATTTTATGAAACTAGAACTTTTAGAATTTATGAAGAACACTTAGAACTTGAAGATAGAACTTGAGAGAGATCAATTAGATGAAGAAAATTGAAGAATGAAAGTGTTTGTAGGTGTTTTTGGTCGTTGGTGTATGGATTAGATATAAAGGATATGTTATTTTGTTTTCATGTAAATAAGTCATGAATGATTACTCATATTTTTGTAATTTTATGAGATATTTCATGCTAGTTGCCAAATGATGGTTCCCAAATGTGTTAGGTGACTCACATGGGCTGCTAAGAGCTGATCATTGGAGTGTATATACCAATAGTACATACATCTAAAAGCTGTGTATTGTACGAGTACGAATACGGGTGCATACGAGTAGAATTGTTGATGAAACTGAACGAGGATCTAATTGTAAGCATTTTTGTTAAGTAGAAGTATTTTGATAAGTGTCTTGAAGTCTTTCAAAAGTGTATGAATACATATTAAAACACTACATGTATATACATTTTAACTGAGTCGTTAAGTCATCGTTAGTCGTTACATGTAAATGTTGTTTTGAAACCTTTAGGTTAACGATCTTGTTAAATGTTGTTAACCCAATGTTTATAATATCAAAAGAGATTTTAAATTATTATATTATCATGATATTATGATGTACGAATATCTCTTAATATGATATATATACATTAAATGTCGTTACAACGATAAACGTTACATATATGTCTCGTTTCAAAATCATTAAGTTAGTAGTCTTGTTTTTACATATGTAGTTCATTGTTAATATAATTAATGATATGTTTACTTATCATAATATCATGTTAACTATATATATAACCATATATATGTCATCATATAGTTTTTTTACAAGTTTTAACGTTCGTGAATCACCGGTCAACTTGGGTGGTCAATTGTCTATATAAAACATATTTCAATTAATCAAGTCTTAACAAGTTTGATTGCTTAACATGTTGGAAACATTTAATCATGTAAATATCAATCTCAATTAATATATATAAACATGGGAAAGTTCGGGTCACTACAGCCGGAAGAATCTATTTACTTCTACTATACTCTTGGGTTTATAGTGTTTCTAGTTCTCCCTTGTATTTATATTGCTATACGCATTGATATACACGGTTTGTATTTTATGTGTTGTTGTCGAGCTTTATATATATATATATATATATATATATATATATATATATATATATATATATATATATATATATATATATATATATATATATATATATATATATTTATATTCAATAGTTCCATACTTTGGTCTCCTCTTCCTGACTACAAGCCAAGAGAATAATGGTCCGGAATTCGTTGGTATGAAGTTTTGGATGAATATAGATAATGTTCTAAGAAGGAAATCATAACGGCACGATCTTGATTTGTCAATTTACCAGAATATCCGGAAAGATAGAACTATCAAGAAGATATGTTCTTGATATGTTTAGAGGTTAGATAGAATGTAAGAGTCATGTAACATGGCACATGATGATGGTACTTTGAATCATCACATTCCATTAGAAACTCAGCATGGATTACTATAATATAATCACGTTGATCAAGTGTCATTATATTATACTAACTCATGCATCAGTTCCCAACATTACTTCAATAACTTTCATATTTTAAGCTCAAAAGTTTACAGAATATAGAAACTAACAGTTTCTATATGATGTAACACTGATAGTACGAAGAGATTAATGATTTCACGTAAGAATAGTTATAAAAATATCTCCAGAAATATGGAGGATATTTATAATGAAAGATACGATAATATCTCGGAATATCTAAGATCAGAGGATGATATAAACTATTGTCTGCAAGGGTTTAGAGTAATGAGCAAGATATTCACTAAAGACCTTAGCAGACATTGAATCATTCGGATTCTTTGAAGTCAAACTTATTCTTTGTGATTTGTCCACAGCTTTCTTCATAGTTTCACATAATCTGCCTTTCGGTACTAAATTTTCTATTAAATGTTTCCATTATAATGGTACACAGGAAGCACGAAGAGGTATGTAATTTCGGACGAGAATATTTATGAAAATATCCTCAGAAATATCGAAGATATTGATGATGATATTTTGGAATTTCTAAGTTCGATGGTTGATGGAGAAAGATTTTTTTTTTTTCGTAAGATTTTAACATGACTTCAGAGCAAGATATTCTCTAAAGATTTCAACGGATCCAGAATTATCTGAATTCTTTGAATATAGGGTATGGTCATTGTATTTGTCCTTGTTCTCCTTCATGGTTAACTCTATCCGTTTTTCAGTTCCAACGTTTCTGAGCTTTTCCAACATATTATTCTTTATCATCAAACTTCCGACGACTAAGGTCATTTATGGTTGCCTACAATTTCTGCTGCTTCATTCAGCTTTTTCAAAGTTCAATGTATTGATTCGTAAGTTGAGGGCCTTTTCAAAATTTCAGAATTGAATATTGTAATTCTAGAAGATAATTGTTATATGTATACATATAACTATTGATGTAGACATGCTGCGAGATTTCAAAATACTGATTGCTAATTCCCGATGGTTGGTATAGTAATTCTTGGTATAAGATGTAAATGAGTAAATGATAGGGTTTCACTGAATATAGTGATTTTTCGAAAATTCAGAGATCAACGGAGTTGTTGGTAAATTTACTGCTAATGTGGTGAGATATAAACAGTTTCCCGGTATCGATGACGAAAGACAACTTATATATCAGGGTTATAATAAGCTAATTCTAGTGAAAAGTCGAAGTTGACTTGTTGAAGCTGTGACAAAATTGTCTAATTTGAAAAAGAGTTGCAATGTTATTTTCGGTAATAATAATGCCAAAGGAGCTAACACATGTAGTGACCCGAACTTTTCCATGTGTATATATATTAATTGAGATTGATATTTACATGATTACATGTTTCCAACATGTTAAGCAATCAAACTTGTTAAGGCTTGATTAATTGAAATATGTTTCATATAGACAATTGACCACCCAAGTTGACCGGCGATTCACGAACGTTAAAACTTGTAAAAACGACATGACGATATATATATGGATATACATATGGTTAACATGAGATTATGATAAGTAAGTATCTCCATAAGTATATTAACAATGAGTTATATACATATAAACAAGACTACTAACTTAAGGATTTCGAAACGAGACATATATGTAACGATTATCGTTGTAACGACATTTAAATGTATATATATCATATTAAGATATATTAATATATCATAATATCATGATAATATAATAATTTAACATCTCATCAGATATAATAAACAATGGGTTAACAACATTAATTGAGATCGTTAACTTAAAGGTTTCAAAACAACACTTACATGTAACGACTAACGATGACTTAACGACTCAGTTAAAATGTATATACATGTAGTGCTTTTAGATGTATTAAAATACTTTTGGAAGACTTCAAGACATATATCAAAACACTCATACTTAACGAAAATGGTTACAGTTACTTTCCCATTCTTTTCTTTCATCAAGAATTCTAGTCGTATTCTTACCCGTATTATACACAGCTTCAAAACGTACTTACTATGGGTATATACCAAAAGGAACTAGCATGTGATTCCACTCTTGATTATGTCATGTATGACTAATCAATTTTAACTTCTACCATGAGCTAGTCAACTAACTAGAACTCCTTTTAACCCCACTCACCACTCACCAATTACCACTCATCATTCACTCCATTTCACTTCCAATTCTCTTTCTAATTCTCTCTCAACACACACACACACACACACTATTATGAATGTATTTTTCCAGTAGTTAATCATCATCTTCATCAAAAATCACTTCAAGAATCAAGCTATAATCATCATAGGAAGAACACTTCAAGAACACTTCAAAAATCCCTTCAAGTTTACTAATTTACTTCCAAGCTTTCTAATCCATTCCAAGTAATCATCTAAGATCAAGAAACCTTTGTTATATACAGTAGGTTATCTTTCTTATTCAAGGTAATATTCATATTCAAACTTTGATTCAATTTCTATAACTATAAACTATCTTAATTCGAGTAAAAATCTTACTTGAACTTGTTTTTGTGTCATGATCCTACTTCAAGAACTTTCAAGCCATCCAAGATCCTTTGAAGCTAGATCATTTCTTGTCACTTCCAGTAAGTTTACCTACTTAACTTGAGGTAGTAATGATGTTCATAACATCATTCGATTCATATATATAAAACTATCTTATTCGAAGGTTTAAACTAGTAATCACTAGAACATAGTTTAGTTAATTCTAAACTTGTTCGCAAACAAAAGTTAATCCTTCTAACTTGACTTTTAAAATTAACTAAACACATGTTCAATATCTATATGATATGCTAACTTAATGATTTAAAACCTGGAAACACGAAAAACACCGTAAAACCGGATTTACGCCGTCGTAGTAACACCGCGGGCTGTTTTGGGTTAGTTAATTAAAAACTATGATAAACTTTGATTTAAAAGTTGTTATTCTGAGAAAATGATTTTTATTATGAACATGAAACTATATCCAAAAATTATGGTTAAACTCAAAGTGGAAGTATGTTTTCTAAAATGGTCATCTAGACGTCGTTCTTTCGACTGAAATGACTACCTTTACAAAAACGACTTGTAACTTATTTTTCTGACTATAAACCTATACTTTTTCTATTTAGATTCATAAAATAGAGTTCAATATGAAACCATAGCAATTTGATTCACTCAAAACGGATTTAAAATGAAGAAGTTATGGGTAAAACAAGATTGTATAATTTTTCTCATTTTAGCTACGTGAAAATTGGTAACAAATCTATTCCAACCATAACTTAATCAACTTGTATTGTATATTATGTAATCTTGAGATACCATAGACACGTATACATTGTTTCGACCTATCATGTCGACACATCTATATATATTTCGGAACAACCATAGACACTCTATATGTGAATGTTGGAGTTAGCTATACAGGGTTGAGGTTGATTCCAAAAAATATATAGTTTAAGTTGTGATCAATACTGAGATATGTATACACTGGGTCGTGGATTGACTCAAGATAATATTTATCGATTTATTTTTGTACATCTAACTGTGGACAACTAGTTGTAGGTTACTAACGAGGACAGCTGACTTAATAAACTTAAAACATCAAAATATATTAAAAGTGTTGTAAATATATTTTGAACATACTTTAATATATATGTATATATTGTTATAGGTTCGTGAATCAATAGTGGCCAAGTCTTACTTCTCGACGAAGTAAAAATCTGTGAAAGTGAGTTATAGTCCCACTTTTAAAATCTAATATTTTTGGGATGAGAATACATGCAGGTTTTATAAATGATTTACAAAATAGACACAAGTACGTGAAACTACATTCTATGGTTGAATTATCGAAATCGAATATGCCCCTTTTTATTAAGTCTGGTAATCTAAGAATTAGGGAACAGACACCCTAATTGATGCGAATCCTAAAGATAGATCTATTGGGCCTAGCAAACCCCATCCAAAGTACCGGATGCTTTAGTACTTCGAAATTTATATCATATCCGAAGGGTGTCCCGGAATGATGGGGATATTCTTATATATGCATCTTGTTAATGTTGGTTACCAGGTGTTCACCATATGAATGATTTTTATCTCTATGTATGGGATGTGTATTGAAATATGAAATCTTGTGGTCTATTGTTACGATTTGATATATATAGGTTAAACCTATAACTCACCAACATTTTTGTTGACGTTTAAAGCATGTTTATTCTCAGGTGAATATTAAGAGCTTCCGCTGTTGCATACTAAAATAAGGACAAGATTTGGAGTCCATGTTTGTATGATATTGTGTAAAAACTGCATTCAAGAAACTGATTTCGATGTAACATATTTGTATTGTAAACCATTATGTAATGGTCGTGTGTAAACAGGATATTTTAGATTATCATTATTTGATAATCTACGTAAAGCTTTTTAAACCTTTATTTATGAAATAAAGGTTATGGTTTGTTTTAAAAATGAATGCAGTCTTTGAAAAACGTCTCATATAGAGGTCAAAACCTCGCAGCGAAATCAATTAATATGGAACGTTTTTAATCAATAAGAACGGGAAATTTCAGTTGGTATCCGAGCGTTGGTCTTAGAGAACCAGAATTTTGCATTAGTGTGTCTTATCGAGTTTGTTAGGATGCATTAGTGAGTCTGGACTTCGACCGTGTTTACTTGAAAAATGATTGCTTAACAAATTTTGTTGGAAACTATATATTTTTAACATGTGAATATTATGTGATATATTAATCTCTTAACGCGTTTGATATTATGTGATAGATGTCTACCTCTAGAACAAGTCCCATTGACTCACCTAATAATAATGAAGAGTCAAATGTAAATTGGAATGATTCGTGGACTGATTCACAAGTTCCCGAAGAGGAACCGGAAGAAGAGTCGGAACCAGAAGAAGAATCGGAACCGGAAGAAGAATCGGAACCGGATGAAGAAATAGAACCGGTGGGGGAAATAATAAAACGGTTAAGTAAAAGAAAATCCTCAACCAACCAACCAAGGTTAATTATGGTCAATGATGTTTCCGCTAAGGAAGCAAAATATTGGGAGGATTACCAATTCTCCGATGAATCGGATTCTGACGAGAATTCCGATGATGTTATAGAAATTACCCCAACTGAATTTAAAAAGGCAAAAGAAAATAATAAGGGAAAGGGCATAAAAATAGAGAAATCTAATTCCAACCCCGATGAACTTTATATGTATCGTCAACCCCCGAAGTCCTTAAGTTGTAACAATGACCCGGGAACCTCTAAACCACCAGGTTTTTCTAAACCAATGTGGAAAACGACGGCTCGTATTAGGGGAACATCATATATCCCTAGAAACTTGGCAAAACGAACCAAAACCGAAGAAGAAGAAACAAGCGAGTCGGAATAAGATAGTTGTATTCGTGTGGTGTAATATATGTAATATAGTGTGCTTATGCTTTATGATATATGTAAAAATTGCTTGTATTAATAAGTATTTTTTTTTATGAATCTAACTCTTGTCTATTTTACAGTATAAAAACACAAAATGGATAGACAACCCAATATTTTAAGAGACCTACCCGGAGACATGATTGATGAAATCTTGTCTAGAGTCGGTCAGAATTCTTCGGCACAACTATTTAATGCGAGATCAGTTTGTAAGACATTCGAAGAACGTTCCAAGAATGCCTTGGTTTATAAAAGGCTTTCGTTCGAAAGATGGGGGATATCACATTGGGAAATCCATAAGTTACGATGTGTTTACTTTGACGCATATATTGCGGGGAACCCAAATGCTATTTTACGCAATGGGTTAAGAAATTATTTTGACTCAATATATCCGAATATTGGACTTCGTGATTTAGAAAAAGCGGCTAACATGCAACATAAAGAAGCATGTTATGCTTACGGATTAGTAATGTTCGCTTCTCACCAAAGTGAGAACAAGAACATCGGCCTACAACTATTAAACAAAATGTTCCCACAAGTGACGGAGTCGGTAATTGGGGTAAGAAATGAGGTTTTTAGATTGTTACGGGACTGTTGGACATTACGTAACCCTCGTCCCTTTGACGACGTTACAACACGCTGTCTTATCAATGGCCATAACGGTTATGTTCCACAAGACCAATGATGGGAAGTAGTCCTAGTAAAACCAGAATGCATGACTTGTTTCTGGACGTATGAATTACGTGTCTTTATTGCCTTTGCTGAACGACTTGTGTACTAGCTAGAATTATCTTCACAACTATCTTGTATCAAAGTTATTGTGTGCTATATTTCATGCTTTATGTAAAATAAGCGGTATTGTAAGTTTGTAAAATATTGTATAAAAGTTTGAACGCGAAATATTATTATAATCAGTTTTTCATATAGAATTGTAGTAGTTGAATTGTATATTAGCTACTAAGTATGAACTTAACGGGTAGGTACTACCGAATTTAAACTTATAAAACGCTAATATGAAGAAAAAGCTTTTATAAATGAGTTCATATTATGCTACGAAATACTATTAACTACTCTTAATATTCTGTATGATTAACTTGTTCTATTTGACTATTTTGAAGGAAATGACACCGACTACTCGACACACCGTGAATATGAATGAAGAGGAATTCCGTACTTTTCTAGCTTCAAACATAGGCACAGTACAGGCTGCGCTACATACCAACAATAACCTTGGATCTAGCAGTACAGGAAATCGTGTAGGATGCACCTACAAAGAATTCACTGCCTGCAAACCTTTGGAATTTGATGGAACCGAAGGACCGATCGGATTGAAACGGTGGACCGAGAAGGTCGAAACGGTGTTTGCCATAAGTAAGTGTACTGAAGAGGACAAAGTAAAGTACGCTACGCATACCTTCACAGGTTCTGCGTTAACATGGTGGAATACCTATCTAGAGCAAGTGGGACAAGACGATGCGTACGCACTACCGTGGTCAGCATTCAAGTACTTGATGAACGAGAAGTACCGTCCCAGAACCGAGGTCAATAAGCTCAAGACAGAACTTAGAGGTTTACGAACCCAAGGATTTGATATTACCACGTACGAAAGACGATAATTCATAATTGTGCCTATTGTGTCCGGGAGCATTCGAAGATGAGGAAGAGAAGATCGACGCGTTTGTGAAAGGATTACCGGAAAGAATCCAAGAAGATATAAGTTCACACGAGCCCGCCTCCATACAACAGGCATGTAGAATGGCTCACAAACTAGTGAACCAGATTGAAGAAAGAATTAAAGAACAGACTGCTGAAGAGGCCAATGTGAAGCAAGTCAAAAGAAAGTAGGAGGAAAACGGTGATAAGAATCACCAATACAACAACAGCAGCAATTACAACAATAATCGCAACAATTATCCCAACAATCGCAACATCAATCGCAACTACAACAAACGGCCCAACAACAACAACAACAACAACAACAACAACAACAACAACAACAGCAACTACAACAATCATCCCAACAACAATAATAACCGCAACAACAACAACAATCAGAAGCAGCTATGCCAAAGGTGTGAAAAGTATCACTCGGGGTTCTGCACCAAATTTTGCAACAAGTGTAAAAGAAATGGTCATAGCGCGGTGAAGTGTGAGGTCTACGGACCAGGGGTTAATAGAACGAAAGGAACAAATGGTGTCGGAACGAGTAATGGCGGAGCAAGTAGTGTCGGAGCAAGTTATGCCAATGTAGTTTGATATAAATGTGGAAAACTGGGCCACATTATTAGAAATTGCCCGAACCAGGAGAACACGAATGGACAAGGCCGCGGAAGAGTTTTCAATATTAATGCGGCAGAGGCACAGGAAGACCCGGAGCTTGTTACGGGTACGTTTCTTATTGACAATAAACCTGCTTACGTTTTATTTGATTCGGGTGCGGATAGAAGCTATATGAGTAGAGATTTTTGTGCTAAATTAAGTTGTCCATTGACGCCTTTGGATAGTAAATTTTTACTCGAATTAGCAAATGGTAAATTAATTTCAGCAGATAATATATGTCGGAATCGAGAAATTAAATTGGTTAGCGAAACATTTAAGATTAACTTGATACCAGTAGAGTTAGGGAGTTTTGATGTGATAATCGGTATGGACTGGTTGAAAGAAGTGAAAGCAGAGATCGTTTGTTACAAAAATGCAATTCGCATTATACGAGAAAAAGGAAAACCCTTAATGGTGTACGGAGAAAAGGGCAACACGAAGCTACATCTTATTAGTAATTTGAAGGCACAAAAACTAATAAGAAAAGGTTGCTATGCTGTTCTAGGACACGTCGAGAAAGTACAAACTGAAGAAAAGAGCATCAATGATGTTCCCGTCGCAAAAGAATTTCCCGATGTATTTCCGAAAGAATTACCGGGATTACCCCCACATCGATCCGTTGAATTTCAAATAGATCTTGTACCAGGAGCTACACCAATAGCTCGTGCTCCTTACAGACTCGCACCCAGCGAGATGAAAGAACTGCAAAGCCAATTACAATAACTTTTAGAGCATGGTTTCATTCCACCAAGCACATCACCGTGGGGAGCTCCTGTTTTGTTTGTCAAGAAGAAAGATGGTACATTCAGGTTGTGTATCGACTACCGAGAGTTGAACAAACTTACCATCAAGAACCGCTACCCACTACCGAGAATCGACGACTTATTTGATCAACTACAAGGTTCGTCTGTTTATTCAAAGATTGACTTACGTTCCGGGTATCATCAAATGCGGGTGAAAGAAGATGATATTCCAAAGACTGCTTTCAGAACACGTTACGGTCATTACGAGTTTATGGTCATGCCATTTGCTTTAACTAATGCACCAGCTGTGTTCATGGACCTTATGAACCGAGTGTGTGGACCATACCTTGACAAGTTTGTCATTGTTTTCATTGATGACATACTTATTTACTCAAAGAATGACCAAGAACACGGTGAACATTTGAGAAAGGTGTTAGAAGTATTGAGGAAGGAAGAATTGTACGCTAAATTTTCAAAGTGTGCATTTTGGTTGGAAGAAGTTCAATTCCTCGGTCTCATAGTGAACAAAAAAGGTATTAAGGTGGATCCGGCAAAGATAGAAACTGTTGAAAAGTGGGAAACCCCGAAAACTCCGAAACACATACGCCAGTTTTTAGGACTAGCTGGTTACTACAGAAGGTTCATCCAAGACTTTTCCAGAATAGCAAAACCCTTGACTGCATTAACGCATAAAGGGAAGAAATTTGAATGGAAGGATGAACAAGAGAAAGCGTTTCAGTTATTGAAGAAAAGGCTAACTACGGCACCTATATTGTCATTGCCTGAAGGGAATGATGATTTTGTGATTTATTGTGACGCATCAAAGCAAGGTCTCGGTTGTGTATTAATGCAACGAATGAAGGTGATTGCTTATGCGTCTAGACAATTGAAGATTCACGAGCAAAATTATACGATGCATGATTTGGAATTAGGCGCGGTTGTTTTTGCATTAAAGACTTGGAGGCACTACTTATATGGGGTCAAAAGTATTATATATACCGACCACAAAAGTCTTCAACACATATTTAATCAGAAACAACTGAATATGAGGCAGCGTAGGTGGATTGAATTGTTGAATGATTACGACTTTGAGATTCGTTACCACCCGGGGAAGGCAAATGTGGTAGCCGATGCCTTGAGCAGGAAGGACAGAGAACCCATTCGAGTAAAATCTATGAATATAATGATTCATAATAACCTTACTACTCAAATAAAGGAGGCGCAACAAGGAGTTTTAAAAGAAGGAAATTTAAAGGATGAAATACCCAAAGGATCGGAGCAGCATCTTAATATTCGGGAAGACGGAACCCGGTATAGGGCTGAAAGGATTTGGGTACCAAAATTTGGAGATATGAGAGAAATGGTACTTAGAGAAGCTCATAAAACCAGATACTCAATACATCCTGGAACGGGGAAGATGTACAAGGATCTCAAGAAACATTTTTGGTGGCCGGGTATGAAAGCCGATGTTGCTAAATACGTAGGAGAATGTTTGACGTGTTCTAAGGTCAAAGCTGAGCATTAGAAACCATCAGGTCTACTTCAACAACCCGAAATCCCAGAATGGAAATGGGAAAACATTACCATGGATTTCATCACTAAATTGCCAAGGACTGCAAGTGGTTTTGATACTATTTAGGTAATAGTTGATCGTCTCACCAAATCAGCACACTTCCTGCCAATAAGAGAAGTTGACAAGATGGAGAAGTTAGCACGACTGTATTTGAAGGAAGTCGTCTCCAGACATGGAATACCAATCTCTATTATCTCTGATAGGGATGGCAGATTTATTTCAAGATTCTGGCAGACATTACAGCAAGCATTAGGAACTCGTCTAGACATGAGTACTGCCTATCATCCACAAACTGATGGGCAGAGCGAAAGGACGATACAAACGCTTAGAGACATGCTACGAGCATGTGTTATTGATTTCGGAAACAGTTGGGATCGACATCTACCGTTAGCAGAATTTTCCTACAACAACAGCTACCATTCAAGCATTGAGATGGCGCCGTTTGAAGCACTTTATGGTAGAAAGTGCAGGTCTCCGATTTGTTGGAGTGAAGTGGGGGATAGACAGATTACGGGTCCGGAGATTATACAAGAAACTACCGAGAAGATCATCCAAATTCAACAACGGTTGAAAACTGCCCAAAGTCGACAAAAGAGCTACGCTAACATTAAAAGAAAAGATATAGAATTTGAAATTGGAGAGATGGTCATGCTTAAAGTTGCACCTTGGAAAGGCGTTGTTCGATTTGGTAAACGAGGGAAATTAAATCCAAGGTATATTGGACCATTCAAGATTATTGATCGTGTCGGACCAGTAGCTTACCGACTTGAGTTACCTCAACAACTCGCGGCTGTACATAACACTTTCCACGTCTCGAATTTGAAGAAATGTTTTGCTAAAGAATATCTCACTATTCCGTTAGATGAAATCCAAATCAACGAAAAACTCCAATTCATCGAAGAACCCGTCGAAATAATGGATCGTGAGGTTAAAAGACTTAAGCAAAACAAGATACCAATTATTAAGGTTCGATGGAATGCTCGTAGAGGACCCGAGTTCACCTGGGAGCGTGAAGATCAGATGAAGAAGAAATACCCGCATCTATTTCCAGAAGATTCGTCAACACCTTCAACAGCTTAAAATTTCGGGACGAAATTTATTTAACGGGTAGGTACTGTAGCTACCCAAACTTTTCCATGTTTATATATATTAATTGAGATTGATATTTACATGATTAAATGTTTCCAACATGTTAAGCAATCAAACTTGTTAAGGCTTGATTAATTGAAATATGTTTCATATAGACAATTGACCACCCAAGTTGACCAGCGATTCACGAACGTTAAAACTTGTAAAAATGACATGACGATATATATATGGATATACATATGGTTAACATGAGATTATGATAAGTAAGTATCTCCATAAGTATATTAACAATGAGTTATATACATATAAACAAGACTACTAACTTAAGGATTTCGAAACGAGACATATATGTAACGATTATCGTTGTAACGACATTTAAATGTATATATATCATATTAAGATATATTAATATATCATAATATCATGATAATATAATAATTTAACATCTCATTAGATATAATAAACAATGGGTTAACAACATTAATTGAGATCGTTAACTTAAAGGTTTCAAAACAACACTTACATGTAACGACTAACGATGACTTAACGACTCAGTTAAAATGTATATACATGTAGTGTATTTAGATGTATTAAATTACTTTTGGAAGACTTCAAGACATATATCAAAACACTCATACTTAACTAAAATAGTTACAGTTACTTTCCCATTCTTTTCTTTCATCAAGAATTCTAGTCGTATTCTTACCCGTATTATACACAGCTTCAAAACGTACTTACTATGGGTATATACCAATAGGAACTAGCATGGGATTCCACTCTTGATTATGTCATGTATGACTAATCAATTTTAACTTCTACCATGAGCTAGTCAACTAACTAGAACTCCTTTTAACCCCACTCACCACTCACCAATTACCACTCATCATTCACTCCATTTCACTTCCAATTCTCTTTCTAATTCTCTCTCAACACACACACACACTATTATGAACGTATTTTTCCAGTAGTTAATCGTCATCTTCATCAAAAATCACTTCAAGAATCAAGCTATAATCATCATAGGAAGAACACTTCAAGAACACTTCAAAAATCCCTTCAAGTTTACTAATTTACTTCTAAGCTTTCTAATCCATTCCAAGTAATCATCTAAGATCAAGAAACCTTTGTTATATATAGTAGGTTATCTTTCTTATTCAAGGTAATATTCATATTCAAACTTTGATTCAATTTCTATAACTATAAACTATCTTAATTCGAGTAAAAATCTTACTTGAACTTGTTTTTGTGTCATGATCCTACTTCAAGAACTTTCAAGCCATCCAAGATCCTTTGAAGCTAGATCATTTCTTGTCACTTCCAGTAGGTTTACCTACTAAACTTGAGGTATTAATGATGTTCATAACATCATTCGATTCATATATATAAAACTATCTTATTCGAAGGTTTAAACTCGTAATCACTAGAACATAGTTTAGTTAATTCTAAACTTGTTCGCAAACAAAAGTTAATCCTTCTAACTTGACTTTTAAAATTAACTAAACACATGTTCAATATCTATATGATATGCTAACTTAATGATTTAAAACCTGGAAACACGAAAAACACCGTAAAACCGGATTTACGCCGTCGTAGTAACACCGCGGGCTGTTTTGGGTTAGTTAATTAAAAACTATGATAAACTTTGATTTAAAAGTTGTTATTCTAAGAAAATGATTTTTATTATGAACATGAAACTATATCCAAAAATTATGGTTAAACTCAAAGTGGAATTATGTTTTCTAAAATGGTCATCTAGACGTCGTTCTTTCGACTGAAATGACTACCTTTACAAAAACGACTTGTAACTTATTTTTCTAACTATAAACCTATACTTTTTCTGTTTAGATTCATAAAATAGAGTTCAATATTAAACCATAGCAATTTGATTCACTCAAAACGGATTTAAAATGAAGAAGTTATGGGTAAAACAAGATTGGATAATTTTTCTCATTTTAGCTACGTGAAAATTGGTAACAAATCTATTCCAACCATAACTTAATCAACTTGTATTGTATATTATGTAATCTTGAGATACCATAGACACGTATACAATGTTTTGACCTATCATGTCGACACATCTATATATATTTCGGAACAACCATAGACACTCTATATGTGAATGTTGGAGTTAACTATACAGGGTTGAGGTTGATTCCAAAATATATATAGTTTGAGTTGTGATCAATACTGAGATACGTATACACTGGGTCGTGGATTGATTCAAGATAATATTTATTTATTTATTTCTGTACATCTAACTATGGACAACTAGTTGTAGGTTACTAACGAGGACAGCTGAATTAATAAACTTAAAACGTCAAAATATATTAAAAGTGTTGTAAATATATTTTGAACATACTTTAATATATATGTATATATTGTTATAGGTTCATGAATCAACAGTGGCCAAGTCTTACTTCTCGACGAAGTAAAAATCTGTGAAAGTGAGTTATAGTCCCACTTTTAAAATCTAATATTTTTGGGATGAGAATACATGCAGGTTTTATAAATGATTTACAAAATAGAGACAAGTACGTGAAACTACATTCTATGGTTGAATTATCGAAATCGAATATGCCCCTTTTTATTAAGTCTGGTAATATAAGAATTAGGGAACAGACACCCTAAGATAGATCTATTGGGCCTAACAAACCCCATCCAAAGTACCGGATGCTTTAGTACTTCGAAATTTATATCATATCCGAAGGGTGTCCCGGAATGATGGGGATATTCTTATATATGCATCTTGTTAATGTCGGTTTCCAGGTGTTCACCATATGAATGATTTTTATCTCTATGTATGGGATGTGTATTGAAATATGAAATCTTGTGGTCTATTGTTACGATTTGATATATATAGGTTAAACCTATAACTCACCAACATTTTTGTTGACGTTTAAAGCATGTTTATCCTCAGGTGAATATTAAGAGCTTCCGCTGTTGCATACTAAAATAAGGACAAGATTTGGAGTCCATGTTTGTATGATATTGTGTAAAAACTGCATTCAAGAAACTGATTTCGATGTAACATATTTGTATTGTAAACCATTATGTAATGGTCGTGTGTAAACAGGATATTTTAGATTATCATTATTTGATAATCTACGTAAAGCTTTTTAAACCTTTATTTATGAAATAAAGGTTATGGTTTGTTTTAAAAATGAATGCAGTCTTTGAAAAACGTCTCATATAGAGGTCAAAACCTCGCAGCGAAATCAATTAATATGGAACGTTTTTAATCAATAAGAACGGGACATTTCAACACAGACACGTGTTAAACTTTTACTTAGGGTCCGGGAGTTTTCAGGTGCATAACTATATGCGTCAATCTTTTCTTCCATAGATGAAGTGCGGTTGGTTCATCCTTTCAATTGAGGTGTTTTTAAGAATCATGAAAGGTTTGAACGCATATTAGAATTGTCAAGATACAATTGAGGTTTAAAATGAAATCAAGTGGCAAACTTGAAGAATTATTTAGTTTCATATGTTATAATTAATATTTTAATTCATTTTAATTGTCCAATGTTATTAGTCCACAGTCGATTGTCCACAGTTGACAGTCAAATATTTCATATATAGCTTATGATATGTCAAAACCTTGTGTACGTGTCCCGATATTTAAAGTGCGTAAAATAAATAACAGAAATTAAATGACGACAAATAAAATTACGAGAATATAAATTGCGATAATTAAATTGCGTTAAATAAAATGTAATCAGTTAGCTAGGAACAATTACCTAGGAACAGTTAGCGTGGATTCTTAACAAAATTTCTCATAGTTAAATTTGTTTGTTTCTAACAAATTTTATTTTGTCCTAATGTTTTCCTCATTATGCCACTTGTTGGATTCTGATAGGTCAAAATCCAAATATGAAATTGGATGAAAATGTTTATTCTGCGGTGAACAGACACGTATATCGGTGAGTGTAAATAGGATAATAAATGACTGTTGAATCAGCTTCGTCGAATGTACAGTGTAACTTATTAAAGTGAAATCTAAATATTTCTCGGGTATTACCTACCCATTAAAATATTTTCACCATTAACAGTTTGTACGAAAGAATTTTTAATTACAATCTTTATGAAAATATATATATACATATATATTTTCTTCAGATGTAATCATGGATTTAATGAGTCAATATGATATTAAACTCATTTGATTTTAGGTTTGAGCTAGAATAAATAATCTCTAAGACTTTAGAGATTACATAATCGCTATGTAAAACGAAGGTAAATGATGTAGAAAATTACGTAGGACGATGATTATGCTCAAGGTATAGAATGATATGTTGAAGCGTATGTTGTTGATGGTACGGGTGTTGTTACTGATGGTACTGTTGGTGCCGGTGATGTTGCTGAAGCTGGTATGTTTTGCACCATATTTTCCAAGGCTACAACTCGGGCGCGAAGTTCGTTGACTTCTTTTATTATTCCGGAGTGATTGTCGGTCGGAACGGGTGGATGAATAAGATCTAGAATTGTGGATAGAGTATAATCGTTGTGGGATATCCTGGCAATGAGGGTAGATATGGTGTTTTGAATAGATTCGCCGATAAGTGCTTCAGGTTCTTCACTAAAAGGTGAATTCGGTTGATGAAAAGGATCACCTTCTTCTTGTCTCCAATGATTAAGTAGACTACGAACCCATCAAATGAATTGATGATGGCCGATTGGTTGATCCATTCCAGTTATACTGCTTTCGAAGCTCAAATGTGTTTCCATATCGAAATAACTGTCGGAATAACTATCGAAATAGTTATCGGATTCTGAAGGACTCGAACTGGTTGAGGGATTCATCTCGTATGATCAGATGAAGGATGTTCGATAAGAAATAAATTATAGGATGTAGATTAGTACCCTGCAATACATAATTTACATATGCATATTTAATACTAAAATCCCATAAGTTACGGAGGAATCTACGGAAGTTGTCAGGCAAAGTTACAGTAACAGATACGCTAAGATATGAAGTAGCAGATACGCTAAGATATGAATTTTATCTATACACTATTCATGCAACCAATGCAACAAGACGTGTCTAGACTAAGAATGATAAGCAGATAATTTGCGACACCAAATGATAAGCAAAACTTTTTGACATGCAGACCAGGTTCAAGTCCAGACTTATTAATATAATATAACACTACTAAGTCGAAGTCCAGACTCACTAATGCATCCTAACAACTCCTAGTTAGACACACTAATGCAAGACCTGGTTCGCTACGATCACCGCTCTGATACCAACTGTGACGACCCGTCCTAATCCATCCGGACGAAGTCCATATCAATTATAAACGATTCACAACAGTTGATTACATCGTGAGGTACTTGACCTCTATATGATACATTTTACAAACATTGCATTCGTTTTTGAAAAGACAATCTTTCAATACATCTAAAGTTGACGACATGCATACCATTTCATAATATATCTTACTATAATTGACTTAATAATAATTTTGATGAACTCAACGACTCGAATGCAACGTCTTTTGAAATATGTCATGAATGACTCCAAGTAATATCTCTAAGATGAGCAAAAGCACAGCGGAAGATTTCTTTCGTACCTGAGAATAAACATGCTTTAAAGTGTGAACCAAAAGGTTGGTGAGTTCATTAGTTTAACATAAATAATCATTTCCATCATTTTAATAGACCACAAGATTTTCATTTCCAGTTATCATAAATAAACGTCCCATGCATAGAGACAAAATATCATTCATATGGATTGAACACCTGGTAACCGACATTCACAATATACGTATAAGAATATCCCCATCATTCCGGGATCCTCCTTCGGACATGATATAAATTTCGAAATACTAAAGCATCCGGTACTTTGGATGGGGCTTGCTGGGCCCGATAGATCTATCTTTAGAGTTCGCGTCAATTAGGGTGTATGTTCCCTAATTCTTAGATTACCAGACTTAATAAAAAGGGGCATATTCGATTTCGATCATTCAACCATATAATGTAGTTTCAATTACTTGTGTCTATTTCGTAAAACAGTTATAAAAACAGCGCATGTATTCTCAGTCCCAAAAATATATATTGCAAAAGCATTTAAAAGGGATTAATGAAACTCACGCATACAAATATTGTAAAATAGTTATTAAAACATTACATGTATTCTTAGCCCAAAAATATATATAAAAAGGGAATAAATAAACTCACGCATATAAATATTGTAAAACAATTAATAAAGTATTTGCATGTATTCTCAGCCCAAAAACGTAAAGAGTAAAAGGGAGCAAATGAAACTCACCTAATGTATTTTGTAGTAAAAAATACATATGACTATATTGAACAATGCAGGGTTGGCCTCGGATTCACGAACCAATATCAATTATATATATTAAAACATATAATAACATTTAATTAAGTTTTTATATAAATATATATTAGTATTTATTAATAAATAACTTAATTAAATCTATTTATATATTTTAAATAAATACTTAATATTTATATATATTAGATTTTTATTAAAGTGTTTAATATAATGTATGTCACCTATGATAATTATTATATATTAATGATCAATAATATCATATAATGTTTTAAAATTAATACTTATATATATATGATTATATTACAATATAGATTATATATAACTTAATTATTATTATATAACAATAATCTTTTATTTAAAAATAGTATTTAATATTATTATAGATATGATGTATGTAATTAATATAGTTATTTATAAAAATATTACTTATTTGTTATTATAATAATAATGTAGTAATAATAATAATAATATTAGTATTTCATTAAATTGTAACCTAATTGTTAATTTAATCATTTTCATGATGATATTTGTATCAAAATCTATATATTTATATATTCAAAATAATAATATTATTGTAAAAAAATAATAATATTAATAGTTCTAATAATAATAATTTTACTAAGGATAGTAATAATAATAATAATAATAATAATAATAATAATAATAATAATAATAATAATAATAATAATAATAATAATAATAATAATAATAATAACTCTATTAATAAAAGTAATAATAAAAGAGTACAACCTTTGAAGAAAGGAGCTCTAAAAAAATAAAACACCACTGCCTGGAATCGAACCCACGACCTCCCGCTAACTCGGCACAACACCAAACCACAGCTCTACTGTTTACTTATCTAATTTAATTCAGATATTATTTCTATATAAGCCGTAATTAATCAATTACACTTTCTTCTCTTTCACGATTTTTATTTGGTCCACATCGTTTCACAAGCCCAAATTAGTCAATCCATGTATTTCAATAAGCCCAATCCGGTAATTAGATCAATTAAATGGGAGTGTCGACATCAGGAAGTTTATTAAACAGATCGAGACATTACAGATATTGTTATTATCCCATCTTCAAACCCTCATCATCACATCATCGTCGCTCAATTCGTCCTGATCAATCTTAATTATCATCATCGATCTAATCATAAAAATCGGTTCCTCAATTGAATCAAGTAAGTAATCGATTCAGTAATATTTTTCTTAATTCCTTTAATCCCTTTGTAATTTATGTATAATTATTGATAGAACAAAAGCAGGAATTAAAGATGTTCTTGGTGTTTGTAGAGGGTTTTTGATGAAAGTGATTATGGTGGGTTGGGGTTTTGATCTTCGATAACTGCATTCATTAGCAACAGTTATTGTTAGTTGATGTAACAACAATAAGATGGTGTTCTTGATGCATTTAAAAAAATAAAAAAAATCCAGAATTGGGTGCGGTTGTAATAGAAAGAAAACATGGATTATTTTGGGTTGTTATTTGATTTTTGACAAGTAGTAAAAGTGACTCGTTTTGGTATTGTAGGTTGGTGATATCTCATGTATATATGTGGAATTATATATGATGGTGGTGGTTAGCTATGTGATTCAATTAGAAACAGAAATCAAATGAAAACGATTTTATAAAGATAATGATGGTGGTTTTTGCAAGGGTTCGAAACAGAAGGAAGACAGAAGTCTTGCAGTAGCATGGAGGTGTAACAAGGGTTGTGGTTGATGGTGATTTGGGTTGTTTACCAAAGAACAACAATATATATATAGGAGGTACAAACTTACAATTTGCAGCAATAGTCGAATTGTTTATGGGTTGTAAGACTTAGATGGTAGCAGCAGGTCCAAGGTGTTTTCAGTCGTCAATAGCAGCTGCAGGGTGGCGGTTTATAGCTGCACATATAGCAATGTGTGATGGTGTCTCGACATTGGTAAAAGGTGATGTTTGAGTAGAGTTGGAGGGTGTCGGTTCAAATTGAAACAGAAAATGAAAAACAACATATTAAGGTGATGATAGTGGTGGCTCGTGGTGATGGAAGGTGATCAAGGTGGGGTGGTTCTCCGGTGGTTGTTTTGAAGGTGGTTTGATGTTGGTGCACGTGTGAGCCCCTGTCGAGAAGCAACCACGAACAACGGTAATCGATAATGTTTGTTTCGATGATGGTGGACGTATGGTGATCTTATGGTGTCGGGTTTCTATAATAGTGGATTTGTGGTTGTAGGTTAAATTTCATAGCAAGTAGAATAAAAGTGAAGTGATAGTAATTGTTATTTGTGTTCAATCATAAAATGTTTTGTATGTATATTATATTAAGCCAGTGGATGAATTCAGTATAGAATAGTATATATCTAATATGTGAATGTGAATCAATCGTACATAAAGTGAACCAATTAGTAATCAAATTTAATAATAAACGTTGTCTTTTGTGTATCTATATAATAGATATATATATAAAGGATGATGAAAGGAATCAATCAAATAATTAACTTAAAATAGTATTCATCAATCATACACAGTGGTTGGTTTTGGTCGAATTAGATAAAGAAGTAGAGAACACAAGTGGGTGTGGAATGGTCCTTCATGGTATGTATATGTTTTTATCAATGATAAGAAAAGAAAAAAAAACAATAACATTAATAAATTAATATCATTAATTAATTAAAACGTGTGAAATGTTAGCCATCGTCTTTCACAGATTGGATTTCGAACTCCGTTGTTAAATTAGAGGCGGATAAAAGTATGCGGAAAAACTTCATATTTTTAAAGTAATTATATTTATTTATTCTGATCATTAATTGTGTAAAATCTGATTAAAAGGTTAGTCTTATAATTTATTTTTAATTTCAAGCAATATGCACGGAGTGTTAAAATTCGAATCGACAAAGTAAAAATATATTTAATAAGTCTAAATCTTACACAATCTAATTATGGACTAAAGTTAATTTTTATATTATCAAAAGTTCGTGAATCATCGGAGATGGTCGAAGGGTAATTGCATATATGAAACAGTTCAAAGTTTTTGAGACTCAACCTAACCGACTTCGCTTATCATGTCGAAATAATATAAAGATTAAGTTTAAATTTGGCCGGAAATCTCCGGGTCACTACATAAAACACATATTTAAAGTCACTACATTCTCTACAAAATCGAGCAAAATTTTGTGGAGAATTTTCTAAAAAATTTTCAATTGCAGATTAGCTCCATTTTCGCAAGATAACTAGAAAACGACGCTACGAGCAAGACTTCCTTAAGGCTTTCCCCAGTTCGAAACAGTTTAGATGCAGAAAATGACATTTTACTATTTTTAAATGTGAATTTGGCACTTTTAGATCTTACGATAAGTAATACTTTCACATGTGAATTGTTGTGCCTTTTTAAATACCAATATGATACTTGTTTTTATTTAATATTGTATTTTGGTACATCGAAAATAATGTTTGGGCTACTATCTCACCACTAGAAACAAAACGTTGCTGCTTTTATAACGTCTTGATTTTATTGTTCGAGTTTTTTAGCCACTTTTTTATTTCTCAAGATTCATAGCCTTATTTTTGATTTTGTTTCTAAATTTCATATTGAATGCGAATATATGAGAGTGTAGTTTCGTTTTAATGATAATTAATGGCCGCAAAAACACATATTTGAAGTCACTACATTCCCCACAAAATCATGCAAAATTTTATGGAGAATTTTCCGAAAAATTTTAAATTGCAGATTAGGCCCATTTTCGCAAGATAACTCGAAAACGGTGATACGGGCAAGACTTCCTTAAGGCTTTTCCCCGTTTGAAGAGTTTAGATGCCGAAAATCACATTTTACTATTTTTAAATGTGAATTTTGCACTTTTAGATATTAAGATAAGTAATACTTTCACATGTGAATTGTTGTGCCTGTTTAAATACCACTATTATACTTGTTTTTATTTAATATTGTATTTAGGTACATCGAAAATCATGTTGGGGATACTATCTCACCACTAGCTACAAAATTTGCTGCTTTTATAACGTTTTAGTTTTATTGTTCGAGTATTTTTAGCCGCTTTTTTTATTTCTCTAGATTCATAACCTTATTTTTGATTTAGATTTCTAAATTTCATATTGAATGCGAATATATGAAAGTGTAGTTTCGTTTTAATGATAATTAATGGCCGCAAAACACATATTTGAAGTCATTACATTACCCAAAAAATGGGGCAAAATTTTGTTGAGAATTTTCCGAAAAATTTTCAATTGCAGATTAGGCCCATTTTTGCAAGATAACTAGAAAACGGCACTACGAGAAAGACTTCCTTAAGGCTTTCCCCAGTTCGAAGCGGTTTTGATGCCGAAAATGACATTTTACTATTTTTAAATGTGAATTTTGCACTTTTATATCTTACGATAAGTAATGCTGTCACATGTGAATTGTTGTGCCTATTTAAATAACAATATGATACTTGTTTTTATTTAATATTGTATTTAGGTACAACGAAAATCATGTTAGGGCTACTATCTCACCACTAGATACAAAACGTTGCTGCTTTTATAACATCTTGGTTTTATTGTTCGAGTATTTTTAGCCGTTTTTTTATTTCTCTAGATTGATAGCCTTATTTTTGATTTTGTTTCTAAATTTCATATTGAATGCGAATATATGAGAGTGTAGTTTCGTTTTGATGATAATTAATGGCCGCAAAACATATATTTGAAGTCACTACATTCCTCACAAAATCATGCAAAATTTTGTGGAGAATTTTTCGAAAATTTTTTAATTGTAGATTAGGCCCATTTTCGTAAGATAACTCGAAAACGGCGCTACGGACAAGACTTTCTTAAGGCATTCCCCCGTTTGAAGCAGTTTAGATGCCGAAAATGACATTTTACTATTTATAAATGTGAATTTTACACTTTTAGATATTAAGATAAGTAATACTTTCACATGTGAATGGTTGTGCCTGTTTAAATACTACTATTTCACTTGTTTTTATCTAATATTGTATTTAGGTACATCGAAAATTATGTTGGGGCTACTATCTCACCACTAGCTACAAAACGTTACTGCTTTTATAACGTCTTGGTTTAATTGTTCGAGTATTTTTAGCCGCTTTTTTTATTTCTCTAGATTCATAACCTTAATTTTGATTTAGTTTCTAAATTTCATATTGAATGCGAATATATGAGAGTGTAGTTTCGTTTTAAAGATAATTAATGGACGCAAAACACATATTTGAAGTCACTACATTCCCCACAAAATCATGCAAAATTTTGGGGAGAATTTTCCGAAAAATTTTAAATTGCAGATTAGGCCCATCTTCGCAAGTTAACTAGAAAACTGCGCTACGAGCAAGACTTCCTTAAGGCTTTCCCCAGTTTGAAGCAATTTAGATGCTGAAAATGACATGTTACTATTTTTAAATGTGAATTTTGCACTTTTAGATATGACGATAAGTAATACTTTCACATGTGAATTGTTGTGCCTGTTTAAATACCACTATGATACTTATTATTATTTAATATTGTATTTTGGTACATCAAAAATCATGTTGGGGCTACTATCTCACCACTAGATACAAAACGTTGCTGCTTTTATAATGTCTTGGTTTTATTGTCCGAGTATTTTTAGCCGCTTTTTTATTTTTTTAGATTCATAACCTTATTTTGAATTTTGTTTCTAAATTTCATATTGAATGCGAATATATGAGATTGTAGTTTCGTTTTGATGATAATTAATTGGCGCAAAACACATATTTGAAGTCACTACATTCCCCACAAAATCGGGCAAAATTTTGTGGAGAATTTTCTGAAAAATTTTCAATTGCAGATTAGGCCCATTTTCTCAAGATAACTAGAAAACGGAATGTGATGACCCGGAAATTTCTGACCAAATTTAAACTTAATCTTTAACGTTTCCGACACGATAAGCAAAGTCTGTAAAACTGAATCTCGAAATTTTTGAACTACTTTCATATATTCAAATACCTTTCGGTTATTCTTGACGATTCGCGAACAATTATATGTATATAGATACATATATATATACTATAACTTGAAAATGTAAGAATGTATTAATTGTTTGATACCGTGCATTAAACTTATTGGTTTAAATATTTATTTGAATATATATGATAAGTTGGAATATTAATTATATGAATAACTTGCGACGTATATATAAAACGTGTTTATGAATGTTGAAAATATATATTAACTTGGTCATAAAACGATTTGTTATTATATATATATTAACAAATAGCGAGACAATAATTTATAGAAGTAAATGACCAAAACACTAGAAAGTTTAAGATACACTTTGAATGATATAGTTTATTGATAATTTAAGACTATATTTTGACAAAGGTACGAGTCACAAAACGTAAATTGCGAGTTTTCTAAGCGTACGAAAATGCGTTCGAGAAACCGAAACCGGGACATAAGTCGAATGACAACGTACGAGTCATCGGAACGAAAATTTCAAGTCAACTATGCACATGAATTTAATATAATATATAATTAATTATTTAAATTATATATATTATATATATTATAAAATAATATGTTGACAAACAAGAAAACAAAAACATTTTGAGCTGGATCAGGCGGCCATGCGATCGCAAGGAAAATACACTAAAAACCCATGCGATCGCATGGGCATCAGATTCCAAAAAGTTGCCTATAAAAGTCCAGTTTTTGCACGAGTTTTATTTACACATACTACTCCCTCTGTAATATTATTATTATTTATTATTTATATTAATATTATTAATATTATTATTAATATTATTATTATTATTATTATTATTATTATTATTATTATTATTATTATTATTATTATTATTTTTATTATTATTATTTATTTTATTGTTATTAGTAGTATTATTATTATTACTAATTATATCACTTAAAATACTACGACGAGGTCATGAGCGTGTCACTTTCAAAACGAGTTTTCGAGCAAGCTAAAGTTAAGGAAATTATGGGTTATTGCCAAGGAGGTTATGGGTAATGTTCGGGGGTATATTTGTGAATCAAACCTAGTGTTTATCATCTCCATTACGTCTACGTACTTTCCTACAATATTGAATCTCAATACTGATACGTAAGCACTTATATCTTATATTTTATATATTAATTATGTATCCATGTCTAGTGCTCGAGTATATATATTTATATATGCTTGTATGCTAAATTTCATCGTTAAATAGTTTATAATGAATCACTAATTAAATACATATATTACTGGTAAAAGGTATACGATATACATGCTTTTGGAAAGCTGGCAAAAAATCAATAACTTTTCATTTAGATATCGAATAGTTTCGATGAACAGATTAAAAGTTATGATCAACTGAATTATGATTGACGTTAATTGAAATTGCTTTTGAATCTGCAATTAAGATTTAAATAACTTGTTTACGAGACTGATAAAGTGAACTTTTAAATATTACCAACCTAGTAAATGAATCCTTATATAAGGCACGTCTCGTTTTGTTGAACTATTGTCAAAATTGACTTTTTGAAACGACTTTGGATAACTATTATATGTCGATCTCGAGCATTAGGATTGTGATACACTATGACCTGACCTAGCTTAATAGACATTTATTGACCAACATATGTTCTCTAGGTTGAGATCTACGATTAATTGGTAATCCGAGTTTCGGTCACATTTTGGTGAACAAATTTATATGCTGCTAAGTTGAGTTTCATTGCTCCCTTTTTAATTTCTTTTGCAATATATATTTTTGGTATATTTTTGGGCTGAGAATACATGCAATTTATTTTAAACGCAATGGATACAAGTACATACTTAATTCTACACTGAGTTTGAACCGAAAATCCCTTAGCTTTGGTAACTAGTAGCTGCCAGTACATAGGATATGGACTGGTGGGCGCGAATAACAGTATATGGATCCATAGGGCTTGACATCCCTGTCCGAGCTAGAGCGCTAGCCTTTTAACGGACGTGTGTTATTTGAGTTTAGGACACGTTGGTTTGCGTGTATTAAAATGAATGGGGTATTTATCATTATAACGTTAAAGCTTAGTTACCAGGGTGCTCTGTTACGTAGAATCTATTGACAAACTTTTGATAAACGTTTCTGGATGAAACAACTGAAATCTTGTGATCCACTTTTATATACAGATTATGCGAAACACTAAAACTATGAACTCACCAACCTTTGTGTTGACACTTGTTAGCATGTTTATTCTCAGGTTTCCTAGAAGTCTTCCGCTGTTTGCTTATATGTTAGACAAGCTATGTGCATGAAGTCTTACATGACATATTTTTCAAGGAAACGTTGCATTCACCAAATCATCACCATGTATCTTATTTTGACTGCATTGTCAACGGAAGTACTATTGTAAACTATTATTTTAGGTGATTGTCTATATGTAGAAATCATCATATGTTGAAAACCTTTGATTTAAATATTCATTTATGGTGTGCCTTTTCAAAAGAATGCAATATTTACAAAACGTATCATATAGAGGTCAAATACCTCGCAATGAAATCGATGAATGACATGTCCGTCCATATAGATTTGGAGCGATCGTCACAGTTGGTATCAGAGCGTTGGTCCTAGTGAACCAGGTCTTGCATAAGTGTGTCTAACTGATAGTTGTTCGGATGCATTAGTAAGTCTGGACTTCGTCTGTTTCTGCATGTCAAAAGTTTTGCTTATCATTTCTTGTCAGAAATTACCTGACTATCATCTTAAGTCTAAACGCGTCTTATTGCATTGATTTCATAGATAGTGTATAGACAAAATTCATATCTTGGCATATCTATTACAGTAAACTTTGACTGCCATCTTCCGAAAATTTCTCCGTAATTTACAGGATTTTGGTATTATATATACATATGTAAATTATCTATTGAAGAGTACCAATCAAATTCTATAATCTATTTCATATCAAAAATCATCTCTCTAATTATACAAGATGGATCCCGTATCTAGTTCAAATTCCTTAAATTCCGACAGCTATTCCGATATGGATATTCACCTGAACTCTGAAGAAAGTATAACCGGAATGGATCAACCAATCAGCCATCACCTATTCTGGATGAATTGGGGATGGGTTCGTAGCCTACTTAATCATTGGAGACAAGAAGAAGGTGATCCCTTCCATCCACCACATTCACCTCTTGGCGAAGAACCTGAAGCACTTACCGGCGAACCTATTCGTAATACTATTTTCTCTCTCATTTCCAGAGTATCTCATCATGATTATATACTATCCCATATTATAAATCTTATTTATCCGATCGTCCGAACCACCGATCATCCCGGCATAATAGAAGAAGTCAACAAGCTTCGTGCTCGGGTAGTGGCTTTGGAGAATATGGTGCAAGGGTTACGAACACCAGCAGCAGCACCCGCAGCATAACCGGTACCACCATCATCCACACCAACAGGATCATTACCACCACCAACAACCACATCCGCATCACATGCCTCAACACCATAATTTGTACCTCGGATATCAACATCATACGCACCATAGGTACCAAGAAGTACCAGTAACGATAAACGATGAAGTATGGATTCATAACTTCATTGAAGAAACATTCTACGGTGATTATGTAATTTCTAAAGTTTAGAGATTATCTATTCTAGCCTTAACCTTAAATCAGATAGAGTAGAAACCCTTATCCGAATGGTGTAAGACACAAGTTAGACTTGTTTTACCAACAGCATCAACAGTACCCTTAGCCTCACCAGCACAGTCAGTGCTGTCAACTGTGACAACCCGGAAATTTCCAACCAAATTTAAACTTTATCTTTATATTATTCCAACACGATAAGCAAAGTTTGTTAAGTTAAATCTCAAGAATTTTAAATTGTGTTCATGCATTCATTATAACCTCGACCAAATTCCAACGATTCACGAACCGTTATATATAAATAAATATGTATATATATTATAACTTGAGAATATTAATAAAGTATTAAACGTATAATACTTTACATGAACGTATTTGTTTCAATGTGTTTATCGATGGAATTAGAAGATAATATCAAATGATTAATTTATCAGATACATTGTGATATGATTACGGGTCTATGTTATGAGGTCCACTGTGATTTAAGAAATCTATTCTTTTTTACAACATTCGAAAAATGGTAAAGTGATTTATAAGTAAGAACGTGAAGTGTAACTAACTTAGATGTTGGATATCGACAAGTAAGTAACTCGACATTTTTCATTAAGATAATTTCATACGTTTATTTAACCTTTGAACTTTATCCCATGCTTCACCAACAGACTGTAATTTAAAAACTTGAAACCTATTATGAATATATATGATTCTACTTTTCTAAAACGTTTTATGATATAACGATTTCCATTATTTTAACCTTTAAACAAAATGATTCTTAAAAATATATTTGGTTTTGGAAAACAAAATTATTATATTTATTTGATTTAGTTTCAAACGTACAAAAACGTTTTCAGTTTAAAAAAAACTTTATTATTAAAACGTATATAACTTTTATAAATATCTAGAACCACTTTTGACAACTCATTACTTAACCAGTATGATAAAGATAACGATATTTATATTTTATTTTATTAAATATATATAACAATTTAAATTAATATTATATATATTTATACGCGTATTATATGTACATAGTTTTATACTTTTACTATACTTAAACTTTACCTTTACTTTATTTTTTACTTTAGTTTGACTTTAATAATTCACTTTAATAATTCATACTTTAATAATTCACTTTAATAATTCATACTTTAATAATTCACTTTAATAATTCATACTTTAATAATTCACTTTAATAATTCAAAAATCTATTATAAATAGAATTCAATAGGTTTCATTATTTCATAGAAACTTGAAAATATTTTTCTCTAAACTCTCTCAATCGATTTACATATATATATTTACTCCGTATTATTTCAAGATATTATTAGTATACATAAAATATTACGTCGGAGTGCGGTCCGGGTGATTTCGAAATTGTTTTTCGAGTGGGATTGGATTAAGGAAATTATGGGTTATAGCTATGGAGGTGACTGGGTATGGTTCATGGGTATGCTCATGAGGTCAATATAGTGTTTATCATCTCCGTTGCGTCTACGTACCTTTCCTGCAATATTGAATCTCAATATTGATACGTTCGTGAATCCGAGGCCAACCTTGCACTTGTTCAATGACATTATATGTATTTTTACTACAAAATACAGTATGGTGAGTTTCATTATTCCCTTTTTATATACATTTTGGGCTGAGAATACATGCAAATGCTTTATTAACTGTTTTACAATATTTATATGCGTGAGTTTCATTTACCTTTTTACCCTTTATATTTTTGGGCTGAGAATACATGCGCAACTGTTTATAACTGTTTTACGAAATAGACACAAGTAATCGAAACTACATTATATGGTTGAATGATCGAAATCGAATATGCCCCTTTATAGTCTGGTAATCTAAGAATTAGGGAACAGACACCCTAATTGACGCGAATCCTAAAGATAGATCTATTGGGCCTAACAAACCCCATCCAAAGTACCGGATGCTTTAGTACTTCAAAATTTATATCATGTCCGAAGGAGGATCCCGGAATGATAGGGGATATTCTTATATGTATCTAGTTAATGTCGGTTACCAGGTGTTCACCATATGAATGATTATTTTTTGTCTCTATGCATGGAACGTATATTTATGAGAACTGGAAATGAAATTCTTGTGGTCTATTAAAATGATGGAAATAAATGATTATGATAAACTAATGAACTCACCAACCTTTTGGTTGACACTTTAAAGCATGTTTATTCTCAGGTGTTAAAGAAATCTTTCGCTGTGCATTTGCTCATTTTAAAGATATTACTTGGAGTCTTTCATAGCATATTTCGAAGAACGTTGCATTCGAGTCATTGAGTTCATCAAAGATTATTATTAAATCAATTTATAGTTGGATAGTGGATATTATGAAATGGTATGCATGCCTGTCAACTTTTGATGTAAAGAAAGATTGTCTTTTAAAAACGAATGCAATGTTTGTAAAATGTATCATATAGAGGTCAAATACCTCGCAATGTAATCAACTATTGTGAATCGTTTATAATATATATGAACGGGTCCTTTCAGTTGGTATCAGAGCGGTGGTCTTAGCGAACCAGGTCTGCATTAGTGTGTCTAACTGATAAGTCGTTAGGATGCATTAGTGAGTCTGGACTTCGACCGTGTCTGCATGTCAAAAGTTTTGCTTATCATTTCTAGTCGGAAATCATCTGCTTATCATCCATAGGAAATTACCTACTTATCATTATTAGTCTAGACACGTCTTGCTACATTAATTGCATGAGTAGTGTATAGACAAAATTCATATCTTAGCGTATCTGCTAAATCATATCTTATCGCATCTGTTACTTTAAACTTTGCCTGACATATCCCGCAAATTCCTCCGAAATCTATGAAATCTTTTGATCTCGATATATAGATATCCTATGTAAATAGAATACCACCCGATAGCCGAAAAATCATTTTATATCGAAAATCCTTTATCCAATCGTACGAAATGGAATTTGTCATCAGTTCAAGTCACTCGGATTCCGAAATGGAATCTCACTCAAGCTCCAAAAGCAGTGTGACCGGAATGGATCAACCAATCAGTCATCACCTATTCTGGATGAATTGGGGATGGGTTCGTAGCCTCCTCAATCATTGGAAACAAGAAGAAGGCGATCCTTTCCATCCACCACCTTGCCCTCTTGGCGAAGAACCTGAAGCACTTACCGGCGAACCTGTTCGAGACACCATTTTCTCTCTCATTTCCAGGGTATCTCGTCACGATTATATACTACATCAAATTCTAGATTTTATTTATCCGCTCGTTCCGACCGACAATCATCCTGGAATAATAGAAGAAGTCAACGAACTTCGCGCTCGGGTAGTGGCTTTGGAGAATATGGTGCAGAGATTACAAACACCAGCAGCATAACCAGTACCACCATCATCAACGCCAACAGTACCATTACCACCTCCAACCACAACCGCGTTGTAAACCTCAACTTCACAATCTGTCCCACGAGCATCAACGTCATACGCACCATAGATACCAAGGAGTACCAACAACAATAACTGACAAAGTATTAATTCATAACTTCATTGGAGAAACATTCCGCAGCGATTATATAATCTCTAAAGTCTTAGAGATTATCTAATCTAGCCCTAACCATAAATCAGTTAAGCGAACCAAAATGATAGAAGGAAGAGTAGAAACCCTGACAAAAATGGTGTGTGATTAACAAGTTAAACTTGTTTTACCAACAGCATCAACAGTACCGTCAACGTCACCAGCATCGTCAGTACAGTCAACATCAGAATCAACAACACCTATAACATCACAAACTCCGTCAGTTCAAGAATCACTGTGGACATCATTACGAATCAATAACGTGTATATTGTATCAACAAGTTATGAAGAATTAACTCATTCCCTCTGAAGAAATTATATATATATTATATATATATATATATATATATATATATATATATATATATATATATATATATATATATATATATATATATATATATATATATATATATATTTTTTTTTTTGAAATAAAAAATAAATCTTTCCGTGCTAAGCTATTGTGTGTGAATCTTAACTACTCGGTTAATTCATATTACAAATATGCAATAATGTACGTCCCTCGCCCGCGACATAACCATCGTTAACTACAATCTCTGTCTCAATTCAACAAGTTCCAATTCCTAATAAATCAAGTATATATTTGATTTTACACTTCATCATTGATGTAACCGAAACTTTTCAGATAACATCATTCGTACTTTGCGAAGTTCACAAGAATTTAACGAAAACCAACATCACATCTCAACAAATAACAAAGTATTGATTCATAATTTCAACATTATTGAAGAAATACTTATGTAACCTCTAAAGCCTTCAAGGAATTATTCAATTCTAGTTCCAACCGTAAATCGAATGAGTTTAATTTAGTATTAACTCATTAAAATCTATGTTACATATGAGGAGAATATATACATATATATTTTCATAAAGACTGTAATAAAATTCTTATGTACAAAATATTAATTGTGAAAATTTTTTAACGGGTAGGTAATACCTGAGAGATATATATAAATTCACAATTAATATATTACATTCTTCGAATCAGATTAAGCAAATTATCAATTATACTTCCTACTTTCACAATAATATACATTCTTTCATAGAAATCAAAACAACCATACTCATTCAAACCCAATTACATATTCTGATTTTAAAATCTCATAATTCAATTTAAGATATAACCGGTACCATCACTTTTAGATTCCTACATCTTTCAAAGCTATACTTTGACTTCAAAAGTGTGTTAGAACATCAAATGTATACAAACGATTACAATCTGTGTTCAAACCCTTCGAAAATCTCTGAAGACACTTCAAATAATGAGCAATCGAGATGATGATCCAACCACATATTACCCATAGTTATGTACTTAAAAAGCTCTCGAAACCAAAGTCATAATTCAACACATATCTGTGTCAGATCTTTTGGCATTTATTAGCAAAAATAACCTTGAAATTCCTTCGCAAAGTAGCAAATTATATCACAGCTCCAGCAAGACAACTTCAATTTATTCATTCGGAGTAGCCTTATCATAATTTTGATATATGTGATTACCCTTTTGTTACCGGAGAACCTTTCATATTCCACCACATTAGAAATAAACTTACCAACAACTTCACTGATCTTGGGCATTCCGAAGAATCTTTATATTTATTGAAACCTCGTCATTTACTCATCTGCCTCTTGTAACGAGAATTGCCATACGAATCATTGGGAATTAGCAATCAGTATTTTGAAATCTCACATCATGTTGACGCCAACAGTTATACATAACGTCTATTTGTAAGCTTCAAATGTGAAGTTTCTGAAAAACACTCTGAACCGCGAACTAGTTCTCGAAATGCTGATGAAGCAACAAAAACTGTAAACGACCTTAGCAGTAAAAAGTTTGATGATAAAGATTAGTGTATTAACAAAGCTCAGAAATAGAGAAGTTTTGGAACTGGAAAACGGATTGAGCAAAGTATGAAGGAGGCTGTGGACAAATCACAAAGACTGAACCTGCCTTCAAAGAATCCAAATGATTCAGTGTCTGCTGAAGTCATTAACGAATACCTTGCTCCTGACACTAAACCCTTACAGACAATATTCTTCATCATCCTCTGATATTAGAAATTCTAAGATATCATCGTATCTTTCATTATAAATATCCTCCATATTTCTGAAGATATTTCCATAACTATTCTTATCTGGAATCATTTATCTCTTTGCGCTATCTATATTACATCAAAAAGGAAACTGTTTAGTTCCTATACTCCGTAAACCTTTGAGTTTAAAATATGAATGTTTTTGAAGTAGTGTTGGAAACTGAAGCATGAGTTAGTATAATATAATGACACTTGATCAGCGTGATTATATTAAAGTAATTCATGCTGAGTTTCTAAATGGAACGTGATGATTCACAGATCATAACATCATCATGTGCCATGTTATACGACTCTTGTATTCTATTTAACCTCTAAAAAATCAAGAAAATATTTCTTGATGATTCGGCCTTTTCCAAGGTATTCTAGTAATTTGACAAGTCAAGATCGTGCCATCACAATTTCCTTCCTAGAACATTAACAATGTTCATTCCGAAATTCATATCTGTGAATTCTGGACCATTACAAGCGGTGCTTAATCGCAAGAAGAAGAAACGAAAGGACAAAACTCCGAAATAGAAATTGGGGTATAAATTGCAGCAAATAAAAGAGAGCATTAACTGTAGATGACAATGATTATAGAAGATAGAAACAGAGACTTTGAAATATAAGGGAAGATATAAAGCCCAACGACAAACCAAAAGTTATAAACCATATATATCGATGCATATAGCAATATAAAGACACGGGATAACTAGAAACACTATAAACCCAAGAGTATAGTAGAAGTAAATAGATTCTTCTGGCGGTAGATGAAAAAGAAGAATGACCGATATGAAAGTTAGAAGTATATCGAGAATCAGAACTGGATGGAGCATATTGATGAATACATTAAAATATGAGTTGAGGGGGAAAGAATAGAATGTGATGAAACATGACTAGGAACTTAGAAATCAACATATTTAACTCACACAATGACGGAATAAGTGAATCAAACCCTCTAGTGAATAGGTTAAGCTTTTTGGGATTAATTTAGTCATACCAAAACTAAATCAATTGTGATTAGATCAACACTTAGAGCTATTATTCACCACCTGGGTGATTTGGGTTGAGAGAGAATCGGAGGAGCTCACCAGATCTGAGTGTGTGTAACAAATGAGAGGCTTAACCTAAAATGAAGAACATAAGACTTTATATACCCCTGTTATTGACTCACCCGCACGATTCATCCATCACACATATGAGTTGGCTTCATCAGCCGTACGGGTGATCACTTACTCGTGTCTTCTCATTTAGGTTGTAATTGTGACTTAGCTCAGCATCAACCATGCGTATGAGCCTGTCAGCCGTACGAGTGAGGCTTCACTCGGACATCTGACTAAGTCTAACATAGTCAAACCTCCAAATCTCGTTCCTGCAGTTCCTGTAACCACATACAAACATGGATAGGATAATAACGAACGATCATGGTGGCCTGTAAACTGTTGTACCTGCAATGGACGTGGGTAGATGTCTAGGGACTTGCATAAAATGCATCAACAAAAGGTGTGAGTTGTAAGAAAACGAAGGAGGTGAATTTATAAGAAAATTTCCGACAGAACAATTAAAATGGACGATAGCATTTAAAGCGGATCCTAATTCCCTTTGTTACCGGAGAATCAAATCTTATTACAAAGATTTTCTTCAAATCCCTTGAAATCTGGAAATCAATCATATCTACATCAAATGATAAGATGAATCTACACTTACTCATTTCACTCTTCTATGTTAGCTTCATTCGTACTCTTCATATAAATGGATTGTTTATCCAAATTATTTGCTGATGATAAAACTCTAATTTTCAGCCTGTATGCATCATGAAAACATACTTATTATCATTCACGACCTTTCCACTCAAATTTCGGGACAAAATTTCTTTAACGGGTAGGTACTGTGACAACCCGGAAATTTCCAACCAAATTTAAACTTTATCTTTATATTATTCCAACACGATAAGCAAAGTTTGTTAAGTTAAATCTCAAGAATTTTAAATTGTGTTCATGCATTCATTATAACCTCGACCAAATTCCAACGATTCACGAACCGTTATATATAAATAAATATGTATATATATGTATATATATTATAACTTGAGAATATTAATAAAGTATTAAACGTATAATACTTTACATGAACGTATTTGTTTCAATGTGTTTATCGATGGAATTAGAAGATAATATCAAATGATTAATTTATCAGATACATTGTGATATGATTACGGGTCTATGTTATGAGGTCCACTGTGATTTAAGAAATCTATTCTTTTTTACAACATTCGGAAAATGGTAAAGTGATTTATAAGTAAGAACGTGGAGTGTAACTAACTTAGATGTTGGATATCGACAAGTAAGTAACTCGACATTTTTCATTAAGATGATTTCATATGTTTATTTAACCTTTGAACTTTATCCCATGCTTCACCAACAGACGGTAATTTAAAAACTTGAAACCTATTATGAATATATATGATTCTACTTTTCTAAAACGTTTTATGATATAACGATTTCCATTATTTAACCTTTAAACAAAATGATTCTTAAAAATATATTTGGTTTTGGAAAACAAAATTATTATATTTATTTGATTTAGTTTCAAACGTACAAAAACGTTTTCAGTTTAAAAAGAACTTTATTATTAAAACGTATATAACTTTTATAAATATCTAGAACCACTTTTGACAACTCATTACTTAACCAGTATGATAAAGATAACGATATTTATATTTTATTTTATTAAATATATATAACGATTTAAATTAATATTATATATATTTATACGCGTATTATATGTACATAGTTTTATACTTTTACTATACTTAAACTTTACCTTTACTTTATTTTTTACTTTACTTTGACTTTAATAATTCACTTTAATAATTCATACTTTAATAATTCACTTTAATAATTCATACTTTAATAATTCACTTTAATAATTCATACTTTAATAATTCACTTTAATAATTCAAAAATCTATTATAAATAGAATTCAATAGGTTTCATTATTTCATAGAAACTTGAAAATATTTTTCTCTAAACTCTCTCAATCGATTTACATATATATATTTACTCCGTATTATTTCAAGATATTATTAGTATACATAAAATATTACGTCGGAGTGCGGTCCGGGTGATTTCGAAATTGTTTTTCGAGTGGGATTGGATTAAGGAAATTATGGGTTATAGCTATGGAGGTGACTGGGTATGGTTCATGGGTATGCTCATGAGGTCAATATAGTGTTTATCATCTCCGTTGCGTCTACGTACCTTTCCTTCAATATTGAATCTCAATATTGATACGTTCGTGAATCCGATGCCAACCTTGCACTTGTTCAATGACGTTATATGTATTTTTACTACGAAATACAGTATGGTGAGTTTCATTATTCCCTTTTTATATACATTTTGGGTTGAGAATACATGCAAATGCTTTATTAACTGTTTTACAATATTTATATGCGTGAGTTTCATTTACCTTTTTACCCTTTATATTTTTGGGCTGAGAATACATGCGCAACTTTTTATAACTGTTTTACGAAATAGACACAAGTAATCGAAACTACATTATATGGTTGAATGATCGAAATTGAATATGCCCCTTTATAGTCTGGTAATCTAAGAATTAGGTAACAGACACCCTAATTGATGCGAATCCTAAAGATAGATCTATTGGGCCTAACAAACCCCATCCAAAGTACCGGATGCTTTAGTACTTCGAAATTTATATCATGTCCGAAGGAGGATCCCGGAATGATAAGGGATATTCTTATATGTATCTAGTTAATGTCGGTTACCAGGTGTTCACCATATGAATGATTATTTTTTGTCTCTATGCATGGGACGTATATTTATGAGAACTGGAAATGAAATTCTTGTGGTCTATTAAAATGATGGAAATAAATGATTATGATAAACTAATGAACTCACCAACCTTTTGGTTGACACTTTAAAGCATGTTTATTCTCAGGTGTTAAAGAAATCTTCCGCTGTGCATTTGCTCATTTTAAAGATATTACTTGGAGTCTTTCATAGCATATTTCGAAGAACGTTGCATTCGAGTCATTGAGTTCATCAAAGATTATTATTAAATCAATTTATAGTTGGATAGTGGATATTATGAAATGGTATGCATGCCTGTCAATTTTTGATGTAAAGAAAGATTGTCTTTTAAAAACGAATGCAATGTTTGTAAAATGTATCATATAGAGGTCAAATACCTCGCAATGTAATCAACTATTGTGAATCGTTTATAATATATATGAACGGGTCCTTTCATCAACATCGTCAGAATCAGCAGCACCTCTAACATCACAAGCTCCGTCAGTTCAAGAAAGCACCGTGGACATCATTACGAGTCAACAACGAGTATATTGTATCAATGAGTTATGAAGTAATAACTCAATTCATCTAAAGAATTTATATGTATATCTTATATATATATATTTTAAAACCATCATGAATCTTTTCGTACTAAGCTATTACGTGTGAATTTTAAGGGGTAGATACTACTCGGTTAATTCATATTACTAATATGCTATGATGTACATCCTTCGTTAACAACTTAACCATCGTTAACTACAAATATCTGTTTCAACTCAATGAATTCCATTTCATAATGAACTTAGTGTATTAATCAATTACATGTTTGATTTTACACTTTTATCTTCGATGTACTCGAAACTTTTTAGAAAACATCATTTATATCTTATGAAGTTAATAAGAATTCAACGAGCATCAACATCCTTCACCGAGGAATAAGAATAAATAATAAAGTATTGATTTCATTAGTGAAATACTCCGCGAAGATTATGTAATCCTTAATGTTTTAGAGATTATTCATTCAATTCAAAAATCAAATGAGCTTAATATGATATTAACTCATCAAATCTGTATTACATCTGAAGAAAATATACATACATATATTTTCATAAAGACGGTAAAAAAAAAAATTCTTTTGTACAAAGTATTAATTATGAAATCTTTAACGGGTAGGTAATACTCGGGAAATATATAAGTTCACAATTAATATGTTATACTGTACATTCTTCAACTTTGATTCAAAAATTATTAACTATGCTCACAGCGATATACAATCGTTTCCATACAAATTCAATTACATATTCTGATTTTGAAAAATCAGAATCCAAGCCAAGATTTAACAGAAAACATCACTCTTAGATTCTTACATCTTTCAAATGCTATACTTTGACTTCAAAACTGTGCTAGAACATCACTTCTATTCATAAACCCAGAAAGAAAGAAAAAAATTTGTATCGTTCAAAATTCTAGAACATCATATGTATCTTGACAATTACAATCTTCATGCAAACCCTTCAAACTTTTGAAAACACCTCAGATTGATAACCAACGATTCGGTTATGATAACTTTGAATGCTGATGAAGCAGCAAAAACTGTAAACGACCTTAATAGCCAAAAGTTTGATGATAAAGAATAGTGTGTTGGCAAAGCTCAGAAAAAGAGAAGGTTTGGAACTAGAAAACGGATTGAGCAAAGTATGAAGGAGGCTGTGGATAAATCACAAAGACTAAACCTGCCTTCAAAGAATCCAAATTATTCAGTATCTGCTGAAGCCATTAACGAATACCTTGTTTCCGAATCTAAACCCTTGCGGACAATATTCTTCATCATCCTCTGATATTAGAAATTCTAAAATATCATCGTATCTTTCATTATAAATATCCTCCATATTTCTAGAGATAATTCCATAATCATTCTTATCGAAAATCAATTTTCTCCTTGCGATATCTGTGTAACATCATAAAAGAAACTATTTTAGTTTCTAAATTCTGAAACCTTCGAGTTTAAAATATGAATATTTTTGAAGCGGTGTTGGGAACTGAAGCATGAGTTAGTATAATATAATGACATTGGATCAACGTGATTATATTACAGTAAGTCATGCTGAGTTTCTAATGGAACGTGATAAAGGTTCACAGATCATACCCTCATTATAAACCATGTTACATAACTCTTTCATTCTATTTAACCGCTAAACTATCAAGAAAATATTTTCTTAATGATTCGGTCTTTTTCGAGGTATTCTGGTAATTTGACAATTCAGATTGTGCCATTACCGTTTCTTTCTTAGAATATTAATTATGTTCATTCCGAAATCCATACCTACGAATCTGGACCATTATTCGCTTGACTTAAAGTCGGGAAGAGAAAACGAAAGCATGAAGCTCCGAAATATAATGGAAAATATAAAGCCCTATAACAACCCCAAAATTACAAACCGTGTATATCAATGCGTATAGCAATATAAAGACACGGGAGAATGAAAAACACTATAACCCCAAGGTAATGGTAGAAGAAAATAACTTCCTCTGGTGGTAGATGAAAAAGAAGAATGACAGATATGAAAGTTAGGAGTATATCAAGAATCAGAACTGGATGAAGCATTTCACAATCTTTTGGAAGTATGAAATGAAGAAGAAGATGTAGGAATGGTGAAAATAATGAAACGGAAGTGTTTAATTTATAGCAAAATATCAGACATAGCAATCGAGGCAGATTACGCATTTAATCAAAGAAAATCCTAATTTCCGCAAATTCCGAAGAATCAAATCTTATTTAGATAATGAAGATTTTCTATTCCTTAAATTCCGGAAATCAATCGTTACTACGTCAACAGTTAAGGCGAATCTCTATTCCTTCAATTCACTATTTTACGATAACTTCTCTCATATGCTTCGAATAATCGGATTGTTTTATCCATATTATTCAACGGTGATAAAACTCTATTTATCAACACATATATGTCATGAAAACATTTTTATTGTTAGTCATGACGACCTCACTCAAATTTCGGGACGAAATTTCTTTAACGGGTAGGTACTGTGATGACCCGGAAATTTCTGACCAAATTTAAACTTAATCTTTAACGTTTCCGACACGATAAGCAAAGTCTGTAAAACTGAATCTCGAAATTTTTGAACTACTTTCATATATTCAAATACCTTTCGGTTATTCTTGACGATTCGCGAACAATTATATGTATATAGATACATATATATATACTATAACTTGAAAATGTAAGAATGTATTAATTGTTTGATACCGTGCATTAAACTTATTGGTTTAAATATTTATTTGAATATATATGATAAGTTGGAATATTAATTATATGAATAACTTGCGACGTATATTTAAAACGTGTTTATGAATGTTGAAAATATATATTAACTTGGTCATAAAACGATTTGTTATTATATATATATTAACAAATAGCGAGACAATGATTTATAGAAGTAAATGACCAAAACACTAGAAAGTTTAAGATACACTTTGAATGATATAGTTTATTGATAATTTAAGACTATATTTTGACAAAGGTACGAGTCACAAAACGTAAATTGCGAGTTTTCTAAGCGTACGAAAATGCGTTCGAGAAACTGAAACCGGGACATAAGTCGAGTGACAACGTACGAGTCATCGGAACGAAAATTTCAAGTCAACTATGCACATGAATTTAATATAATATATAATTAATTATTTAAATTATATATATTATATATATTATAAAATAATATGTCGACAAACAAGAAAACAAAAACATTTTGAGCTGGATCAGGCGGCCATGCAATCGCATGGAAAATACACTAAAAACCCATGCGATCGCATGGGCATCAGATTCCAAAAAGTTGCCTATAAAAGTCCAGTTTTTGCACGAGTTTTATTTACACATACTACTCCCTCTGTAATATTATTATTATTTATTATTTATATTAATATTATTAATATTATTATTATTATTATTATTATTATTATTATTATTATTATTATTATTATTATTATTATTATTATTATTTATTTTATTGTTATTAGTAGTATTATTATTATTACTAATTATGTCACTTAAAATACTACGACGAGGTCATGAGCGTGTCACTTTCAAAACGAGTTTTCGAGCAAGCTAAAGCTAAGGAAATTATGGGTTATTGCCAAGGAGGTTATGGGTAATGTTCGGGGGTATATTTGTGAATCAAACCTAGTGTTTATCATCTCCGTTACGTCTACGTACTTTCCTACAATATTGAATCTCAATACTGATACGTAAGCACTTATATTTTATCTTTTATATATTAATTATGTATCCATGTCTAGTGCTCGAGTATATATATTTATATATGCTTGTATGCTAAATTTCATCGTTAAATAGTTTATAATGAATCACTAATTAAATACATATATTACTGGTAAAAGGTATACGATATACATGCTTTTGGAAAGCTGGCAAAAAATCAATAACTTTTCATTTAGATATCGAATAGTTTCGATGAACAGATTAAAAGATATGATCAACTGAATTATGATTGACGTTAATTGAAATTGCTTTTGAATCTGCAATTAAGATTTAAACAACTTGTTTACGAGACTGATAAAGTGGACTTTTAAATATTACCAACCTAGTAAATGAATCCTTATATAAGGCACGTATCGTTTTGTTGAACTATTGTCAAAATTGACTTTTTGAAACGACTTTGGATAACTATTATATGTCGATCTCGAGCATTAGGATTGTGATACACTATGACCTGACCTAGCTTAATAGACATTTATTGACCAACATATGTTCTCTAGGTTGAGATCTACGATTAATTGGTAATCCGAGTTTCGGTCACATTTTGATGAACAACTTTATATGCTGCTAAGGTGAGTTTCATTGCTCCCTTTTTAATTGCTTTTGCAATATATATTTTTGGTATATTTTTGGGCTGAGAATACATACAATTTATTTTAAACGCAATGGATACAAGTACATACTTAATTCTACACTGAGTTTGAACCGAAAATCCCTTAGCTTTGGTAACTAGTAGCTGCCAGTACATAGGATATGGACTGGTGGGCGCGAATAACAGTATATGGATCCATAGGGCTTGACATCCCCGTCCGAGCTAGAGCGCTAGCCTTTTAACGGACGTGTGTTATTTGAGTTTAGGACACGTTGGTTTGCGTGTATTAAAACGAATGGGGTATTTATCATTATAACGTTAAAGCTTAGTTACCAGGGTGCTCTGTTATGTAGAATCTATTGACAAACTTTTGATAAACGTTTCTGGATGAAACAACTGAAATCTTGTGATCCACTTTTATATACAGATTATGCGAAACACTAAAACTATGAACTCACCAACCTTTGTGTTGACACTTGTTAGCATGTTTATTCTCAGGTTTCATAGAAGTCTTCCGCTGTTTGCTTATATGTTAGACAAGCTATGTGCATGAAGTCTTACATGACATATTTTTCAAGGAAACGTTGTATTCACCAAATCATCACCATGTATCTTATTTTGACTGCATTGTCAACGGAAGTACTATTGTAAACTATTATTTTAGGTGATTGTCTATATGTAAAAATCATCATATGTTGAAAACCTTTGATTTAAATATTCATTTATGGTGTGCCTTTTCAAAATAATGCAATATTTACAAAACGTATCATATAGAGGTCAAATACCTCGCAATGAAATCGATGAATGACGTGTCCGTCCATATATATTTGGAGCGATCGTCACACGGAACTATGAGCAAAACTTCCTTAAGGCTTTCCCCCGTTCAAAGCAGTTTAGATGCCGAAAATGACATTTTACTATTTTTAAATGTGAATTTTTCACTTTTAGATCTTACGATAATTAATACTTTCACATGTGAATTGTTGTGCCTGTTTAAATACCACTATGATACTTGTTTTTATTTGATATTGTATTTAGGTACATCGAAAATCATGTTGGGTCTACTATCTCATCACTAGATTCAAAACGTTGCTACTTTTATAACGTCTTGGTTTTATTGTTCGAGCATTTTTAGCAGCTTTTTTATTTCTCTAGATTCATAGCCTTATTTTTGATTTTGTTTCTAAATTTCATATTGAATACGAATATATGAAAGTGTAGTTTCGTTTTGATGATAGTTAATGGCCGCAAAACACATATTTGAAGTCACTACATTCCCTACAAAATCATGCAAAATTTTGTGGAGAATTTTTCGAAACAATTTCAGTTGCAGTTTAGGCCCATTTTCGCAAGATAACTAGAAAACAGCGCTACGGGCAAGACTTCCTTAGGGCTTTCCCCTGTTCGAAGCAGTTTAGATGCCGAAAATGACATTTTACTATTTTTAAATGTGAATTTTGCAATTTTAGATATTACGGTAGATAATACTTTCACATGTGATTTGTTGTGCCTGGTTAAATACCACTATGATACTTGTTTTTATTTAACATTGTATTTAGGTACATCGAAAATCATGTTGGGGATACTATCTCACCACTAGCTACAAAACGTTGCTGCTTTTATAACGTCTTGGTTTTATTGTTTAAGTATTTTTAGCCGCTTTTTTTATTTCTCTAGATTCATAACCTTATTTTTGATTTTGCTTCTAAATTTTATATTGAATGCGAATATATGAGAGTGTAGTTTCATTTTGATGATAATTAATGGCCGTAAAACACATATTTGAAGTCACTACATTTCCCACAAAATTGGGCAAAATTTGTGGAATATTTTCCAAAAAAAATTCAATTGCAGATTAGACCCATTTTCGCAAGATCACTAGAAAACGACGCTACGACCAAGACCTCATTAAGGCTTTCACCCGTTTGAAGCAGTTTAGATGCCGAAAATGTCATTTTACTATTTTTAAATGTGAATTTTGCACTTTTAGATCTTTCGGTAAGTAATACATTCTCATGTGAATTGTTGTGCCTGTTTGAATACCACTATGATACTTGTTTATATTTAATATTGTATTTAGGTACATCGAAAATTATGTTGGGGCTACTATCTCACCACTAGATACAAAACGTTGCTTCTTATATAACGTCTTGGTTTTATTGTTCGAATATTTTTAGCCGCTTTTTTATTTCTCTATATTCATAGCCTTATTTTTGATTTTGTTTCTTAATTTCATATTGAATGTGAATATATGAGAGTGTAGTTTCATTTTGATGATAATTAATGGTTGCAAAACACATATCTGAAGTCACTACATTCCCCACAAAATCGGGCAAAATTTTGTGGAGAATTTTTCGAAAATTTTTTAATTGCAGATTAGGCCCATTTTTGTAAGAATACTAGAAAACAGCGCTATGAGCAAGACTCCCTTAAGGTTTTCCTCCGTTCGAAGCAGTTTAGATGCCGAAATGACATTTTACACTTTTAGATATTACGATAAGTAATATACTTTCACATGTGAATTTTACACTTTTAGATATTACGATAAGTAATATACTATCTCACCACTAGATACAAAACATTGCGGCTTTTATAACGTCTTGGTTTATTATTCGAGTATTTTTATCCGCTTTTTAATTTCTCTAGATTCATAGCCTTATTTTTTATTTTATAACTAAATTTTATAATGAATACGAATATATGAGGGTGTAGTTTCGTTTTGATGATAATTAATGGCCGCAAAACACATATGTGAAGTCACTACATTCCCCACAAAAACGGGCAAAATTTTCTAGAGAATTTTCCAAAAAATTTTTAATTGCATATTAGACCCATTTTCGCAAGATAACTAGAAAACTACGCTACGACCAAGACCTCCTTAAGGCTTTCCCCCATTCAAAGCAGTTTAGATGCCGAAAATCTCATTTTACTATTTTTAAATGTGAATTTTGCACTTTTACATATTACGATAAGTAATACATTCTCATGTGAATTGTTGTGCCTGTTTAAATACCACTATGATACTTGTTTTTATTTAATATTGTATTTAGGTACATTGAAAATCATGTTAGGGCTACTATCCCACCACTAGATACAAAACGTTGCTGCTTTTATAACGTCTTGGTATTATTGTTCGAGTATTTTTAGCCGCTTTTTTATTTCTCTAGATTCATAGCCTTATTTTTGATTTTGTTTCTTAATTTCATATTGAATGTGAATATATGAGAGTGTAGTTTCATTTTGATGATAACTAATGGCCGCAAAACACATATCTGAAGTTACTACATTCCCCACAAAATCGGGCAAAATTTTGTGGAGAGTTTTCCGAAACATTTTCAATTTTCAGATTAGGCCCATTTTTGCAAGAATATTAGAAAACATCGCTACGAGCATGACTCCCTTAAGGCTTTCCACCGTTCGAAGCAGTTTAGATGCCGAATATGACATTTTACTAATTTTAAATGTGAATTTGGCACTTTTAGATATTACGATAAGTAATATACTTTCACATGTGAATTGTTGTTCCTGTTTAAATACCACTATGATACTTGTTTTTATTTAATATTGTATTTAGGTACATCGAAAATCATGTTGGGGCTACTATCTCACCACTAGATACAAAACGTTGCTGCTATTATAACGTCTTGGTTTTATTGTTAGAGTATTTTTAGCCGCTTTTTAATTTCTCTAGATTCATAGCTTTATTTTTGATTTTTTAACTAAATTTCATAATGAATGCGAATATATGAGAGTGTAGTTTCGTTTTGATGATAATTAATGGCCGCAAAACACATATCTGAAGTCACTACATTCCCCACAAAAACGGGCAAAATTTTGTGGAGAATTTTTCAAAAAAATTTCAATTGCAGATTAGGCCCATTTTCGCAAGATAACTAGAAAACGGCGCTACGAGCAAGACTTCCTTAAGACTTTCCCCGTTCGAAGCAGTTTAGAGGCCGAAAATGACATTTTACTATTTTTAAATGTGAATTTTGCATTTTTAGATATTACGGTAAGTAATATACTTTCACATGTGAATTGTTGTGCCTGTTTAAATACCACTATGATACTTGTGTTTATTTAATATTGTATTTAGGTACATCGAAAATCATGTTGGGGCTACTATGTCACCACTAGATACAAAACGTTGCTGCTTTTATAACGTCTTGGTTTTATTGTTCGAGTATTTTTTAGTCGCTTTTTTATTTCTCTAGATTCATAACCTTATTTTTGATTTTGTTTCTAAATTTCATATTGAATGCGAATATATGAGAGTGTAGTTTCGTTTTGATGATAATTAATGGCCGCAAAACACATATCTGAAGTCACTACATTCCCCACAAAATTGGACAAAATTTTGTGGAGAATTTTCTGAAAAATTTTCAATTGCAGATTAGGCCATTTTCGCAAGATAACTAGAAAACGGCACTACGAGCAAGACTTTCTTAATGCTTTCCCCCGTTTGAAGCAGTTTAGATGCCGAAAATGACATTTTACTATTTTTAAATGTGAATTTTTCACTATTAGATCTTACAATAAGTAATACTTTCACATGTGAATTGTTGTGCTGTATAAATACCACTATGATACTTGTTTTTATTTAATATTGTATTTAGGTACATCGAAAATCATGTTGTGGCTACTATCTCACCAATAGATACAAAACGTTGCTGCTTTTATAACGTCTTGATTTTATAGTTCGAGTATTTTTAGCCGCTTTTTTATTTCTCTAGATTCATAGCCTTATTTTTGATTTTGTTTCTAAATTTCATATTGAATGCGAATATATGAGAGTGTAGTTTCGTTTTAATGATAATTAATGGCCGCAAAACACATATCTGAATTCACTACATTCCCCACAAAATCGGGCAAAATTTTGTGGAGGATTTTTCGAAAAATTTTCAATTGCAGATTAGGCCCATTTTCGTAAGATAACTAGAAAACGGCGCTATGAGTAAGACTTCCTTAGGGCTTTTCCTCGTTCGAAGCAGTTTAGATGCCGAAAATGACATTTTACTATTTTTAAATGTGAATTTTGCACTTTTAGATATTACGGTAGGTAATACTTTAACATGTGAATTGTTGTGCCTGGTTAAATACCACTATAATACTTGTTTTTATTTAACATTGTATTTAGGTACATCAAAAATCATGTTGTGGATACTATCTCACCACTAGCTACAAAACGTTGCTGCTTTTATAACGTCTTGGTTTTATTGTTCAAGTATTTTTAGCCGCTTTTTTTATTTCTCTAGATTCATAACCTTATTTTTGATTTTGTTTCTAAATTTTATATTGAATGCGAATATATGAGAGTGTAGTTTCATTTTTATGATAATTAATGGCCACAAAACACATATTTGAAGTCACTACATTTCTCACAAAATGGGGCAAAATTTGTGAAAAAAATTTCAAAAAATTTTAAAATGGAGATTATACCCATTTTCGCAAGATCACTAGAAAACGACGCTACGACCAAGACCTCATTAAGGCTTTTCCCCGTTCGAAACAGTTTAGATGCCGAAAATGTCATTTTACTATTTTTAAATGTGAATTTTGCACTTTTAGATCTTACGATAAATAATACATTCTTATGTGAATTGTTGTGCTTGTTTGAATACCACTATGATACTTATTTATATTTAATATTGTATTTAGGTAAATCGAAAATCAGGTTGGGGCTACTATCTCACCACTAGATACAAAACGTTGCTGCTTTTATAACGTCTTGGTTTTATTGTTCGAATATTTTTAGCCGCTTTTTTATTTCTCTATATTCATAGCCTTATTTTTGATTTTGTTTTTTAATTTCATATTGAATGTGAATATATGAGAGTGTAGTTTTATTTTGATGATAATTAATGGCCACAAAACACATATCTGAATCGCTACATTCCCCATAAAATCGGGCAAAATTTTGTGGAGAATTTTTCGAAAAATTTTTAATTGCAGATTAGGCCCATTTTCCCCCTTTCAAAGCAGTTTAGATGCCGAAAATGACATTTTACTATTTTTAAATGTGAATTTTGCACTTTTAGATATTACGATAAGTAATATACTTTCACATGTGAATTGTTGTTCCTGTTTAAATACCACTATGATACTTGTTTTTATTTAATATTGTATTTAGGTACATCGAAAATCATGTTGGGGCTATTATCTCACCACTAGATACAAAAAGTTGCTGCTTTTATAATGTCTTGGTTTATTGTTCGAGTATTTTTAGCCGCTTTTTAATTTCTCTAGATTCATAGCCTTATTTTTTATTTTGTAACTAAATTTCATAATGAATACGAATATATGAGAGTGTAGTTTCGTTTTGATGATAATTAATGGCCGCAAAACACATATCTGAAGTCACTACATTCCCCACAAAAACGGGCAAAATTTTGTGGAGAATTTTCCAAAAAATTTTTAATTGCAGATTAGACCCATTTTCGCAAGATAACTAGAAATGGCGCTACGAGCAAGACTTCCTTAAGGCTTTCCCCCGTTCGAAACAGTTTAGATGCCGAAAATGACATTTTACTATTTTTAAATGTGAATTTTGCACTTTTAGATATTACGATACGTAATACTTTCACATGTGAATTGTTGTGCCTGTTTAAATACCACTATGATACTTGTTTTTAATTAATATTGTATTTAGGTACATCGAAAATCATGTTGGGGCTACTATCTCACCACTAGATACAAAACGTCGCTGCTTTTTTAACGTCTTGGTGAGTATTTTTAGCCGCTTTTTTATTTCTCTAGATTCATAACCTTATTTTTGATTTTGTTTCTAAATTTCATATTGAATGCGAATATATAAAAGTGTTGTATCGTTTTCATGATAATTAATTGTCGCAGAACACATATTTGAAGTCACTACATTCCCCACAAAATCGGGCAAAATTTTGTAGAGAATTTTCAAAAAAATTTGCAATTGCAGATTAGGCCATTTTCGCAAGATAACTAGAAAACGACGCTACGAGCAAGACTTCCTTAAGGCTTTCTCCCATTTGAAGCAGTTTAGATGCCGAGAATAACATTTTACTATTTTTAAATGTGAATTTTGCACTTTTAGATATTACGATAAGTAATACTTTCACATGTGAATTGTTGTGCCAGTTTAAATCCCACTATGATACTTGTTTTTATTTAATATTGTATTTAGGTACATAGAAAATCATGTTGGGGCTACTATCTCACCACTATATACAAAACGTTGTTGCTTTTATAACATCTTGGTTTTATTGTTCGAGTATTTTTTGCCGATTTTTTATTTCTCTAGATTCATAGCCTTATTTTAGATTTGGTTTTCTAAATTTCATATTGAATGCGAATATATGAGAGTGTAGTTTTGTTTTGATGATAATTAATGGCCGCAAAACACATCTTTGAAGTCACTACATTCCCCACAAAATCGGGAAAAATTTTGTGGAGAATTTTTCGAAAAATTTTCAACTACAGATTAGGCTCATTTTTGCAAGATAACTATAAAAGGACGCTACGAGTAAGACCTCCTTAAGGCTTTTCCATGTTCAAATCAGTTTAGATGCCGAAAATGACATTTTACTATTTTTAAATGTGAATTTTGCACTTTTAGATATTACGATAAGTAATACTTTCACATGTGAATTGTTGTGCCTGTTTAAATACCACTATGATACTTGTTTTTATTTAACATCGTATTTAGGTTCATCGAAAATCATGTTGGGGCTACTATCTCACCACTAGCTACAAAACGTTGTTGCTTTTATAACGTCTTGGTTTTATTGTTCGAGTATTTTTAACCGGTTTTTTTATTTCTCTAGATTCATAACCTTATTTTTGATTTTGTTTCTAAATTTTATATTGAATACGAATATATGAAAGTTTAGTTTCATTTTGATGATGATTAATGGCCGCAAAACACATATTTGAAGTCACTACATTTCCCATAAAATCGGGCAAAATTTGTGGAAAATTTTAAAAAAAAATTTCAATTGCTGATTAGACCTATTTTCGCAGGATCACTAGAAAACAACGCTACGACCAAGACCTCCTTAATGCTTTCCCCCGTTCGAAGCAGTTTAGGTGCCGAAAATGTCATTTTACTATTTTTAAATGTGAATTTTGCACTTTTAGATCTTACGATAAGTAATACATTCTCATGTGAATTGTTGTGCCTGTTTAAATACCACTATGATACTTGTTTTTATTTAATATTGTATTTTGGTACATTGAAAATCATGTTGGGGCTACTATCTCACCACTAGATACAAAACGTTGCTGCTTTTATAATGTCTTGGTTTTATTGTTCGAGTATTTTTAGCCGCTTTTTTATTTCTCTAGATTCATAGCCTTATTTTTGATTTTATTTCTTAATTTCATATTGAATGTGAATATATGAGAGTGTAGTTTCATTTTGATGATAATTAATGGCCGCAAGACACATATCTGACGTCATTACATTCCCCACAAAATCGGGCAAAGTTTTGTGGAGAATTTTTCGAAACATTTTCAATTGCAGATTATGCCCATTTTTGCAAGAATATTATAAAACAGTGCTACGAGCAAGACTCCCTTAAGGCTTTCCCCCGTTCGAAGAAGTTTAGATGCCGAAAATGACATTTTACTATTTTTAAATGTGAATTTTGCACTTTTAGATATTACGATAAATAATATACTTTCACATGTGAATTGTTGTTCCTGTTTAAATACCACTATGATACTTATTTTTATTTAATATTGTATTTAGGTACATCGAAAATCATGTTGGGGCTACTATCTCACCACTAGATACAAAAAGTTGCTGCTTTTATAACGTCTTGGTTTATTGTTAGAGTATTTTTAGCCGCTTTTTAATTTCTCTAGATTCATAGCCTTATTTTTGATTTTGTAACTAAATTTCATAATGAATGCGAATATATGAGAGTGTAGTTTCGTTTTGATGATAATTAATGGCCGCAAAACACATATCTGAAGTCACCACATTCCCCACAAAAACGGGTAAAATTTTGTGGAGAATTTTTCAAAAAATTTTCAATTGCAGATTAGGCCCATTTTCACAAGATAATTAGAAAACGGCGCTTCGAGCAAGACTTCCTTAAGGCTTTCCCCCGTTCAAAGCAGTTTAGAGGCCGAAAATGACATTTTACTATTTTTAAATGTGAATTTTGCACTTTTAGATATTACGATAAGTAATATACTTTCACAGGTGAATTGTTGAGCCTGTTTAAATACCACTATGATACTTGTGTTTATTTAATATTGTATTTAGGTACATCTAAAATAATGTTGAGGCTACTATCTCACCACTAGATACAAAACGTTGCTGCTTTTATAACGTCTTGGTTTTATTGTTAGAGTATTTTTAGCCGCTTTTTAATTTCTCTAGATTCATAGCCTTATTTTTGATTTTGTAACTAAATTTCATAATGAATGCGAATATATGAGAGTGTAGTTTCGTTTTGATGATAATTAATGGCCGCAAAACACATATTTGAAGTCACTACATTCCCCACAAAATCGGGCAAAATTTTGTGGAGAATTTTTCGAAAAATTTTCAATTGTAGATTAGGCCCATTTCGCAAGATAACTATAAAACGACGCTACGAGCAAGACCTCCTTAAGGCTTTCCCCCATTCAAAGCAGTTTAGATGCGGAAAATGACATTTTAATATTTTTAAATGTGAATTTTCCACTTTTCGATATTACGATAAGTAATACTTTCACATGTGAATTGTTGTGCCTGTTTAAATACCACTATAATACTTATTTTTATTTAATATTGTATTTAGGTACATCGAAAATCATGTTGGGGCTACTATCTCACCACAAGATACAAAAAGTTGCAGTTTTTATAACGTCTTGGTTTTATTGTTTGAGTATTTTTAGCCACTTTTTTTATTTCTCTAGATTCATAGCCTTATTTTTGATTTTGTAACTAAATTTCATATTGAATGCGAATATATGAGAGTGTAGTTTCATTTTGATGATAATTAATGGCCGCAAAACACATATTTGAAGTTACTACATTCCCCACAAAATCGGACAAAATTTTGTGGAGAATATTCGGAAAAAATTTTAATTACAGATTAGACCCATTTTTACAAGATAACTAGAAAATGGCGCTACGAGCAAAACTTCCTTATGGCTTTCCCCCGTTCGAAGCAGTTTAGATGCCGAAAATTACATTTTAGTATTTTTAAATGTGAATTTTTCACTTTTAGATATTACGATAAGTAATGCTTTCACATGTGAATTGTTGTGCCAGTTTAAATACCACTATGATACTTGTTTTTATTTAATATTGTATTTAGGTACATCGAAAATCAAGTTGGGGCTAGTATCTCGCCACTACATACAAAACGTTGCTGCTTTTATAACGTCTTGGTTTTATTGTTCGAGTATTTTTAGCCGCTATTTTATTTATCTAGATTCATAGCCTTATTTTTGATTTGGTGATATATATTAGAGTGTAGTTTTGTTTTGATGATAATTAATGGCCGCAAAACACATATTTGAAGTCACCACATTCCCCACAAAATAAAATTTTGTGGTGAATTTTTCGAAAAATTTTCAATTACAGATTAGGCCCATTTTCGCAAGATAACTATAAAACGATGCTACGAGCAAGACCTCCTTAAGGCTTCCCCCCGTTCAAAGCAGTTTAGATGCCGAAAATGATATTTTACTATTTTTAAATGTGAATTTTGCACTTTTAGATATTACAATAAGTATTACTTTCACATGTGAATTGTTGTGCCTGTTTAAATACCACTATGATACTTGTTTTTATTTAATATTGTATTTAGGTACATCAAAAATCATGTTGGGACGACTATCTCACCACTAGATACAAAACGTTGCTGCTTTTATAACGTCTTGATTTTATTGTTCGAGTATTTTTAGCCGCTTTTTTTTTATTTCTCTAGATTCATAGCTTTATTTTTGATTATGTAACTAAATTTCATATTGAATGCGAATATATGAGAGTGTAGTTTGTTTTGATGATAATTAATGGCCGCAAAATACATATCTGAAGTCACTACATTCCCCACTAAATCGGGCAAAATTTTGTGGAGAATTTTTCAAAAAATTTTCAATTGCAGATTAGGCCCATTTTCGCAAGATAACTAGAAAACGGCGCTACGAGCATGACTTCCTTAAGGGTTTCCCCCGTTCGAAGCAGTTTAGATGCCGAAAATGACATTTCACTATTTTTAAATGTGAATTTTGCACTTTTAGATATTACGATAAGTAATACTTTCACATGTGAATTGTTGTGCCTGTTTAAATACCACTATGATACTTGTTTTTATTTAATATTGTATTTAGGTACATCGAAAATCATGTTGGGGTTACTATCTCACCACTAGATACAAAACATTGCTTCTTTTATAACGTCTTGATTTTATTTTTCGAGTATTTTTAGCCGCTTTTTTATTTCTATAGATTCATAACATTTTTTTTGATTTTGTTTCTAAATATCACATTGAATGCGAATATATGATAGTGTAGTTTTTTTTATGATAATTAATGGTCGCAAAACACATATTTGAAGTCACTACATTCTCCACAAAATCGGGTAAAATTTTGTGGAGAATTTTCTGAAAAATTTTCAATTGCAGATTAGGCCCATTTTCGCAAGATAACAAGAAAACAGCGTTACTAGCAAGACTTTCTTAAGGCTTTCCCCCGTTCGAAGCAGTTTAGATGTCGAAAATGACATTTTACTATTTTTAAATGTGAATTTTGCACTTTTAGATATTACGATAAATAATACTTTCACATGTGAATTGTTGTGCTGTCTAAATACCACTATGATACTTGTTTTTATTAAAATTGTATTTAGGTACATCGAAAATCATGTTGTGACTACTATCTCACCTCTAGATACAAAACATTGCTGCTTTTATAACGTCTTGGTTTTATTGTTCGAGTATTTTTAGCCGTTTTTTATTTCTCTAGATTCATAGGCTTATTTTTTATTTTGTTTCTAAATTTCATATTGAATGCGAATATATGAGAGTGTAGTTTCATTTTGATGATAATTAATGGCCGCAAAACACATATTTGAAGTCACTACATTCTCCACAAAATCGGGCAAAATTTTGTGGAGAATTTTCTGAAAAATTTTCAATTGCAGATTAAGTCTATTTTCGCAAGATAACTAGAAAACGGCACTACGAGCAAGATTTATTTATGGCTTTCCCCCGTTCGAAGCAGTTTAGATGCCGAAAATTGCATTTTAGTATTTTTAAATGTGAATTTTGCACTTTTAGATATTACGATAAGTAATACTTTTACATGTGAATTGTTGTGCCAGTTTAAATACCACTATGATACTTGTTTTTATTTTATATTGTATTTAGGTACATCGAAAATCATGTTGGGGCTACTTTCTCACCACTATATATAAAACGTTGCTGCTTTTATATCGTCTTGGTTTTATTGTTCGAGTATTTTTAGCCGCTATTTTATTTCTCTAGATTCATAGCATTATTTTTGATTTGGTTTCTAAATTTCATATTGAATGCGAATATATGAGAGTGTAGTTTCGTTTTGATGATAATTAATGGCCACAAAACACATATTTAAGGTCACTACATTCCCCACAAAATCGGGAAAAATTTTGTGGAGAATTTTTCGAAAAATTTTTAATTGCAGATTAGGCCCATTTTCGCAAGATAACTATAAAACGATGCTACGAGCAAGACCACCTTAAGGCTTTCTCCCGTTCAAAGTAGTTTAGATTCCGAAAATGACATTTTACTATTTTTAAATGTGAATTTTGCATTTTTAGATATTACGATAAGTAATACTTTCACATGTGAATTGTTGTGCCTGTTTAAATACCACTATGATACTTGTTTTTATTTAATATTGTATTTAGGTACATTGAAAATCATGTTAGGGCTACTATCCCACCACTAGATACAAAACGTTGCTGCTTTTATAACGTTTTGGTTTTATTGTTCGAGTATTTTTAGCCGCTTTTTTATTCCTCTAGATTCATAGCCTTATTTTTGATTTTGTTTCTTAATTTCATATTGAATGTGAATATATGAGAGTGTAGTTTCATTTTGATGATAACTAATGGCCGCAAAACACATATCTGAAGTTACTACATTCCCCACAAAATCGGGCAAAATTTTGTGGAGAATTTTCCGAAACATTTTCAATTTTCAGATTAGGCCCATTTTTGCAAGAATATTAGAAAACATCGCTACGAGCAAGACTCCCTTAAGGCTTTCCACCGTTCGAAGCAGTTTAGATGCCGAAAATGACATTTTACTAATTTTAAATGTGAATTTGGCACTTTTAGATATTACGATAAGTAATATACTTTCACATGTGAATTGTTGTTCCTGTTTAAATACCACTATGATACTTGTTTTTATTTAATATTGTATTTAGGTACATCGAAAATCATGTTGGGGCTACTATCTCACCACTAGATACAAAACGTTGCTGCTATTATAACGTCTTGGTTTTATTGTTAGAGTATTTTTAGCCGCTTTTTAATTTCTCTAGATTCATAGCTTTATTTTTGATTTTTTAACTAAATTTCATAATGAATGCGAATATATGAGAGTGTAGTGTCGTTTTGATGATAATTAATGGCCGCAAAACACATATCTGAAGTCACTACATTCCCCACAAAAACGGGCAAAATTTTGTGGAGAATTTTTCAAAAAAATTTCAATTGCAGATTAGGCCCATTTTCGCAAGATAACTAGAAAACGGCGCTACGAGCAAGACTTCCTTAAGACTTTCCCCGTTCGAAGCAGTTTAGAGGCCGAAAATGACATTTTACTATTTTTAAATGTGAATTTTGCATTTTTAGATATTACGGTAAGTAATATACTTTCACATGTGAATTGTTGTGCCTGTTTAAATACCACTATGATACTTGTGTTTATTTAATATTGTATTTAGGTACATCGAAAATCATGTTGGGGCTACTATGTCACCACTAGATACAAAACGTTGCTGCTTTTATAACGTCTTGGTTTTATTGTTCGAGTATTTTTTAGTCGCTTTTTTATTTCTCTAGATTCATAACCTTATTTTTGATTTTGTTTCTAAATTTCATATTGAATGCGAATATATGAGAGTGTAGTTTCGTTTTGATGATAATTAATGGCCGCAAAACACATATCTGAAGTCACTACATTCCCCACAAAATTGGACAAAATTTTGTGGAGAATTTTCTGAAAAATTTTCAATTGCAGATTAGGCCATTTTTGCAAGATAACTAGAAAACGGCACTACGAGCAAGACTTTCTTAAGGCTTTCCCTCGTTCGAAGCAGTTTAGATGCCGAAAATGATATTTTACTATTTTTAAATGTGAATTTTTCACTATTAGATCTTAAAATAAGTAATACTTTCACATGTGAATTGTTGTGCTGTATAAATACCACTATGATACTTGTTTTTATTTAATATTGTATTTAGGTACATCGAAAATCATGTTGTGGCTACTATCTCACCAATAGATACAAAACGTTGCTGCTTTTATAACGTCTTGATTTTATAGTTCGAGTATTTTTAGCCGCTTTTTTATTTCTCTAGATTCATAGCTTTATTTTTGATTTTGTTTCTAAATTTCATATTGAATGCGAATATATGAGAGTGTAGTTTCGTTTTAATGATAATTAATGGCCGCAAAACACATATCTGAATTCACTACATTCCCCACAAAATCGGGCAAAATTTTGTGGAGGATTTTTCGAAAAATTTTCAATTGCAGATTAGGCCCATTTTCGTAAGATAACTAGAAAACGGCGCTATGAGTAAGACTTCCTTAGGGCTTTTCCTCGTTCGAAGCAGTTTAGATGCCGAAAATGACATTTTACTATTTTTAAATGTGAATTTTGCACTTTTAGATATTACGGTAGGTAATACTTTAACATGTGAATTGTTGTGCCTGGTTAAATACCACTATAATACTTGTTTTTATTTAACATTGTATTTAGGTACATCGAAAATCATGTTGTGGATACTATCTCACCACTAGCTACAAAACGTTGCTGCTTTTATAACGTCTTGGTTTTATTGTTCAAGTATTTTTAGCCGCTTTTTTTTATTTCTCTAGATTCATAACCTTATTTTTGATTTTGTTTCTAAATTTTATATTGAATGCGAATATATGAGAGTGTAGTTTCATTTTGATGATAATTAATGGCCACAAAACACATTTGAAGTCACTACATTTCTCACAAAATGGGGCAAAATTTGTGAAAAAAATTTCAAAAAATTTTCAAATGGAGATTATACCCATTTTCGCAAGATCACTAGAAAACGACGCTACGACCAAGACCTCATTAAGGCTTTTCCCCGTTCGAAGCAGTTTAGATGCCGAAAATGTCATTTTACTATTTTTAAATGTGAATTTTGCAGTTTTAGATCTTACGATAAATAATACATTCTTATGTGAATTGTTGTGCTTGTTTGAATACCACTATGATACTTATTTATATTTAATATTGTATTTAGGTAAATCGAAAATCATGTTGGGGCTACTATCTCACCACTAGATACAAAACGTTGCTGCTTTTATAACGTCTTGGTTTTATTGTTCGAATATTTTTAGCCGCTTTTTTATTTCTCTATATTCATAGCCTTATTTTTGATTTTGTTTTTTAATTTCATATTGAATGTGAATATATGAGAGTGTAGTTTTATTTTGATGATAATTAATGGCCGCAAAACACATATCTGAATCGCTACATTCCCCACAAAATCGGGCAAAATTTTGTGGAGAATTTTTCAAAAAATTTTTAATTGCAGATTAGGCCCATTTTCCCCCTTTCAAAGCAGTTTAGATGCCGAAAATGACATTTTACTATTTTTAAATGTGAATTTTGCACTTTTAGATATTACGATAAGTAATATACTTTCACATGTGAATTGTTGTTCCTGTTTAAATACCACTATGATACTTGTTTTTATTTAATATTGTATTTAGGTACATCGAAAATCATGTTGGGGCTATTATCTCACCACTAGATACAAAAAGTTGCTGCTTTTATAATGTCTTGGTTTATTGTTCGAGTATTTTTAGCCGCTTTTTAATTTCTCTAGATTCATAGCCTTATTTTTTATTTTGTAACTAAATTTCATAATGAATACGAATATATGAGAGTGTAGTTTCGTTTTGATGATAATTAATGGCCGCAAAACACATATCTGAAGTCACTACATTCCCCACAAAAACGGGCAAAATTTTGTGGAGAATTTTCCAAAAAATTTTTAATTGCAGATTAGACCCATTTTCGCAAGATAACTAGAAAATGGCGCTACGAGCAAGACTTCCTTAAGGCTTTCCCCCGTTCGAAACAGTTTAGATGCCGAAAATGACATTTTACTATTTTTAAATGTGAATTTTGCACTTTTAGATATTACGATACGTAATACTTTCACATGTGAATTGTTGTGCCTGTTTAAATACCACTATGATACTTGTTTTTAATTAATATTGTATTTAGGTACATCGAAAATCATGTTGGGGCTACTATCTCACCACTAGATACAAAACGTCGCTGCTTTTTTAACGTCTTGGTGAGTATTTTTAGCCGCTTTTTTATTTCTCTAGATTCATAACCTTATTTTTGATTTTGTTTCTAAATTTCATATTGAATGCGAATATATAAAAGTGTAGTATCGTTTTCATGATAATTAATTGTCGCAGAACACATATTTGAAGTCACTACATTCCCCACAAAATCGGGCAAAATTTTGTAGAGAATTTTCTAAAAAATTTGCAATTGCAGATTAGGCCATTTTCGCAAGATAACTAGAAAACGACGCTACGAGCAAGACTTCCTTAAGGCTTTCTCCCATTTGAAGCAGTTTAGATGCCGAGAATAACATTTTACTATTTTTAAATGTGAATTTTGCACTTTTAGATATTACGATAAGTAATACTTTCACATGTGAATTGTTGTGCCAGTTTAAATACCACTATGATACTTGTTTTTATTTAATATTGTATTTAGGTACATAGAAAATCATGTTGGGGCTACTATCTCACCACTATATACAAAAGGTTGTTGCTTTTATAACGTCTTGGTTTTATTGTTCGAGTATTTTTTGCCGCTTTTTTATTTCTCTAGATTCATAGCCTTATTTTAGATTTGGTTTTCTAAATTTCATATTGAATGCGAATATATGAGAGTGTAGTTTTGTTTTGATGATAATTAATGGCCGCAAAACACATCTTTGAAGTCACTACATTCCCCACAAAATCGGGAAAAATTTTATGGAGAATTTTTTGAAAAATTTTCAACTACAGATTAGGCTCATTTTTGCAAGATAACTATAAAAGGACGCTACGAGCAAGACCTCCTTAAGGCTTTTCCATGTTCAAATCAGTTTAGATGCCGAAAATGACATTTTACTATTTTTAAATGTGAATTTTGCACTTTTAGATATTACGATAAGTAATACTTTCACATGTGAATTGTTGTGCCTATTTAAATACCACTATGATACTTGTTTTTATTTAACATCGTATTTAGGTTCATCGAAAATCATGTTGGGGCTACTATCTCACCACTAGCTACAAAACGTTGTTGCTTTTATAACGTCTTGGTTTTATTGTTCGAGTATTTTTAACCGCTTTTTTTATTTCTCTAGATTCATAACCTTATTTTTGATTTTGTTTCTAAATTTTATATTGAATACGAATATATGAAAGTTTAGTTTCATTTTGATGATGATTAATGGCCGCAAAACACATATTTGAAGTCACTACATTTCCCATAAAATCGGGCAAAATTTGTGGAAAATTTTTAAAAAAATTTTCAATTGCTGATTAGACCTATTTTCGCAGGATCACTAGAAAACAACGCTACGACCAAGACCTCCTTAATGCTTTCCCCCGTTCGAAGCAGTTTAGGTGCCGAAAATATCATTTTACTATTTTTAAATGTGAATTTTGCACTTTTAGATCTTACGATAAGTAATACATTCTCATGTGAATTGTTGTGCCTGTTTAAATACCACTATGATACTTGTTTTTATTTAATATTGTATTTTGGTACATTGAAAATCATGTTGGGGCTACTATCTCACCACTAGATACAAAACGTTGCTGCTTTTATAATGTCTTGGTTTTATTGTTCGAGTATTTTTAGCCGCTTTTTTATTTCTCTAGATTCATAGCCTTATTTTTGATTTTATTTCTTAATTTCATATTGAATGTGAATATATGAGAGTGTAGTTTCATTTTGATGATAATTAATGGCCGCAAGACACATATCTGAAGTCATTACATTCCCCACAAAATCGGGCAAAGTTTTGTGGAGAATTTTCCGAAACATTTTCAATTGCAGATTATGCCCATTTTTGCAAGAATATTATAAAACAGTGCTACGAGCAAGACTCCCTTAAGGCTTTCCCCCGTTCGAAGAAGTTTAGATGCCGAAAATGACATTTTACTATTTTTTAAATGTGAATTTTGCACTTTTAGATATTACGATAAATAATATACTTTCACATGTGAATTGTTGTTCCTCTTTAAATACCACTATGATACTTATTTTTATTTAATATTGTATTTAGGTACATCAAAAATCATGTTGGGGCTACTATCTCACCACTAGATACAAAAAGTTGCTGCTTTTATAACGTCTTGGTTTATTGTTAGAGTATTTTTAGCCGCTTTTTAATTTCTCTAGATTCATAGCCTTATTTTTGATTTTGTAACTAAATTTCATAATGAATGCGAATATATGAGAGTGTAGTTTCGTTTTGATGATAATTAATGGTCGCAAAACACATATCTGAAGTCACTACATTCCCCACAAAAACGGGTAAAATTTTGTGGAGAATTTTTCAAAAAATTTTCAATTGCAGATTAGGCCCATTTTCACAAGATAATTAGAAAACGGCGCTTCGAGCAAGACTTCCTTAAGGCTTTTCCCCGTTCAAAGCAGTTTAGAGGCCGAAAATGATATTTTACTATTTTTAAATGTGAATTTTTGCACTTTTAGATATTACGATAAGTAATATACTTTCACAGGTGAATTGTTGAGCCTGTTTAAATACCACTATGATACTTGTGTTTATTTAATATTGTATTTAGGTACATCTAAAATCATGTTGAGGCTACTATCTCACCACTAGATACAAAACGTTGCTGCTTTTATAACGTCTTGGTTTTATTGTTAGAGTATTTTTAGCCGCTTTTTAATTTCTCTAGATTCATAGCCCTATTTTTGATTTTGTAACTAAATTTCATAATGAATGCGAATATATGAGAGTGTAGTTTCGTTTTGATGATAATTAATGGCCGCAAAACACATATTTGAAGTCACTACATTCCCCACAAAATCGGGCAAAATTTTGTGGAGAATTTTTCGAAAAATTTTCAATTGCAGATTAGGCCCATTTCGCAAGATAACTATAAAACGACGCTACGAGCAAGACCTCCTTAAGGCTTTCCCCCGTTCAAAGCAGTTTAGATGCCGAAAATGACATTTTAATATTTTTAAATGTGAATTTTCCACTTTTCGATATTACGATAAGTAATACTTTCACATGTGAATTGTTGTGCCTGTTTAAATACCACTATAATACTTGTTTTTATTTAATATTGTATTTAGGTACATCGAAAATCATGTTCTTGCTACTATCTCACTACAAGATACAAAAAGTTGCTGTTTTTATAACGTCTTGGTTTTATTGTTTTAGTATTTTTAGCCACTTTTTTTATTTCTCTAGATTCATAGCCTTATTTTTGATTTTGTAACTAAATTTCATATTGAATGCGAATATATGAGAGTGTAGTTTCATTTTGATGATAATTAATGGCCGCAAAACACATATTTGAAGTTACTACATTCCCCACAAAATCGGACAAAATTTTGTGGAGAATATTCGGAAAAACTTTTAATTACAGATTAGACCCATTTTCACAAGATAACTAGAAAATGGTGCTACGAGCAAAACTTCCTTATGGCTTTCCCCCGTTCGAAGCAGTTTAGATGCCGAAAATTACATTTTAGTATTTTTAAATGTGAATTTTTCACTTTTAGATATTACGATAAGTAATGCTTTCACATGTGAATTGTTGTGCCAGTTTAAATACCACTATGATACTTGTTTTTATTTAATATTGTATTTAGGTACATCGAAAATCAAGTTGGGGCTAGTATCTCACCACTACATACAAAACGTTGCTGCTTTTATAACGTCTTGGTTTTATTGTTCGAGTATTTTTAGCCGCTATTTTATTTATCTAAATTCATAGCCTTATTTTTGATTTGGTGATATATATTAGAGTGTAGTTTTGTTTTGATGATAATTATTGGCCGCAAAACACATATTTGAAGTCACCACATTCCCCACAAAATAAAATTTTGTGGTGAATTTTTCGAAAAATTTTCAATTACAGATTAGGCCCATTTTCGCAAGATAACTATAAAACGATGCTACGAGCAAGATCTCCTTAAGGCTTCCCCCCGTTCAAAGCAGTTTAGATGCCGAAAATGATATTTTACTATTTTTAAATGTGAATTTTGCACTTTTAGATATTACAATAAGTAATACTTTCACATGTGAATTGTTGTGCCTGTTTAAATACCACTATGATACTTGTTTTTATTTAATATTGTATTTAGGTACATCAAAAATCATGTTGGGACTACTATCTCACCACTAGATACAAAACGTTGCTGCTTTTATAACGTCTAGATTTTATTGTTCGAGTATTTTTAGCCGCTTTTTTTTTTTATTTCTCTAGATTCATAGCTTTATTTTTGATTATGTAACTAAATTTCATATTGAATGCGAATATATGAGAGTGTAGTTTGTTTTGATGATAATTAATGGCCGCAAAATACATATCTGAAGTCACTACATTCCCCACTAAATCGGGCAAAATTTTGTGGAGAATTTTTCAAAAAATTTTCAATTGCAGATTAGGCCCATTTTCGCAAGATAACAAGAAAACAGCGTTACGAGCAAGACTTTCTTAAGGCTTTCCCCCGTTCGAAGCAGTTTAGATGTCGAAAATGACATTTTACTATTTTTAAATGTGAATTTTGCACTTTTAGATATTACGATAAATAATACTTTCACATGTGAATTGTTGTGCTATCTAAATACCACTATGATACTTGTTTTTATTAAAATTGTATTTAGGTACATCGAAAATCATGTTGTGACTACTATCTCACCTCTAGATACAAAACATTGCTGCTTTTATTACGTCTTGGTTTTATTGTTCGAGTATTTTTAGCCGTTTTTTTATTTCTCTAGATTCATAGGCTTATTTTTTATTTTGTTTCTAAATTTCATATTGAATGCGAATATATGAGAGTGTAGTTTCATTTTGATGATAATTAATGGCCGCAAAACACATATTTGAAGTCACTACATTCTCCACAAAATCGGGCAAAATTTTGTGGAGAATTTTCTGAAAAATTTTCAATTGCAGATTAAGTCTATTTTCGCAAGATAACTAGAAAACGGCACTACGAGCAAGATTTCTTTATGGCTTTCCCCCGTTCGAAGCAGTTTAGATGCCGAAAATTGCATTTTAGTATTTTTAAATGTGAATTTTGCACTTTTAGATATTACGATAAGTAATACTTTTACATGTGAATTGTTGTGCCAGTTTAAATACCACTATGATACTTGTTTTTATTTTATATTGTATTTAGGTACATCGAAAATCATGTTGGGGCTACTTTCTCACCACTATATATAAAACGTTGCTGCTTTTATATCGTCTTGGTTTTATTGTTCGAGTATTTTTAGCCGCTATTTTATTTCTCTAGATTCATAGCATTATTTTTGATTTGGTTTCTAAATTTCATATTGAATGCGAATATATGAGAGTGTAGTTTCGTTTTGATGATAATTAATGGCCACAAAACACATATTTGAAGTCACTAAATTCCCCACAAAATCGGGAAAAATTTTGTGGAGAATTTTTAGAAAAATTTTTAATTGCAGATTAGGCCCATTTTCGCAAGATAACTATAAAACGATGCTACGAGCAAGACCACCTTAAGGCTTTCTCCCGTTCAAAGTAGTTTAGATTCCGAAAATGACATTTTACTATTTTTAAATGTGAATTTTGCATTTTTAGATATTACGATAAGTAATACTTTCACATGTGAATTGTTGTGCCTGTTTAAATACCACTATGATACTTGTTTTTATTTAATATTGTATTTAGGTACATCGAAAATAATGTTGGGGCTACTATCTCACCACAAGATACAAAAAGTTGCTGTTTTTATAACGTCTTGGTTTTATTGTTCGAGTATTTTTAGCCACTTTTTTATTTCTCTAGATTCATAGCCTTATTTTTGATTTTGTAACTAAATTTCATATTGAATGCGAATATATGAGAGTGTAGTTTGTTTTGATGATAATTAATGGCCGCAAAACACATATCTGAAATCACTACATTCCCCACAAAATCGGGCAAAATTTTGTGGAGAATTTTCTGAAAAATTTTCAATTGCAGATTATGCTCATTTTCGCAAGATAACTAGAAAACGGCACTACGAGCAAGACTTTCTTAGGCTTTCCCCAGTTCGAAGCAGTTTATATGCCGAAAATGACATTTTACAATTTTTAAATATGAATTTTGCACCTTTAGATATGTCGATAAGTAATACTTTCACATGTGAATTGTTGCGCCTGTTTAAATACCAATATGATACTTGTTTTTATTTAATATTGTATTTAGGTACATCGAAAATCAAGTTGGGGCTACTATTTAACTACTATATACAAAACGTTGCTGCTTTTATAACGTCTTGGTTTTATTGTTCGAGTATTTTTAGCCGCTATTTTATTTCTCTAGATTCATAGCCTTATTTTTGATTTGGTTTCTAAATTTCATATTGAATGAGAATATATGAGAGTGTAGTTTCATTTTGATGATAATTATTGGCCGCAAAACACATATTTAAAGTCACTACATTCCCCACAAAATCGGGAAAAATTTTGTGTAGAATTTTTCGAAAAATTTTCAATTGCAGATTAGGCCCATTTTTGCAAGATAACTATAAAACGACGCTACGAGCAAGACCTCCTTAAGGCTTTCCACCGTTCAAAGCAGTTTAGATGCCGAAAATGACATTTTACTATTTTTAAATGTGAATTTTGCACTTTTAGATATTGCGATAAGTAATACTTTCACATGTGAATTGTTGTGCCTGTTTAAATACCACTATGATACATGTTTTTATTTAATGTTGTATTTAGGTACATCGAAAATCATGTTGGGGCTACTATCTCACCACTAAATACAAAACGTTGTTGCTTTTATAACGTCTTGGTTTTGTTGTTCAAATATTTTTAGCCGCTTTTTTATTTCTCTAGATTCATAGCTTTATTTTTGATTTTGTAACTAAATTTCATATTAAATGCAAATATATGAGAGTGTAGTTTGTTTTGATGATAATGAATGGCCGCAAAATATATATCTGAAGTCACTACATTGCCCACAAAATCGGGCAAAATTTTGTGGATAATTTTCCAAAACTTTTCAATTGCAGATACCATTTTCGCAAGATAACTAGAAAACGGCGCTACGAGCAAGATTTCCTCAAGGCTTTACCCCGTTCGAAGCAGTTTATATGCCGAAAATGACATTTTACTATTTTTAAATGTGAATTTTTTCACTTTTAGATATTAGAATAAGTAATACTTTCACATGTGAATTGTTGTGCCTGTTTAAATACCACTATGATACTTGTTTTTATTTAATATTGTATTTAGGTGCATCGAAAATCATGTTGGGCTACTATCTCACCACTAGATACAAAACGTTGCTGCTTTTATAACGTCTTGGTTTTATTTTTCGAGTATTTTTAGCAGCTTTTTTATTTCTCTAGATTCATAACCTTATTTTTTATTTTGTTTCTAAATTTCATATTGAATGCGAATATATGAGAGTGTAGTTTCGTATTAATGATAATTAATGGCCGCAAAACACATATTTGAAGTCACTACATTCCCCACAAAATCAGGCAAAATTTTGTGGAGAATTTTCTGAAAAATTTTCAATTGCAGATTAGGCTCATTTTCGCAAGATAACTTGAAAACGGCACTACGAGCAAGACTTTCTTAAGGCTTTCCCCAGTTTGAATCAGTTTATATGCCGAAAATGACATTTTACAATTTTTAAATATGAATTTTTCACTTTTAGATATTACGATAAGTAATACTTTCACATGTGAATTGTTGTGCTGTTTAAATACCACTATGATACTTGTTTTTATTTAATATTGTATTTAGGTACATCTAAAATCATGTTGGGGCTACTATCTCACCACTAGATACAAAACATTGCTACTTTTATAACGTCTTGGTTTTATTGTTCGAGTATTTTTAGCCGCTTTTTTTATTTCTCTAGATTCATAGCTTTATTTTTGATTTTGTAACTAAATTTCATATTGAATGCGAATATATGAGAGTGTAATTCATTTTGATGATAATTAATGGCCGCAAAATACATATCTGAAGTCACTACATTGCCCACAAAATCGGGCAAAATTTTGTGGAGAATTTTCCAAAAAAAATTCGATTGCAGATTAGGCCCATTTTCGCAAGATAACTAGAAAACGGAGCTACGAGCAAGACTTCCTTGGGTTTTCCCCATTCGAAGCAGTTTAGATGCCGAAAATGACATTTTACTATTTTTAAATGTGAATTTTGCACTTTTAGATATTACGATAAGTAATACATTCACATGTGAATTGTTGTGTCTGTTTAAATACCAATATGATACTTTTTTTATTTAATATTGTATTTAGGTACATCGAAAATCATGTTGGGGCTACTATTTCACCCCTAGATACAAAACATTGCTGCTTTTACAACGTCTTGGTTTAATTGATCGAGTTTTTTTTGCCGGTTTTTTATTTCTATAGATTCATAACCTTATTTTTGATTTTGTTTCTAAATTTCATATTGAATATGAATATATGAGACAGTAGTTTCGTTTTGATGATAATTAATGGCCGTAAAACACATATTTGAAGTCACTACATTCCCCACAAAATCGGGCAAAATTTTGTGGAGAATTATCTGAAAAATTTTCAATTGCAGATTACGCTCATTTTTGCAAGATAACTATAAAACGATGCTACGAGCAAGACCTCCTTAAGGCTTTCCCCCGTTCAAAGCAGTTTAGATGCCGAAAATGACATTTTACTATTTTTAAATGTGAATTTTGCACTTTTAGATATTGCGATAAGTAATACTTTCACATGTGAATTGTTGTGCCTGTTTAAATACCACTATGATACATGTTTTTATTTAATATTGTATTTCGGTACATCAAAAATCATGTTGGGGCTACTATCTCACCACTAGATACAAAACGTTGCTGCTTTTATAACGTCTTTGTTTTATTGTTCGAGTATTTTTAGCCGCTTTTTTATTTCTCTAGATTCATAGCTTTATTTTTGATTTTGTAACTAAATTTCATATTGAATGCGAATATATGAGAGTGTAGTTTGTTTTGATGATAATTAATGGCCGCAAAATACATATCTGAAGTCACTACATTGCCCACAAAATCGGGCAAAATTTTGTAGAGAATTTTCCAAAAAAATTTCGATTGCAGATTAGGCCCATTTTCGCAAGATAACTAGAAAACGGAGCTACGAGCAAGACTTCCTTGGGTTTTCCCCGTTCGAAGCAGTTTAGATGCCGAAAATGACATTTTACTATTTTTAAATGTGAATTTTGCACTTTTAGATATTACGATAAGTAATACTTTCACATGTGAATTGTTGTGTCTGTTTAAATACCACTATGATACTTTTTTTTATTTAATATTTTATTTAGGTACATCGAAAATCATGTTGGGGCTACTATTTCACCACTAGATACAAAACATTGCTGCTTTTATAACGTCTTGGTTTTATTGATCGAGTTTTTTTCGCCGCTTTTTTGTTTCTATAGATTCATTACCTTATTTTTGATTTTGTTTCTAAATTTTATATTGAATATGAATATATGAGAGTGTAGTTTCGTTTTGATGATAATTAATGGCCGTAAAACACATATTTGAAGTCACTACATTCCCCACAAAATCGGGCAAAATTTTGTGGAGAATTTTCTGAAAAATTTTCAATTGCAGATTAGGCCCATTTTCGCAAGATAACTAGAAAACGGCGCTACGATCAAGACTTTCTAAAGGCTTTCCCCCACTCGAAGCAGTTTAGATGCCGAAAATGACATTTTACTATTTTTAAATGTGAATTTTGCACTTTTAGATATTACGATCAGTAATGTGTTGTGCTGTTTAAATACCACTATGATACTTGTTTTTATTTAATATTTTATTTAGGTACATCGAAAATCATGTTGTGGCTACTATCTCAAATCTAGATACAAAATGTTGCTCTTTTATAACGTCTTGGTTTTATTGTTCGAGTATTTTTAGCCGCTTTTTTATTTCTCTAGATTCCTAGCCTTATTTTTGATTTTGTTTCTAAATTTCATATTGATTGCGAATATATAAGAGTTTAATTTCATTTTGATGATAATTAATGGCCGCAAAACACAAATCTGAAGTCACTACATTCCCCATAAAATCGGGCAAAATTTTGTGGAGAATTTTTCGAAAAATTTTCAATTGCAGATTAGGCCCATTTTCGCAAGATAACTAGAAAACGGCGCTACGAGTAAGATTTTCTTAAGGCTTTCCCCCGTTCGAAGCAGTTTGGATGCCGAAAATAACATTTTACTCTTTTTAAATGTGAATTTTTTCACTTTTAGATATTAGGATAAGTAATACTTTCACATGTGAATTGTTGTGCCTGTTTAAATACCACTATGATACTTGTTTTTATTTAATTTTGTATTTAGGTACATCGAAAATTATGTTGAGGCTACTATCTCACCACTAGATACAAAACGTTGCTGCTTTTATAACGTCTTGGTTTTATTGTTCGAGTATTTTTAGCAGCTTTTTTATTTCTCTAGAATCATAACCTTATTTTTGATTTTGTTTCTAAATTTCATATTGAATGCGAATATATAAGAGTGTAGTTTCATTTTGATGATAATTAATGGCCGCAAAACACATATTTGAAGTCACTACATTCCCCACAAAATCAGGCAAAATTTTGTGGAGAATTTTCTGAAAAATTTTCAATTGCAGATTAGGCTCATTTTCGCAAGATAACTAGAAAACGGCACTAAGAGCAAGACTTTCTTAATGCTTTCCCCTGTTCGAAGCAGTTTATATGCCGAAAATGACATTTTACAATTTTTAAATGTAAATTTTGCACTTTTAGATATTACGATAAGTAATACTTTCACATGTGAATTGTTGTGCTGTTTAAATACCACTATGATACTTGTTTTTATTTAATATTGTATTTAGGTACATCAAAAATCATGTTGGGGCTACTATCACACCACTAGATACAAAACGTTTCTGCTTTTATAACGTCTTAATTTTATTGTTCGAGTATTTTTAGCCGCTTTTTTATTTCTCTAGATTCATAGCCTTATTTTTTATTTTGTTTCTAAATTTCATATTGAATGCGAATATATGAGAGTGTAGTTTCATTTTGATGAAAATTAATGGCCGCAAAACACATATATGAAGTCACTACATTCCCCACAAAATCGGGCAAAATTTTGTGGAGAATTTTCGAAAAAAATTTCAATTGCAGATTAAGCCCATTTTCACATGATAACTAGAAAACGGCGCTACGAGTATGCCTTCTTTATGGCTTTCCCCCGTTTGAAGCAGTTTAGATGCCAAAAATTACATTTTACTATTTTTAATTGTGAATTTTGCACTTTTAGATCTTACGATAAGTAATACTTTCACATGTGAATTGTTGCGCCTGTTTAAATACCAATATGATACTTGTTTTTATTTAATATTGTATTTAGGTACATCAAAAATCAAGTTGGGGCTACTATCTAACTACTATATACAAAACGTTGCTGCTTTTATAACGTCTTGGTTTTATTGTTCGAGTATTTTTAGCCGCTATTTTATTTCTTTAGATCCATAGCCTTATTTTTGATTTGGTTTCTAAATTTCATATTGAATGCGAATATATGAGAGTGTAGTTTCATTTTGATGATAATTAATGGCCGCAAAACACATATTTGAAGTCACTACATTCCCCACAAAATCGGGAAAAATTTTGTGTAGAATTTTTCGAAAAATTTTCAATTGCAGATTAGGCCCATTTTCGCAAGATAACTATAAAACGACGCTACGAGCAAGACCTCCTTAAGGCTTTCCTCCGTTCAAAGCAGTTTAGATGCCGAAAATGACATTTTACTATTTTTAAATGTGAATTTTGCACTTGTAGATATTGCGATAAGTAATACTTTCATATGTGAATTGTTGCGCCTGTTTAAATACCAATATGATAATTGTTTTAATTTAATATTGTATTTAGGTACATCGAAAATCATGTTGGGGCTACTATCTCACCACTAGATACAAAACGTTCCTGCTTTTATAACGTCTTGGTTTTATTGTTAGAGTATTGATAATACTAAAAACGAACACATATTTCATAGCATTATTCTTCAAGAAAGACAAGCTTTTAGTTGCAATTGTTCTATTAACAAGTGATATTCGTTTAAATAATAAAAGGTGAAGACAAAAGACAGATTCGACGATTTGAAGACGCAAATGACCAAAACGCTAAAAAGTACGAAGTACAATCCAAGTGGTTCAAATTATTGCTGAGAAACGTCTAAAAGTTACAAGAGTACGAGCCGCGAAACGCAAAGTACAAGATATCTAATCGTACGCAAGGACGTTCGAAAAACCGGAACTGAGACATAAACCGAGCATCAACGAGCGACTCAGCGGACTGAAAATTACAAGTCAACTATGCACATGAATATAATATAATATATATATAATTATATAAAATTATATATATTATATTATTAAAAACCGTCGACAAACTAGAAAACAAAGCAATGTGAGCTGTTCCAGATGGCCATGCGATCGCATGGCCTGGAAGCCTTATGCTCATGCGATCACATGAGCCCAGATATGTGGTCAGGTGCTATAAATACCCAACAAATTGGATGAGTTATGTACACCTTCATCATATCTCTCATTCTCTCTCAGAATATATTTATATTTATATTTTATAATTATAATTTTAATATTAAGTTAATAATAATAAGGTTATAGTGGCGAATGTTTTAAGTTTGTAAGTCGAAATTCTGTCCGTGTAACACTACGCGATTAATACTCATTGTAAGTTATGTTCAACCTTTTTAAATTAATGTCTCGTAGCTAAGTTATTATTATGCTTATTTAAACCGAAGTAATCGTGATGTTGGACAAAATATTAAGACTGGGTTATTGGGCTTTGGACCATAATTGGGGTTTGAACAAAAGACCGACACTTGTGGAAATTGGACTATTGGCTATTAATGGGCTTTATATTTGTTTAACTGAATGATCGTTCGTTAATTTAATATAGAGATTTATAATTTGATGTATCTATAAATAACCACATACACTCGATCGGACATGATGGGCGGGATATTTATAAATACTAATAGTCGTTCATTTAACCGGACACGGGAATGGATTAATAGTCAATGGACTCATTAAAACAGGGGTGGATTACATACAAGGAAAATTGGTGTAATTGTTAACAACGTATTAAAACCTTGGGTTACACACAGTCGATAACCTGGTGTAATCATTAACAAAGTATTAAGACCTTGTTTCAGTTTAAGTCCCCAATTAGTTGGAATATTTGACTTCGGGTATAATGGTAATTTGACGAGGACACTCGAACTTTATATTTATGACCGATGGACTATTATGGACAAAAACCAGATGGACGTATCAAATAAACCATGACAAAGGACAATTAACCCTTTGTAATAAACTAAAATCAACACGTCAAACATCATGATTACGGAAGTTTAAATAAGCATAATTCCTTTATTTTATATCTCATTGCACTTTTATTTATTGTCATTTTATTTATCGTACTTTAAATTATCGCACTTTTATTTTATCGCATTTTTATTTATCATCATTTACTTTACGCTTTAAATTAAGTTATATTTATTTTGCATTAGGACTTAAAATTAACAAACCGGTCATTAAACGGTAAAAACCCCCTTTTATAATAATAATAATAATAATACTTATATATATATATATATATATATATATATATATATATATATATATATATATATATATATATATATATATATATATATATATATATATATACACACACACATATAGTTTAAAATAAATATAGCGTTAAACTTGGCTGACTCCCTGTAGAATGAACCGGACTTACTAAAAACTACACTACTCTACGATTAGGTACACTGCCTATAAGTGTTGTAGCAAGGTTTAGGTATATTCCATTCAATAAATAAATAAATAACTTGTGCAAATTGTATCGTATTTAATAGTATTTTGTAGTAAAATATAATCTATTTCGTACTACCCCTCGCACACATCAAGTAGTTTTTGGCACCGCTGCCGGGGACACGCCGAAGCGAAACGCCATATTAAAAAAAATATTTATTTTTAATCTATTTTTGTAAAAAAAAATAAAGGAAGTTTTAAATATTAAAATACAAAAACATAAAAAAGAAAAGAAAAATATATATCTATATTTTTAAGTAATTAAATTAAAAAGTTTATATTTTTTTAAGAGTTATAAGAAACTAAAAAGTAATTTATTTTTTTAAAGTTTTAGTTAAATTATATTATATTTTCTATAATTAAAAAAAAAAACTGAGCCTGAAAAATTTGAACCTGCACATCATTTCTGAATCTGCATTCCATGCGATCGCATGGCTGCACGGCTCTAATCTCATGCGATTGCATTAGATGTTCTGACACACCTGACCTGATCCTCGTATAGCATTAATTACGGAGTATTATTAATTATTATTATCATTAAACCTAATTAGGGTTTAGTTATTTAATAATTAGTTTTAGTTTTATTTAATTTTGTATTTTAATTTTTAAGTAGTTTTATTAATATATAAATTAATACTTTTATAAAATAATAATATAAAAATAATATTTTTATAAAAATAAGTAATTTTATCATATTTTTTTGTCTTTTTTTGTAACTTGTATATTTTAATCTTTTAATTTGTAATTTGTATTTTTATCGTTCGTAATTAGTTTTAAACTTAGTATTTTGCCATAGTTATTGTGTAATTCTAGATTTTTAGGCTTTGCCGTAAAATCCCTTAAGTGTTTTTTTGTTTAGATTAAGATTTAGACGCTTTAGAATTTTACGACGTCGCTTATCGCTTTAGTTTTAAATAAGTTTTATTGCCTTTTTAAGTTATTGCCGTTTTGGATATAGAATTCCTTTTAAGCTTTAATAGTTTTAGACGCAAGTTTTAATTTTTAGTTTTTAGACTTTTAAGTTTCGACGCTTTACTTTCTTATTTTTATTTTTCGACTGTTTGTTTTTTGACGTTTGTTTTTCGACTCTTATTTCTCGACGCGCTTTTTCTTTCTCGTTTCTACGCTCTAGTTTTTAGGACATAGAATTTTCTTTAGTCTTCTTTAAATTTCGACGAAAAATTATTTTAAGCGGTTAAATTGATAGACATCCAAAATTTTCTGGTTCGTAGTAATAGTTGAATTTGTTAGTGGCGAGTTGTGGGCTTCCAATTTAAAGGGTCCTGGCTACCTTCTGCATCTATTGGCTATTCGAAACATAGACAAAATCAGAAAAGTCTATTAATTTGATAACTTATATAATTTTTATCTTTATAACTAATAGGATATTCAGTGAATGCACCGAGCAAAACATTCACCACCTTTCATACGTTCACCTCCTGTAACTCGATCAAGACATCTAGCCAATATTGTAGCCGTTGATTTTTCTTTAGAATCATCATCTAATCAACCAAGTACTCCAATTCAAATTTTCGATAATCCATTTTTTGAACCCGACCTCACAATTGAGAACCCGGAGGATATTCAAGGACAATTCAGAGATCCTGAACCACTAATCATTTCTCTGGAACCACAAATCATACAACCAGAGATTGTCGAGGAAGAAACCATTAAATCAGAATCCTCTAGTGATTCAGATTCAACAAATTCAATCATGGAAAATCAGGAACCTCTAAGTATGGAAGACCGAATGAGAGCCACACGCACTGGCCAAGGTCATGCCATTACTCAACCAGATATTAATGAGCCAGATTATGAAATCTAGGGACAAATCCTACACATAGTGTAAAGACCTGTCCTAATCCATAAGAACGAATACAATAACATTTGGTTACATCGCGTGGTACTTGACCTCTATATGATACATTTTACAAACATTGCATTCGTTTTTAAAAGATAAACTTTCATTTCATCGAATGTTGACGGCATGCATACCATTTCATAATATATCCAGCTATTATTGACTTAATAATAATCTTGATGAACTCAAAGACTCGAATGTAACGTCTTTTGAAATATGTCATGAATGACTCCAAGTAATATCTCTAAAATGAGCAAATGCACAGCGAAAGATTTGTTTCATACCTGAGAATAAACATGCTTTAAAGTGTCAACCAAAAGGTTGGTGAGTTCATTAGTTTATCATAATCGATCATTTTCATCATTTTAATAGACCACAAGATTTTCATTTTTAGTTCTCATAAATATACGTCCCATGCATAGAGACAAAAATATCATTCATATGGTGAATACCTGGTAACCGACATTAACAAGATGCATATAAGAATATCCCATATCATTCCGGGAAATTCTTCGGACATGATAAAGCAACATCTAAGTACTAAAGCATCCGCAACCATGGATGGGGTTCGTTAGGCCCAATAGATCTATCTTTAGGATTCGCGTCAATTAGTAGATCGGTTTACTAATTCTTAGGCTACCAAGCAAAAGGGGCATATTCGGCTTCGATCATTCACCCATATAATGTAGTTTCAATTACTTGTGTCTATTTCATAAAACATTTATAAAAGCGCATGTATTCTCAGTCCCAAAAATATATATTGCAAAAGCATTTAAAAAGGGAGTAATGAAACTCACAATACTGTATTTTGTAGTAAAAATACATATGATGACATTGAACAATGCAGGGTTGGCCTCGGATTCACGAACCTATATCAATTATATATATTAAAACATATAATCGTAATCGAACAATTTATATATTTTGTTATGTATTAAGATTAATACTCTTATTACTAATATTTATAATATGTTATAATACTTGTTTGATATATAATTTAATTAACGTTATATCAATGTAAATAATATTATATTAGTTAAGACATAATATTAAGTAATATTAGTATACTTATGTAATAAATATATTTTTATATAAATTTCTTTTGTTTGCAAAATAATAGTTACTAGAATAAGGATAATAATAATAATTTTAATACTAATAATAATAATGATAGTAAGATTAATGATAATAATTATAATGATATTACTAATACTAGCTATAGTGATAATAATATTAATTGTATTAATGACAATAATAATTATATTTTTAATATCAATCATAATAATAAAAATAATAATAATTATAATACTGATAATAATAACAATAATAATAATCACAAAAATGATAATAATAATTATAGTAATAATTATAATAATAACTCTAATTTATACCTTAAAATTCGTATGGGCTTAGTCCTTCAAGAGTCCAATTGATTAAGAAGCCCAAGTTACAATCCCATTTAGGTTTAAGTGGCCCAATTTAATCAATGGATGTGTTATGATACCATCGGCCCAAAAAAATTAAATAAATAATGCAGTATAGATTACTCGATCTAGGTCATAGTTCATCAATCGATTAATCAGGAATGGGAGAAGACCGCTGCAACAACTTGCGATTTAGAAGAACAGTAGCCTTTAACAACGTGGGGTTCAATTTGGTGTCTGTTCGATCTAGAAAGAAATCAATAAACACAGCAGCGGGTAATTTCAGGAATTTCATCAATTATCATCATCATCGATTATTGGCATCCCTGAGTAATCAACAGAGAATATGAAATGTCCCGTTCTTATTGATTAAAAACGTTCCATATTAATTGATTTCGTTGCGAGGTTTTGACCTCTATATGAGACGTTTTTCAAAGACTGCATTCATTTTAAAACAAACCATAACCTTTATTTCATCAATAAAGGTTTAAAAGTTTTACGTAGATTATCAAATAATGATAATCTAAAATATCCTGTTTACACACGACCATTACATAATGGTTTACAATACAAATATGTTACAACAAAATAAGTTTCTGGAATGCAGTTTTTACACAATATCATACAAGCATGGACTCCAAATCTCGTCCTTATTTAAGTATGCGACAGCGGAAGCTCTTAATAATCACCTGAGAATAAACATGCTTTAAAACGTCAACAAAAATGTTGGTGAGTTATAGGTTTAACCTATATATATCAAATCATAATAATAGACCACAAGATTTCATATTTCAATACATATCCCATACATAGAGATAAAAATCATTCATATGGTGAACACCTGGTAACCGACATTAACAAGATGCATATATAAGAATATCCCCATCATTCCGGGACACCCTTCGGATATGATATAAATTTCGAAGTACTAAAGCATCCGGTACTTTGGATGGGGTTTGTTAAGCCCAATAGATCTATCTTTAGGATTCGCGTCAATTAGGGTTTCTGTTCCCTAATTCTTAGATTACCAGACTTAATAAAAAGGGGCATATTCGATTTCGATAATTCAACCATAGAATGTAGTTTCACGTACTTGTGTCTATTTTGTAAATCATTTATAAAACCTGCATGTATTCTCATCCCAAAAATATTAGATTTTAAAAGTGGGACTATAACTCACTTTCACAGATTTTTACTTCGTCGAGAAGTAAGACTTGGCCACTGTTGATTCACGAACCTATAACAATATATACATATATATTAAAGTATGTTCAAAATATATTTACAACACTTTTAATATATTTTGATGTTTTAAGTTTATTAAGTCAGCTGTCCTCGTTAGTAACCTACAACTAGTTGTCCACAGTTAGATGTACAGAAATAAATCAATAAATATTATCTTGAATCAATCCACGACCCAGTGTATACGTATCTCAGTATTGATCACAACTCAAACTATATATATTTTGGAATCAACCTCAACCCTGTATAGCTAACTCCAACATTCACATATAGAGTGTCTATGGTTGTTCCGAAATATATATAGATGTGTCGACATGATAGGTCGAAACATTGTATACGTGTCTATGGTATCTCAAGATTACATAATATACAATACAAGTTGATTAAGTTATGGTTGGAATAGATTTGTTACCAATTTTCACGTAGCTAAAATGAGAAAAATTATCCAATCTTGTTTTACCCATAACTTCTTCATTTTAAATCCGTTTTGAATGAATCAAATTGCTATGGTTTCATATTGAACTGTATTTTATGAATCTAACAGAAAAAGTATAGGTTTATAGTCGGAAAAATAAGTTACAAGTCGTTTTTGTAAAGGTAGTCATTTCAGTCGAAAGAACGACGTCTAGATGACCATTTTAGAAAACATACTTCCACTTTGAGTTTAACCATAATTTTTGGATATAGTTTCATGTTCATAATAAAAATCATTTTCTCAGAATAACAACTTTTAAATCAAAGTTTATCATAGTTTTTAATTAACTAACCCAAAACAGCCCGCGGTGTTACTACGACGGCGTAAATCCGGTTTTACGGTGTTTTTCGTGTTTCCAGGTTTTAAATCATTAAGTTAGCATATCATATAGATATAGAACATGTGTTTAGTTAATTTTAAAAGTCAAGTTAGAAGGATTAACTTTTGTTTGCGAACAAGTTTAGAATTAACTAAACTATGTTCTAGTGATTACGAGTTTAAACCTTCGAATAAGATAGTTTTATATATATGAATCGAATGATGTTATGAACATCATTACTACCTCAAGTTTAGTAGGTAAACCTACTGGAAGTGACAAGAAATGATCTAGCTTCAAAGGATCTTGGATGGCTTGAAAGTTCTTGAAGTAGGATCATGACACAAAAACAAGTTCAAGTAAGATTTTTGCTCGAATTAAGATAGTTTATAGTTATAGAAATTGAATCAAAGTTTGAATATGAATATTACCTTGAATAAGAAAGATAACCTACTGTATATAACAAAGGTTTCTTGATCTTAGATGATTACTTGGAATGGATTAGAAAGCTTGGAAGTAAATTAGTAAACTTGAAGGGATTTTTGAAGTATTCTTGAAGTGTTCTTCCTATGATGATTATAGCTTGATTCTTGAAGTGATTTTTGATGAAGATGATGATTAACTACTGGAAAAATACGTTCATAATAGTGTGGGTGTGTTGAGAGAGAATTAGAAAGAGATTTGGAAGTGAAATGGAGTGAATGATGAGTGTTAATTGGTGAGTGGTGAGTGGGGTTAAAAGGAGTTCTAGTTAGTTGACTAGCTCATGGTAGAAGTTAAAATTGATTAGTCATACATGACATAATCAAGAGTGGAATCCCATGCTAGTTCCTATTGGTATATACCCATAGTAAGTACGTTTTGAAGCTGTGTATAATACGGGTAAGAATACGACTAGAATTCTTGATGAAAGAAAAGAATGGGAAAGTAACTGTAACCATTTTCGTTAAGTATGAGTGTTTTGATATATGTCTTGAAGTCTTCCAAAAGTATTTTAATACATCTAAATACACTACATGTATATACATTTTAACGGAGTCGTTAAGTCATCGTTAGTCGTTACATGTAAGTGTTGTTTTGAAACCTTTAAGTTAACGATCTCAATTAATGTTGTTAACCCATTGTTTATTATATCTAATGAGATGTTAAATTATTATATTATCATGATATTATGATATATTAATATATCTTAATATGATATATATACATTTAAATGTCGTTACAACGATAATCGTTACATATATGTCTCGTTTCGAAATCCTTAAGTTAGTAGTCTTGTTTATATGTATATAACTCATTGTTAATATACTTATGGAGATACTTACTTATCATAATATCATGTTAACCATATGTATATCCATATATATATCGTCAAGTCGTTTTTACAAGTTTTAACGTTCGTGAATCGTCGGTCAACTTGGGTGGTCAATTGTCTATATGAAACATATTTCAATTAATCAAGTCTTAACAAGTTTGATTGCTTAACATGTTGGAAACATTTAATCATGTAAATATCAATCTCAATTAATATATATAAACATGGAAAAGTTCGGGTCACTACAGTACCTACCCGTTAAATAAATTTCGTCCCGAAATTTTAAGCTGTTGAAGGTGTTGACGAATCTTCTGGAAATAGATGCGGGTATTTCTTCTTCATCTGATCTTCACGCTCCCAGGTGAACTCGGGTCCTCTACAAGCATTCCATCGAACCTTAACAATTGGTATCTTGTTTTGCTTAAGTCTTTTAACCTCACGATCCATTATTTCGACGGGTTCTTCGATGAATTGGAGTTTTTCATTGATTTGGATTTCATCTAACGGAATAGTGAGATCTTCTTTAGCAAAACATTTCTTCAAATTCGAGACGTGGAAAGTGTTATGTACAGCCGCGAGTTGTTGAGGTAACTCAAGTCGGTAAGCTACTGGTCCGACACGATCAATAATCTTGAATGGTCCAATATACCTTGGATTTAATTTCCCTCGTTTACCAAATCGAACAACGCCTTTCCAAGGTGCAACTTTAAGCATGACCATCTCTCCAATTTCAAATTCTATATCTTTTCTTTTAATGTCAGCGTAGCTCTTTTGTCGACTTTGGGCGGTTTTCAACCGTTGTTGAATTTGGATGATCTTCTCGGTAGTTTCTTGTATAATCTCCGGACCCGTAATCTGTCTATCCCCCACTTCACTCCAACAAATCGGAGACCTGCACTTTCTACCATAAAGTGCTTCAAACGGCGCCATCTCAATGCTTGAATGGTAGCTGTTGTTGTAGGAAAATTCTGCTAACGGTAGATGTCGATCCCAACTGTTTCCGAAATCAATAACACATGCTCGTAGCATGTCTTCAAGCGTTTGTATCGTCCTTTCGCTCTGCCCATCAGTTTGTGGATGATAGGCAGTACTCATGTCTAGACGAGTTCCTAATGCTTGCTGTAATGTCTGCCAGAATCTTGAAATAAATCTGCCATCCCTATCAGAGATAATAGAGATTGGTATTCCATGTCTGGAGACGACTTCCTTCAAATACAGTCGTGCTAACTTCTCCATCTTGTCATCTTCTCTTATTGGCAGAAAGTGTGCTGATTTGGTGAGACGATCAACTATTACCCAAATAGTATCAAAACCACTTGCAGTCCTTGGCAATTTAGTGATGAAATCCATGGTAATGTTTTCCCATTTCCATTCTGGGATTTCGGGTTGTTGAAGTAGACCTGATGGTTTCTGATGCTCAGCTTTGACCTTAGAACACGTCAAACATTCTCCTACATATTTAGCAACATCGGCTTTCATACCCGGCCACCAAAAATGTTTCTTGAGATCCTTGTACATCTTCCCCGTTCCAGGATGTATTGAGTATCTGGTTTTATGAGCTTCTCTAAGTACCATTTCTCTCATATCTCCAAATCTTGGTACCCAAATCCTTTCAGCCCTATACCGGGTTCCGTCTTCCCGAATATTAAGATGCTTCTCCGATCCTTTGGGTATTTCATCCTTTAAATTTCCTTCTTTTAAAACTCCTTGTTGCGCCTCCTTTATTTGAGTAGTAAGGTTATTATGAATCATTATATTCATAGATTTTACTCGAATGGGTTCTCTGTCCTTCCTACTCAAGGCATCGGCTACCACATTTGCCTTTCCCGGGTGGTAACGAATCTCAAAGTCGTAATCATTCAATAATTCAATCCACCTACGCTGCCTCATATTCAGTTGTTTCTGATTAAATATGTGTTGAAGACTTTTGTGGTCGGTATATATAATACTTTTGACCCCATATAAGTAGTGCCTCCAAGTCTTTAATGCAAAAACAACCGCGCCTAATTCCAAATCATGCGTCGTATAATTTTGTTCGTGAATCTTCAATTGTCTAGACGCATAAGCAATCACCTTCGTTCGTTGCATTAATACACAACCGAGACCTTGCTTTGATGCGTCACAATAAATCACAAAATCATCATTCCCTTCAGGCAATGACAATATAGGTGCCGTAGTTAGCTTTTTCTTCAATAACTGAAACGCTTTCTCTTGTTCATCATTCCATTCAAATTTCTTCCCTTTATGCGTTAATGCAGTCAAGGGTTTTGCTATTCTGGAAAAGTCTTGGATGAACCTTCTGTAGTAACCAGCTAGTCCTAAAAACTGGCGTATGTGTTTCGGAGTTTTCGGGGTTTCCCACTTTTCAACAGTTTCTATCTTTGCCGGATCCACCTTAATACCTTCTTTGTTCACTATGTGACCGAGGAATTGAACTTCTTCCAACCAAAATGCACACTTTGAAAACTTAGCGTACAATTCTTCCTTCCTCAATACTTCTAACACCTTTCTCAAATGTTCACCGTGTTCTTGGTCATTCTTTGAGTAAATAAGTATGTCATCAATGAAAACAATGACAAACTTGTCAAGGTATGGTCCACACACTCGGTTCATAAGGTCCATGAACACAGCTGGTGCATTAGTTAAACCAAACGGCATGACCATAAACTCGTAATGACCGTAACGTGTTCTGAAAGCAGTCTTTGGAATATCATCTTCTTTCACCCGCATTTGATGATACCCGGAACGTAAGTCAATCTTTGAATAAACAGACGAGCCTTGTAGTTGATCAAATAAGTCGTCGATTCTCGGTAGTGGGTAGCGGTTCTTGATGGTAAGTTTGTTCAACTCTCGGTAGTCGATACACAACCTGAATGTACCATCTTTCTTCTTGACAAACAAAACAGGAGCTCCCCACGGTGATGTGCTTGGTCGAATGAAACCACGCTCTAAAAGTTCTTGTAATTGGCTTTGCAGTTCTTTCATCTCACTGGGTGCGAGTCTGTAAGGAGCACGAGCTATTGGTGCAGCTCCTGGTACAAGATCTATTTGAAATTCAACGGATCGCTGTGGGGGTAATCCCGGTAATTCTTTCGGAAATACATCGGGAAATTCTTTTGCAATGGGAACATCATTGATGCTCTTTTCTTCAGTTTGTACTTTCTCGACGTGTGCTAGAACAGCATAGCAACCTTTTCTTATTAGTTTTTGTGCCTTCAAATTACTAATAAGATGTAGCTTCGTGTTGCCCTTTTCTCCGTACACCATTAAGGGTTTTCCTTTTTCTCGTATAATGCGAATTGCATTTTTGTAACAAACGATCTCTGCTTTCACTTCTTTCAACCAGTCCATACCGATTATCACATCAAAACTCCCTAACTCTACTGGTATCAAATCAATCTTAAATGTTTCGCTAACCAGTTTAATTTCTCGATTCCGACATATATTATCTGCTGAAATTAATTTACCATTTGCTAATTCGAGTAAAAATTTACTATCCAAAGGCGTCAACGGACAACTTAATTTAGCACAAAAATCTCTACTCATATAGCTTCTATCCGCACCCGAATCAAATAAAACGTAAGCAGATTTATTGTCAATAAGAAACGTACCCGTAACAAGCTCCGGGTCTTCCTGTGCCTCTGCCGCATTAATATTGAAAACTCTTCCGCGGCCTTGTCCATTCGTGTTCTCCTGGTTCGGGCAATTTCTAATAATGTGGCCCGGTTTTCCACATTTATAACAAACTACATTGGTATAACTTGCTCCGACACTACTTGCTCCGCCATTACTTGTTCCGACACCATTTGTTCCTTTCGTTCTGTTAACCCCTGGTCCGTAGACATCACACTTCGCCGCGCTATGACCATTTCTTTTACACTTGTTGCAAAATTTGGTGCAGAACCCCGAGTGATACTTTTCACACCTTTGGCATAGCTGCTTCTGATTGTTGTTGTTGTTGCGGTTATTATTGTTGTTAAGATGATTGTTGTGGTTGCTGTTGTTGTTGTTGTTGTTGTTGGGCCGTTTGTTGTAGTTGCGATTGATGTTGCGATTGTTAGGATAGTTGTTGCGATTATTGTTATAATTGCTGTTGTTATTGTATTGGTGATTCTTATCACCGTTTTCCTCCCACTTTCTTTTGACTTGCTTCACATTGGCCTCTTCAGCAGTCTGTTCTTTAATTCTTTCTTCAATCTGATTCACTAGTTTGTGAGCCATTCTACATGCCTGTTGTATGGAGGCGGGCTCGTGTGAACTTATATCTTCTTGGATTCTTTCTGGTAATCCTTTCACAAACGCGTCGATCTTCTCTTCCTCATCTTCGAATGCTCCCGGACACAATAGGCACAATTCTGTGAATCGTCTTTCATACGTGGTAATATCAAATCCTTGGGTTCGTAACCCTCTAAGTTCTGTCTTGAGCTTATTGACCTCGGTTCTGGGACGGTACTTCTCGTTCATCAAGTGCTTGAATGCTGACCACGGTAGTGCGTACGCATCATCTTGTCCCACTTGCTCTAGATAGGTATTCCACCATGTTAACGCAGAACCTGTAAAGGTATGCGTAGCGTACTTCACTTTGTCCTCTTCAGTACACTTACTTATGGCAAACACCGATTCGACCTTCTCGGTCCACCGTTTCAATCCGATCGGTCCTTCGGTTCCATCAAATTCCAAAGGTTTGCAGGCAGTGAATTCTTTGTAGGTGCATCCTACACGATTTCCTGTACTGCCAGATCCAAGGTTATTGTTGGTATATAGCGCAGCCTGTACTGCGGCTATGTTTGAAGCTAGAAAAGTACGGAATTCCTCTTCATTCATATTCACGGTGTGTCGAGTAGTCGGTGCCATTTCCTTCAAAATAGTTAAATGCAACAAGTTAATCATACAGAATATTAAGAGTAGTTAATAGTATTTCGTAGCATAATATGAACTCATTTATAAAAGCTTTTTCTTCATATTAGCGTTTTATAAGTTTAAATTCGGGTAGTACCTACCCGTTAAGTTCATACTTAGTAGCTAATATACAATTCAACTACTACAATTCTATATGAAAAACTGATTGTAATAATATTTCGCGTTCAAACTTTTACACAATATTTTACAAACTTACAATACCGCTTATTTTACATATAGCATGAAATATAGCACACAATAAATTTGATACAAGATGTTGTGAAGATAATTCTAGCTAGTACACAAGTCGTTCAGCAAAGGCAATAAAGACACGTAATTCATACGTCCAGAAACAAGTCATGCATTCTGGTTTTACTAGGATTACTTCCCATCCTTGGTCTTGTGGAACATAACCGTTATGGCCGTTGATAAGACAGCGTGTTGTAACGTCGTCAAAGGGACGAGGGTTACGTAATGACCAACAGTCTCGTAATAACCTAAAAACCTCATTTCTTACCCCAATTACCGACTCCGTCACTTGAGGGAACGTTTTGTTTAATAGTTGTAGCCCGATGTTCTTGTTCTCACTTTGGTGAGAAGCGAACATTACTAACCCGTAAGCATAACATGCTTCTTTATGTTGCATGTTAGCCGCTTTTTCTAAATCACGAAGTCCTATATTTGGATATACTGAGTCAAAATAATTTCTTAACCCGTTGCGTAAAATAGCATTTGGGTTCCCCGCAATATATGCGTCAAAGTAAACACATCGTAACTTATGGATTTCCCAATGTGATATCCCCCATCTTCCGAACGAAAGCCTTTTATAAACCAAATCATTCTTGGAACGTTCTTCGAATGTCTTACAAACTGATCTCGCCTTAAATAGTTGTGCCGAGGAATTCTGACCGACTCTAGACAAGATTTCATCAATCATGTCTCCGGGTAGGTCTCTTAAAATATTGGGTTGTCTATCCATTTTGGTGTTTTTATACTGTAAAATAGACAAGAGTTAGATTCATAAAAAAATACTTATTAATACAAGCAATTTTTACATATATCATAAAGCATAAGCACACTATATTACATATATTACACCACACGAATACAACTATCTTATTCCGACTCGCTTGTTTCTTCTTCTTTGGTTTTGGTTCGTTTTCCCAAGTTTCTAGGGATATATGATGTTCCCCTAATACGAGCCGTTATTTTCCACATTGGTTTAGAAAAACCTGGTGGTTTAGAGGTTCCCGGGTCATTGTTACAACTTAAGGACTTCGGGGGTTGACGATACATATAAAGTTCATCGGGGTTGGAATTAGATTTCTCTATTTTTATGCCCTTTCCCTTATTATTTTCTTTTGCCTTTTTAAATTCAGTTGGGGTAATTTCTATAACATCATCGAAATTCTCGTCGGAATCCGATTCATCGGAGAATTGGTAATCCTCCCAATATTTTGCTTCCTTAGCGGAAACACCATTGACCATAATTAACCTTGGTCGGTTGGTTGAGGATTTTCTTTTACTTAACCGTTTTATTATTTCCCCCACCGGTTCTATTTCTTCATCCGGTTCCGATTCTTCTTCCGATTCCGATTCTTCTTCTGGTTCCGACTCTTCTTCCGGTTCCTCTTCGGGAACTTGTGAATCAGTCCACGAATCATTCCAATTTACATTTGACTCTTCATTATTATTAGGTGAGTCAATGGGACTTGTTCTAGAGGTAGACATCTATCACATAATATCAAACGCGTTAAGAGATTACTATATCACATAATATTCACATGTTAAAAATATATAGTTTCCAACAAAATTTGTTAAGCAATTATTTTTCAAGTAAACACGGTCGAAGTCCAGACTCACTAATGCATCCTAACAAACTACATAAGACACACTAATGCAAAATTCTGGTTCTCTAAGACCAACGCTCTGATACCAACTGAAATGTCCCGTTCTTATTGATTAAAAACGTTCCATATTAATTGATTTCGTTGCGAGGTTTTGACCTCTATATGAGACGTTTTTCAAAGACTGCATTCATTTTAAAACAAACCATAACCTTTATTTCATCAATAAAGGTTTAAAAGTTTTACGTAGATTATCAAATAATGATAATCTAAAATATCCTGTTTACACACGACCATTACATAATGGTTTACAATACAAATATGTTACAACAAAATAAGTTTCTGGAATGCAGTTTTTACACAATATCATACAAGCATGGACTCCAAATCTCGTCCTTATTTAAGTATGCGACAGCGGAAGCTCTTAATAATCACCTGAGAATAAACATGCTTTAAAACGTCAACAAAAATGTTGGTGAGTTATAGGTTTAACCTATATATATCAAATCATAATAATAGACCACAAGATTTCATATTTCAATACATATCCCATACATAGAGATAAAAATCATTCATATGGTGAACACCTGGTAACCGACATTAACAAGATGCATATATAAGAATATCCCCATCATTCCGGGACACCCTTCGGATATGATATAAATTTCGAAGTACTAAAGCATCCGGTACTTTGGATGGGGTTTGTTAAGCCCAATAGATCTATCTTTAGGATTCGCGTCAATTAGGGTGTCTGTTCCCTAATTCTTAGATTACCAGACTTAATAAAAAGGGGCATATTCGATTTCGATAATTCAACCATAGAATGTAGTTTCACGTACTTGTGTCTATTTTGTAAATCATTTATAAAACCTGCATGTATTCTCATCCCAAAAATATTAGATTTTAAAAGTGGGACTATAACTCACTTTCACAGATTTTTACTTCGTCGAGAAGTAAGACTTGGCCACTGTTGATTCACGAACCTATAACAATATATACATATATATTAAAGTATGTTCAAAATATATTTACAACACTTTTAATATATTTTGATGTTTTAAGTTTATTAAGTCAGCTGTCCTCGTTAGTAACCTACAACTAGTTGTCCACAGTTAGATGTACAGAAATAAATCAATAAATATTATCTTGAATCAATCCACGACCCAGTGTATACGTATCTCAGTATTGATCACAACTCAAACTATATATATTTTGGAATCAACCTCAACCCTGTATAGCTAACTCCAACATTCACATATAGAGTGTCTATGGTTGTTCCGAAATATATATAGATGTGTCGACATGATAGCTCGAAACATTGTATACGTGTCTATGGTATCTCAAGATTACATAATATACAATACAAGTTGATTAAGTTATGGTTGGAATAGATTTGTTACCAATTTTCACGTAGCTAAAATGAGAAAAATTATCCAATCTTGTTTTACCCATAACTTCTTCATTTTAAATCCGTTTTGAATGAATCAAATTGCTATGGTTTCATATTGAACTGTATTTTATGAATCTAACAGAAAAAGTATAGGTTTATAGTCGGAAAAATAAGTTACAAGTCGTTTTTGTAAAGGTAGTCATTTCAGTCGAAAGAACGACGTCTAGATGACCATTTTAGAAAACATACTTCCACTTTGAGTTTAACCATAATTTTTGGATATAGTTTCATGTTCATAATAAAAATCATTTTCTCAGAATAACAACTTTTAAATCAAAGTTTATCATAGTTTTTAATTAACTAACCCAAAACAGCCCGCGGTGTTACTACGACGGCGTAAATCCGGTTTTACGGTGTTTTTCGTGTTTCCAGGTTTTAAATCATTAAGTTAGCATATCATATAGATATAGAACATGTGTTTAGTTAATTTTAAAAGTCAAGTTAGAAGGATTAACTTTTGTTTGCGAACAAGTTTAGAATTAACTAAACTATGTTCTAGTGATTACGAGTTTAAACCTTCGAATAAGATAGTTTTATATATATGAATCGAATGATGTTATGAACATCATTACTACCTCAAGTTTAGTAGGTAAACCTACTGGAAGTGACAAGAAATGATCTAGCTTCAAAGGATCTTGGATGGCTTGAAAGTTCTTGAAGTAGGATCATGACACAAAAACAAGTTCAAGTAAGATTTTTGCTCGAATTAAGATAGTTTATAGTTATAGAAATTGAATCAAAGTTTGAATATGAATATTACCTTGAATAAGAAAGATAACCTACTGTATATAACAAAGGTTTCTTGATCTTAGATGATTACTTGGAATGGATTAGAAAGCTTGGAAGTAAATTAGTAAACTTGAAGGGATTTTTGAAGTATTCTTGAAGTGTTCTTCCTATGATGATTATAGCTTGATTCTTGAAGTGATTTTTGATGAAGATGATGATTAACTACTGGAAAAATACGTTCATAATAGTGTGGGTGTGTTGAGAGAGAATTAGAAAGAGATTTGGAAGTGAAATGGAGTGAATGATGAGTGTTAATTGGTGAGTGGTGAGTGGGGTTAAAAGGAGTTCTAGTTAGTTGACTAGCTCATGGTAGAAGTTAAAATTGATTAGTCATACATGACATAATCAAGAGTGGAATCCCATGCTAGTTCCTATTGGTATATACCCATAGTAAGTACGTTTTGAAGCTGTGTATAATACGGGTAAGAATACGACTAGAATTCTTGATGAAAGAAAAGAATGGGAAAGTAACTGTAACCATTTTCGTTAAGTATGAGTGTTTTGATATATGTCTTGAAGTCTTCCAAAAGTATTTTAATACATCTAAATACACTACATGTATATACATTTTAACGGAGTCGTTAAGTCATCGTTAGTCGTTACATGTAAGTGTTGTTTTGAAACCTTTAAGTTAACGATCTCAATTAATGTTGTTAACCCATTGTTTATTATATCTAATGAGATGTTAAATTATTATATTATCATGATATTATGATATATTAATATATCTTAATATGATATATATACATTTAAATGTCGTTACAACGATAATCGTTACATATATGTCTCGTTTCGAAATCCTTAAGTTAGTAGTCTTGTTTATATGTATATAACTCATTGTTAATATACTTATGGAGATACTTACTTATCATAATCTCATGTTAACCATATGTATATCCATATATATATCGTCAAGTCGTTTTTACAAGTTTTAACGTTCGTGAATCGTCGGTCAACTTGGGTGGTCAATTGTCTATATGAAACATATTTCAATTAATCAAGTCTTAACAAGTTTGATTGCTTAACATGTTGGAAACATTTAATCATGTAAATATCAATCTCAATTAATATATATAAACATGGAAAAGTTCGGGTCACTACAGAATAGAAGGGGTAATTGGTGTTCTTTGTGATCTACGATTGAAACAAGGATTAGTTGCAGTAGATTCACAAGTGGTGGAGATGGTGATTGATTGAGAGGCTTGATCGAAAAGCAAATAGCACACAGCAATAGCAACAATTAGATGGTAATAGATTGAGAGCCTGGTTCTGTTTCTTTTCCTTTTATTTATTTATTTATTTATTTTATTATTTTTATTATTATTATTATTATTATTATTATTATTATTATTATTATTATTATTATTATTATTATTATTATTATTATTATTATTATTATAAAAAGAAAATAATAGCAATAGCAGGATATTAAACGCAGGTTATGGGTTGCAGGTGGTTTTGTTTAATGGTTGTTTTTGATCAAAGAAAGGAAACTTAAACAGAAATTTAAGCGTAGTAGTAATAGGAATGAGGTTATAGCAGTTGTAAAGGAAATGGGTTTTGATTTGTTCGACTAAAACAGCAAAACTGATGCAACAGGATCACTATGGTTGTTTGGTAGAAAATGGCGGCTGATGATGGTGGTTTGCAGTGGTTGGAATAGAAACAAGAAAACAATTTGGTTCCATTGAATTCAAATAAACAATAAAATGGTTACAACAATTTGTATTCGAACAAAAGCAGTTTAGATGGTATATTGGTGGTGTTTTCATGATGGTTATATAGAGTCCTTCAAGCAGTAGGTTTGGGGTTGTAGCAGGAGGTTGTAACTTTTGGTGGTGGTTTCAAGGTGGGTGATTTAAAGGGATGTTGGGTCGATTGCGGTTTGGGTTGTGGGTTCGGTTGCTTGAAACAGAAACACAATGGTTTAAGTGGTGTAGAGTGGCGATTAACAATGGTGGGAGGTTATGTTCGTTCCACAGAAACAAAAATAAGCAGCACTTTGATATGGTTTTAATGATCTTGGTTTGGCTCGAATAGAAACGGTATAGCAGTGTGACAAGAATTGGTTGTGGTGTTTGTCTTGTGTCTGGTCTTCCTTCGACATCATTAATAACCAGAAGACTATGGCAACGGTATTGCAGGTGGTTTGTAGCTTCGAGTAGCAGTAGTGAAAGAGAATGACTCGTGTGTGGTGGTTGCAACTGATCACGATGGTTGTGGTTGCTAACTGGCCTAAGGAAGATGAAAAGTGGTGATTGGTTAAAAGTTGATGTATGTTCAAGTCTCAGAAAGCAGGGACAAATATATATATCCATTATATTATATGTAAGTGGATGCTTGAATATGTAATAAATTTAAAATATTAAAAGAGGACAAGTACAGTAAATGGTTTTATGATCTAATTGCATGTAAGTTGTGTGTAAAGTTAAAAAGTTAAAAGAAATAGAAACAGTAAGCAGAAGAAAATATCATTTGTGTTGTGGTTGTTTACTAGATGCATGCATATGTGTATCGACATATAACATAATATAATATATAATATTTTCACAATAATAATAATACAATACAATATGTGGAAATGAGCTGGCATGGATTGAGACATATGCAAAACTAATTCCTCATATAGAGTAAAACAACATGGTATAATATATGGATATGAATTTTGGTCGAGCATGATAATGATTAGGCCTCAATTTGTTGAACTTGATCACAATAAGTTGAATATGTGCAACAATCAAATTTCTATTATAATCATCCCACGTGAATTACGATCTTGATTGTTGATATTGAACAAAAATTAACAATAGTGATCCTGATTATATATTAATTTCAAAACATCAACCTTAGGAACTTACATTAATAAACTAGTTAAAGTCAAATGAAACCAGTGGCGGAATAAACTACTCAGAAATATCCCAAATTTTTTTTATAGTAATTATATTTATTTTTAGTATACTTTATATATATATATATATATATATATATATATATATATATATATATATATATATATATATATATATATATATATAGATATATATATATATATATATAATAATTATTATAATAACCTATTTTTTATTTTATTTTAATTTTTTTTAATAACAGCAACATATAATACTTCAAATTATATTTCGAATTATTATTTATATATACATACACACATATCTATTAACAATTAATTGTTCGTGAATCGTCGAGAGCAGTCTAAGGGTAAATGCATACATGAACACAGTTCAAAGTTTTTGAGACTTCATTATTACAAACTTTGCATATCGTGTCGTAATCATATAAAGATTAAGTTTAAATTTGATTGGAAATTTCCGGGTTGTCACACATGGTAACTAATCAATGCCAATTTATTGGTACACCAAAAGAAGATCCAAACGAATATCTTCGAACTTTTAATAGGATATGTACTCTATTCAAAATCAGAGAAGTTGAGGATGAACAGATCTATCTCACGTTGTTTCCCTGGACTTTAAAGGGAGAATCTAAAGATTGGTTAGAATCATTACCCGAAAGAGCGATTAATACATGGGATGTTTTAGTTGAAAAATTTCTTAAAAGATTCTTTCCGGCATCTAAAGCCATAAGACTTCAAGGAGAAATTGTTACGTTCTCGCAAAAGCCAAATGAAACTCTATATGAAGCATGGACAAGATTCGAAAACTTGTTGAGAGGATGTCCTCAACATGGTTTAGATACTTATAAAATAGTGCAAATATTCTACCAAGGATGCGACGTTGCTACATGAAAAGACATCGACACAGCAGCTGGTGGTTCCAATATGAAGAAAACCGCAACTGAAGCTCACAAAATTATTGATAACACAGCCTTCCACTCACATGAGTGGCATCAAGAAAAAAATATTGTTCGTTCATCTAAAGCGGCTAGAGCCGATTCTAGCCATGACTTTGATTCTATTAAGTTAGACGCTTTCGAAAGACGAATGGAAAAGATGATTAAAGATATTCATGCAATACGCATTAGTTGTGAGTAGTGTGGAGAACCACATTTGACAAAAGATTGTCTCAGTATTGAACAAACAATGGAACAAAGAGAGAATGTTTCATACATGAACCAAAGGCCTGTAAATAATTATCAACCGCCAAGACCAAACTACCATCAAAATCAAAATTATAATCGAAATGTTCCATACAACAACTAACAAGGTCCTAGCAATCAACAAGTATCCAATAATACTTACAACCAGCAAAGACCTATTTTTTCAAATAAATCACCACAAACCGATGATAAAAAGCCAAATTTAGAAGATATGATGTCAAAGCTAGTTGAATCTCAAACTCAATTTTTCACATCTCAGAAACAAACTAATGAACAAAATGCTCAAGCATTTAGAAATCAACAAGCTTCAATTCAAAATCTGGAACAAGAAGTAAGTAACCTAGCAAGGTTGATAGGTGAAAGAAAAACGGGGAGTCTACCTAGCGATATAAATGCTAATCCCCAAAATGAAACAGCTAAAGCCATTACCACAATAAGTGGTATTATACTTAAACCACCTGAAATACCTGTAATTTCTGATGACGCTTTTCCTACTACACAGACACCACAGCCTGAGCAAGAGAAGGAATCAAAATCGGTAGTTGAAAAGGTTAATGAAGATTACACAGTTAAGGCAAAGCCTTATGTTAAACCATACCAACCACCACTTCCTTACCCGAGTAAAATGAGAAAAAAAAGACTTGAAGCTAAGCAATCCAAATTCTTGGATATGTTTAAATAAATAAATGTCAATCTTCCTTTCATTGATGTGATTTCAGGAATGCCAAGATATGCTAAATTCCCGAAAGATCTAATCACAAATAGAAAAAAAATGGAAGAACTCTCGGCTGTTACTATGAATGCTAATTGTTCTGCAGTGCTGTTGAATAAGCTACCAGAAAAAATCTCTGATCTAGGAAGTTTCACAATTCCATGTTTTCTGGGTAGTCTTAGTTCAATAGAAGCATTGGCAGACTTAGGTGCTAGTATAAATTTAATGTCGTATTCACTATACGCTAAACTAGACCTTGAAGAATTGAAACCAACACGAATAAGCATACAACTAGCGGATCTATCAGTAAAATATCCTAGAGGGATAATGGAGAACATGCTAGTTAAAGTTGGTACTTTAGTATTTCTAGTAGACTTTATTATTCGGGACATGGAAGAAGATTCTCGAGTTCTTCTTATATTAGGAAGACCATTCTTAAACATGGCTAAAACAATAATACACGTGTTTGGTAAGAAACTGACCCTAAGTATAGAGGACGAGAGTGTTACCTTTTCTGTTGATAGAGCCATGCAACAACCTCAATCTGCAGATGATACCTGTTATTATGTTCAAACTATAGATTCACATGCAGAATTGTTACAAGAATTTTCAGAATTACAAGGAACAGGAGAATGTTCTTTAGGAGAAGGAACTGAACCAATTGATTGAAATGTCCCGTTTATATCGATTATAAACGTTTCATATTAATTGATTTCCTTGCGAGGTATTGACCTCTATATGAGACGTTTTTCAAAGACTGCATTCAAATTTTAAAACAAACCATAACCTTTATTTTATCGATAAAGGTTTAAAATATTATGACGTTTATCAAACAATGATAATCTAAAATATAGCATTTTCACATGACCATTACATAATGGTTTACAATAATATTACACAACAATATAAGTCTTCGAATGTAGTTTTTAAACAATATTATACAAGCATGCAGACTCCAATCTTGTCTTTATTTAGTATGCAACAGCGGAAGCTCTTAATAATCACCTTGGAATAAACATGCTTTAAACGTTAACAAAAAGTTGGTGAGTTATAGGTTTAACCTATATATTTATTAATTCGTAATAATAGACCACAAGATTTTCAATTTCCATTTCTCAATAACATGCAAACTGCATAAAAATCATTCATATGATGAACACCTAGTAACCGACATTAACAGGATGCATATAGAATATCCCCATCATTCCGGGACTCTCATCGGACATGATAAATCGAAGTACTAAAGGATCCGTAACTCGGATGAGGCTTGTTGGGCCAAATAGATCTATCTTTAGGAATCACATCAATTGGTGGCAATTATAATAAACACCAATTCTTAGGCTACCAAGCTAAAAAGGGGCATATTCGGTTCGATAATTCAACATAGAATGTAATTTTTGATCACTTGTGTCTATTTCGTAAAACATTTATAAAATTGCATGTATTCTCATCCCAAAAATAATAGATTTTAAAAAGTGGGACTATAACTCACTTTCACATATTTTTACTTTGCCGGAAATAAGACTTGGCCACTGGTCGATTCACGAACCTATAACAAGTATATACATATATATCAAAGTATGATTGAAATATATTTACAACATTTTTATTATGTTTTAATGATTTAAGTTTGTTGAGTTAAGAGTCCAACGTTACTAATCTACAACTAGTTGTCCACAGTTAGTAGTACATAAATAAATCAATATATATTATCTCAAATCAATCCACGACCCAGTGTATACAAGTCTCAGGCTAGATCACAACTCAAAGTATATATATTATTTTGGAATCAACCTCAACCCTGTATAGCTAACTCGAGCATTACTGCATATAGAGTGTCTATGGTTGTTCCCAAATAATATATATAGATGGGTCGATATGATATGTCAAAACATTGTATACGTGTCTATGGTATCCCAAGATTACATAACATATGTTAGAATACACGTATAATACAATATAAGTTAGTTAAGTTATGATTTGTATAGATTTGTTACAAATTTCACGTAGCTACAACAAGTAAAATTATCCAATCTTGTTTTACCCATAACTTCTTTGTTTTAAATCCGTTTTGAGTGATACAAGTTGCTATGGTTTCATAATGAACTGAAATTTATGAAAGTAAACAAAAAAATTAAAAGTTTATAGTCAAAAATATAGGTTACAAGTTAATTTTTTAAGAGGTAGTCATTTCAGTCGAAAAACGACGTCTTGATGACCATTTTGAAAAACATACTTCCACTTTGAGTTTAACCATTATTTTTGGATATAGTTTCATGTTCATAATAAAAATAATTTTCATAGAAGGAAAACTTTTAAATCAAAGTTTATCATAGTATTTAATTATCTAACCCAAAACAGCCTCCGGTTTCACTACGATGGCGTATGTTCGGTTTTACGGTGTTCATCGTGTTTCCAGGTTTTAAATCATTAAGTTAGAATATAATATAGATATAGAACATGTGTTTAGTTTATTTTAAAAGTCAAGTTAGAAGGATTAACTTTGTTTGCGAACAAGTTTAGAATTAACTAAACTATGTTCTGGTGATTACTAGTTTAGATCTTCGAATAAGATGGTTATATATATATGAATCGAATGATATTATGAACATCATTACTACTTCAATTTTAGTAGGTAAACCTACTGGAAGTGACAAAAATTAATCTAGCTTCAAAGGATCTTGGATGGCTTGGAATTTCTAGAAGTAGAATCATGACACGAAAACAAGTTCAAGTAAGATTATCACTCGAATTAAGATTGTTATAGTTATAGAAATTGAATCAAAGTTTGAATATGAGTATTACCTTGAATTAGTGAGATAACCTACTGTAAATAACAAGGATTTAGTGAGGTTGGATGATCACTTGAAACGGATTTGCAAGATTGGAAGTAAGTTAACAAACTTGGAAGTGTTCTTAATGTATTCTTGAGTTGTTGTTTTGTAAGTTGGTTTAAGTGTGGATTTATGAACTAGATTGATGTATATTTTGATGAAGATGATGAAGAACACTTAGAAAAAATGAGAGAACACTTGAGAGAGAGTAGTTTGATGCATGTAAGTTGCAAAATGGAAGTGTTTTTGGTGATGCCCTTTCACGTGAATATGGGATGGCAATATAGTCTCCATTAGTTTGTAATTTTGTGAGATATTTTATGCTATTTGCCAAATGGTTGGTTACACATGTTTATTGACTATCTAGGTCAGCTAAGAGATGAATTATTATGTGTATATACCAATAGTATATACGTCTAGGAGCTAGGTATTGTACGAGTACGAATACGGGTGCATACGAGTAGAATTGTTGATTAAAATGAATGAGAATGCAATTGTAAGCATTTTTGTTAAGTAGAAGTACTTTGATATGTGTCATGAAGTCTTTCAAAAGTGTACTAATACATCTAAATATACTTCATGTATATACATTTTTACTGAGTCGTTAAGTCATCGTTAGTCGTTACATGTAAATGTTGTTTTGAAACCTTTAAGTTAACGATCTCATTTAATGTAGTTAATTCATTGTTATTATACTTAAATGAGATGTTAAATTATTATGTTGACATGATAACATGGTATATAAATATATCTTAACATCATATATATGTTAAAATACATTTACAACGATAATCATTACATATATATATTGTTTCGAAACTCTTAAGTTAGTAGTCTTGTTTTACATATGTAGTTTGTTGTTAACACCCTTAATGATATATTTAACTATCATTTTATCATGTTAAACATAGTGTATCAATATCTTAATATGATTCATATGTATTTAGTAAGACGTTGTTATAACGATAATCGTTATATATATATATATATATATATATATATATATATATATATATATATATATATATATATATATATATATATATATATATATATATATATATATATATATATATATATCGTCTCGAGTTTCTTAATTCAATAATCTCATTTTTATGTATATCACTCATTGTTAATATACGTAGTGAGATACTTACTTATTATGATCTCATGTTAATTATATATATATATATATATATATATATATATCATGTAGTTTTTACAAGTTTTTAACGTTCGTGAATCGCCGGTCAACTTGGGTAGTCAATTGTCTATATGAAACTCATTTCAAATAATCAAGTCTTAACAAGTTTGATTGCTTAACATGTTGGAAACATTTAATCATGCAAATATAGTTTTCATTTAATATATATAATCATGGAAAAGTTCGGGTCACTACATTGATGAAGCTGAAATGTTAGCTACACTCATGGCTAATGAATACGAACCAACAACAGAAGAACTTCAAATGCTAAAAGAGGAAGACAGATATTGATACAAATCATCGATAGAAGAACCACCGATATTAGAGTTAAAGCCACTTCCAAACCATTTGGAATACGCTTATTTACATGGTGAATCTGAATTACCTATAATAATATCGTCTTCTCTTACTGAAAATGAAAAATCTCGACTCATTTCTATGCTAAAAGCTCATAAACCAGTTATTACATGGAAGATTCATGACATTAAAGGCATAAGTCCTTCGTATTGCACACATAAAATCCTTATGGAAGAAGGTCATAAAACATATGTGCAACGCCAACGAAGACTAAATCCAAATATGCAAGATGTTGTTAAGAAAGAAATTATTAAACTGCTAGTTGCAGGTTTAATTTATCCAATCTCTGATAGTCCATGGGTAAGCCCAGTTCAATGCGTACCTAAGAAGGGTGGCATGACTGTCATCACAAATGAAAAAGATGAGCTTATTCCTACTAGGACTGTAACAGGATGGCGAATTTGTATTGATTATAGAAAATTAAATGACGCCACCAGAAAAGATCACTTTCCCTTACCTTTCATTGATCAAACGTTAGAAAGGTTAGCTGGGAATAGTTACTATTGTTTTCTTGACGACTTCTCCGGATACTTTCAAATTCCAATCTCACCCGAGGACCAAGAGAAAACCACGTTTACGTGCCCTTATAGTACTTTTGCTTACAAACGCATGCCATTTGGACTTTGCAACGCCCCTGCAACCTTTCAAAGGTGCATTATGGCAATTTTTCACGACATGATAGAAGAATGCATGGAAGTTTTCATGGATGACTTTTCAATTTTCGGTGATACATTTGAAACATGTCTAGTTAATCTTGAACGAATGCTTATTAGATGCGAGCAATCAAATCTAGTACTTAATTGGGAGAAATGCCATTTCATGGTTAAAGAAGGCATCGTTCTTGGTCATAAAATTTCAAAGGAAGAAATTGAAGTGGATAGAGCTAAAGTAGATGTAATTGCTAAACTTCCACATCCCACCAATGTTAGAGGAGTTAGGAGTTTTCTAGGGCATGCCAGTTTTTACCGACGTTTCATAAAAGATTTTTCTAAAATTGCCACTCCTATGAATAAACTCCTAGAAAAAGATGCTCCATTCATCTTTTCGGATGAATGCATCAAATATTTTAATATTCTTAAAGAAAAACTCACTAATGCGCCGATCATGATAACTCCAAATTAGAATCTACCATTTGAACTCATGTGCGATGCAAGTGATTTTTCAATGGGAGCCGTTTTAGGACAAAGGATTGAAAAATGATTTCAACCTATTTATTACGCTAGTAAGACGTTACAAGGAGCACAAACGAATTACACAACTACTGAAAAAGAACTCCTTGCTATCGTCTTTGCTTTTGACAAATTTCGTTCATATCTCGTTCTAGCAAAAACGGTGGTCTATACCGACCATTCTGCTCTTAGATACCTATTTTCAAAACAAAATGTCAAACCACGGTTAATCCGTTGGATCTTACTCTTACAAGAGTTCGATATTGAAATCCGAGACAAAAATGGAGCAGAAAATCTCGCAGCTGATCATCTTTCTCGTCTTGAAAATCCCGAATTAGAAGTTCTAAATGAATCGGACATACAAGATAACTTTCCTGATGAATATCTATTGAAGATCGATTATAATGAAATTCCATGGTTTGCAGACTATGCAAACTATTTAGTATATGGATTCATTGAAAAATGGTTGTCATACCAAAAACGAAAGAAATTCTTTAGTGATATAAAACACTGTTTTTGGGAAGATCCACATTTATTCAAAAGTTGTCCCGATGGAATAATACGCCTATGCGTATTCGAAGATGAAGCTAGTTAAATCTTAAACCATTGTCACACAGGACCAAAAAGAGGGCATTATGGGCCTCAACTCACAGTAAGAAAAGTCTACGACGCTGGATTCTATTGGCCTACAAATTTCAAAGACGCACACCTTCTTTGTAAATCATGTGATGCATGTCAAAGAGCCGGAAAAATAAGTCAACGTGATGAAATGCCACAAAATGTCATTCAAGTATGTGAAGTATTTGACGTTTGGGGTATTGACTTTATGGGTCCATTTCCAATATCTCATAATAATCTCTACATTCTCGTTGCCATTGATTATGTATCTAAATGGGCGGAAGCACAAGCTCTTCCAACTAACGATGCACGAGTTGTAGTCAACTTCTTAAAATGTCTTTTTGCTAGGTTCGGAACACCGAAAGCTTTAATAAGTGATCGGGGAACTCATTTTTGTAATAATCAACTTGAGAAAGTTCTCAAAAGATATAGAGTAACTCATAAAATCTCAACCGCTTATCATCCACAAACAAGTGGACAAGTTGAAAATACCAACCGAGCATTAAAACGTATTCTAGAGAAAATCGTAGGATCAAATCCGAAGAAATGGTCCATGAAATTGGAGGATGCACTCTGGGCTTTTGGGCTTTTAGAACAGCCTACAAAACTCCAATTGGCACCACACCTTTTAAACTCATTTATGGAAAAGCATGTCACCTTCCAGTAGAAATTGAGCACAAAGCATTTTGGGCTTTGAAGACATGTAATCTTGATTTGCATGAAGCTGGTCGTCTACGATTAAGTCAACTAAACGAATTAGAAGAATTAAGACATGATGCATATGAAAATTCGTTAATCTATAAGGAAAGAACGAAGAAATGGCATGATAAAAGAATCAGAAGTTCAAAAGAATTTAAGGAAAGAGACATAGTTCTTCTTTTTAATTCACGATTCAAGCTATTTCTTGGAAAATTGAAATCAAGATGGTCTGGACCATTCTTAGTCAAAAGAGTTTTTCTGTACGAAACAGTAGAGTTAATAAATTCAAATGGGATTGAATTTAAAGTTAATGGTCATAGAGTTAAACATTACAAAGATAATCCAATAGAAGTTGAAGATGAAGTTAATCACAAGTTCGACACCACAGCTAACTAAGTGTGGGGAGATTCAAATGTTTTAACGGATAATATAATGCTGTCTAGAGTTAGATTTTCTGTTTTCGTGTAGTTCTCGAAAATGGAATCCGAATGGTCTTTCCCTAGCAGACCCTAAAGAACTAGTCTTCTCCCTCCATTTTGAATTTTTGTTTTATAGGTTTTACGAGATGAAGAATTCTTTTGATCTGAACCATGGTCTACTACTACACGCTATGATTACTAAACATAATAATAACACTTTCCCGAGTGAACTAGTATCATTCATAAGAGGAAAAATGGACGAAGTAAGGAAAGAACTCAGGAAGAATCATAATAAGATACATTTTGGTAAAGGAAAATCAAAATCCACAACAAAAAGAAGAGCACGATACCTTGAAAGATGTCGTAAATGCGGAAAATGGTCACATGAAGGGAAATGTTCGAACAATCAAACACATTCCAATTATAAATTCGTTACTCTATGCAGAGAAGGAAAATTCATATGTTTAGAAGAAAGTTATTGAAAATTCGAGGATACGCTTACGTAGCTATGAAAAACCAAATCGAACGACTCTCCTATGAGTTGACTAAAGCAGGTCTCTGAGAATTCTATCTCACAGGTAAGTATGTACAGTTTTTATTTTTATTTATTGCTTTTAACCTTTTGATAATAAACGCTGAATCGTTCGCTATAAAGTATTAAATTGATATTCAATAAAATTAGGTGCAAGAAACCGAAATTATTTATATCATACAAAAATTTAATGCATCATTACGAAATTTACCGTTTATTCATAAGGTATAAATATCTTTAATCAATCAATTCAAAATATTTCAGACATTCGTCAGGAGTAAAACTAGGTAATATAGCCGAAATTACTTTACCCAAAAGAGGGACGTATATTTTTGTTAATATTTGATTGATTAAAGTGGGATAAAAGACCAAAAAGATTTTTAATTTTCTTTTTACCTTGTTTTTAAATTAATATATAAATATTAAATTATTATTGTAAAATTTTAAAATTAATATATAACTATATTATTTTAAATATAAGTTTTGTAAAAGTAATGTATATATTAATAATATTTATATGAAATTTTATGCATTTTTAAATTTAAGTTTGGTGTGAATTTAAAAACAAAATTTACTTTATTTCATTAAGTTAAAAAAATTGATTTTTAAAATTCGTCGTGAGTTGAAGACTAGGTCGCTGAACCGAAATTGCTTTACCCGAGGACGGGACGAGAAATTTTATTATCATTTATTTTTAATCTTATTGATTTAAAGTATACCAAAAACATTAAAAAAAAAACTCAAAAATCTTTGCTTTTAAAACAGACGCTTTAAAATGACAAATTTTATAATTTTATCGAGAGACGAACTAAGTAAATGTGATGACCCGTCCTAATCCATCCGGACAAAGTCCATATCGATTACAAATGATTCACAACAGTTGATTACATCGCGAGGTATTTGACCTCTATATGATACATTTTACAAACATTGCATTCATTTTTGAAAAGACGATCTTTCATTACATCTAAGGTTGACAGCATGCATACCATTTCATAATATATCTTGCTATAATTGACTTAATAATAATCTTGATGAACTCAACGACTAGAATGCAACGTCTTTTGAAATATGCCATGAATGACTCCAAGTAATATCTTTAAAGTGAGCAAATGCACAGCGGAAGATTTCTTTCATACCTGAGAATAAACATGCTTTAAAGTGTCAACCAAAAGGTTGGTGAGTTCATTAGTTTAACATAAATAATCATTTCATAGTTTTAATAGACCACAAGGTTTCATATTTCCATTTCTCATAAACATACGTCCCATGCATAGAGACAAAAATATCATTCATATGGATTGAACACCTGGTAATCGACATTCACAATATGTATATAAGAATATCCCCATCATTCCGGGATCCTCCATCGGACATGATATAAATTTCGAAGTACTAAAGCATCCGGTACTTTGGATGGGGCTTGTTGGGCCCGATAGATCTATCTTTAGAGTTCGCGTCAATTAGGGTGTCTGTTCCCTAATTCTTAGATTACCAGACTTAATAAAAAGGGGCATATTCGATTTCGATCATTCAACCATATAATGTAGTTTCAATTACTTGTGTCTATTTTGTAAAACAGTTATAAAAACATCGCATGTATTCTCAGCCCAAAAATATAAAGGGTAAAAAGGCAATGAAAACTCACGCATATAAATATTGTAAAACAGTTAATAAAGCATTTGCATGTATTCTCAGCCCAAAAACGTAAAGAGTAAAAGGGAATCAAATGAACTCACAGTACTGTATTTTGTAGTAAAAATACATATGACGACATTAAACAAGTGTAGGGTTGGCCTTCGATTCACGAACCTATATCATTTGTATATTCATTAATACAAATTCTTGTAATCGAATTTATTTATCTTTAGTTTTGTATTAAGATTAATATATATATATATATATATATATATATATATATATATATATATATATATATATATATATATATATATATATATATATATATATATATATATATATATATATTATATAATTTTATTAATACTTATCATATATTATAATGTTCATTTGACATATAATTTAATTAACGTTATATTAATATAGATGACATTATATTAGTTATTTCATTTTTATGTTAATAATATATATATGTTTTATATACTTATTTTGTATATATAAAAATATTAAATTTTGTTATGTTATATATGTTAAATATATATTTATGTATTTCATTTGTTTATTAAAACAGTAGTTCTAATTATACTAAGTTAATATTAGTAAAAATAATACTAACAGTAGTTTTTAATAAAATGCATATTCTAAAATGATAGTAATAAAAATATTACTTTTTGATAATAATGCTTAATTCTTAAAAATAATAATAATTATAAAAATATCTATTTTACTACTAATGTTAATAATGATAAATAGTTCAATTATAACCCTACTACTAATCGTATTAACAATAAATATGATATTATTACTAATACTTTTGTTGGTAGTAATGATAATAATACTAACAATTATAAAATGATACTAATAATGATATTTATAATAATAGATGGTATTATGTTCATAATAATGATAATAATAATTATGATAACAATAATTAATTGCATTATGATATTGATAGTAATAATAAACTTTACAATAATAACAACAACAACAACAACAACAACAACAACAACAACAAAATAATAATAATAATAATAATAATAATAATAATAATAATAATAATAATAATAATAATAATAATAATAATAATAATAATAATAATAATAATAATAATAATAATAATAATAATAATAATAATAATAATAATAATAATAATAATAATAATAATAATAATAATAACACTACCTCAAATATGCTTAAACAAATGCTGCAGGTGGGGATTGAACCCACGACCTCTAGCCTAGCATCCAACTCCCTTAACCACTCGTCTATACCCGTTTTTCTGAAATATGTTGCACCCCATTTATATATAACCCGTAAAACAAGCAGCAGTCCAACAATCCACTTAGTTGGCCCAAGATGTGAATTTAATTGAAGCCCAAATACAATCCCTTTAATAATAGTCCGGTATTAATTCTGGAGCCCAAGAAGTAACAAATAAATCGATTGAATTTAAGTTTTATTAACTGCCACATCATTTATCAACAAAAGGTGTTTGATTTCGTTTGCTTTCTTCTGCTTTTTAGTCGACATAACAAGGACACTTTACAGCTGCAAGCATGATCTTTTTGCAAGTGGGTTTGGTGAATAAAAGTCTTCAATATTTACGGTAATTATACAGCAATAATAGCCTAGTTTTTCGAGAGATTTACGGTTGAAATATAAACAGAAAACAATCGAGCAGCCTGCTGCTTACTTATAATCATGTAACGAAAAGAGAAAGAAGAAAAAATAAATTAAACACAAGTGGTGGCGGTTTGGAAAAATAAAGCAGCGAGTAATATCATAAAAAAATTATGGTGTTGATGATAGTAGTCATAGATGATTGTGTGGGTTTTGTCTAAACGAACAGAGAAACAGAAGTACATAAGCATTGTGGTAGTGTAGTAAGGGTTTTATGGTGGTTGAACAAATGTGAGTTTCATGTGGTGGTTTTAATGAAGGTGATGGTTTGGGTTCATGGTTAGTAACGACGACAGATTATAAAGGTGGTGTTAGTTGTTTACTTTAAAATGAAAACAGAAAGAGTAGGTGTCGTGTCGCATACCTTCGGTGATGATAAGTTTGATGGTGGTGGTTAAAGAGGGTGATCAAAGTGAAGGTGATCATACGTGGTGATTTAGTGGTCTTCGGTGGTAAAGGAGGTTTCGACAGGCAGCAGTTTGTGATGGGATTGGGGTGCTTCTCAAACAGAACAAGAACAAAAAAATGTAACGATAGTGATTGTAAAAGAATAATGGTGGTTCATAATTGATAGTGGTAACGTATATATGAAGGACTTAACCAATATACAGGTGCAATTCGTTTGTCTTCTGGCCAAAAGAGAATCAATAGAAGATATAGGGTCGTACAGAAAAAAAATAAAATATATAAAAGTTTGATATCAATTGTAATCACATTTGGAGTGTTTTGAGATTTGAAAATCTTTGAATTGAACTGAGTTAAAGTCAGGAAACATCTTACGTAACAATTGATAGCTACATCTAACAAATTGTGTAATACTTTTATATAATTTTATAGAATTATAATTAGTAATTAATAATTATATTATTAATATTAATAATAATATTAATTAGTAATAATTATATTATTAGTACAGATAAATAAATAAATATAAATAAAAACAACAACACTAATAATAATAATAGAATATACTTATTTATAAATGAATAGGTTATATCATTTTCTAATAACAAAAATAATACAATGATATTAATTCAAAATAATAATTCTTAATAATAATATCTTAATGATAATACTAATCATAATATCAAAATTTAAAATTTTATTATTAGTTATAATGATATTAATAATAATGTCAATAATTTTTATTATTAATTTTATTATTACACTTCTTATAATACTACTAATATTATTACTAATAATAATATTAATAATAAAATTCTACATATCCAATTTTACTTAATAATCTTAATAATACAGATAATAACATTAATGAGAATATTGATCCTAATATAACCTTTATACTTTGCCTTGTCACTACATATATTATATCAACTTTATATTTATCACTTATGTATTATTTATTCTATATAATAATATATTTAGATAGTTAACATTTATATATTTTATATATATTACAATACATTAAATGACACTCATATATATGTATATAAATTCATTTTAAGTTTTATTTATTTATTTTTGTATTTATTTTACATAGTTGAATTCTAATGTTTAAATTTTATTTTATGATTACAAATGATTATATATATACCTACATATATTTATTTATAAACAATCGTTCGTGAATCGTCGAAGATAGTCACAGGGTAATTTAATACATGGAAGCGGTTCAAAATTTTGAGACTCAAGATTACAGACTCTGCTTATCGTATCGAATTTATATTAAGATTAAGTTTAAATTTGGTCGGAAATTCTCGGGTCGTCACAGTACCTACCTGTTAAAGAAATTTCGTCCCGAAATTTGAGCGTGGTAGTCATGGCTAATAATAAAAAATGTTTTTCATGACGAATATGAGTTGATAAATAGAGTTTTATTACTATTGAGTAATAAGGATAAAATAATTCGATTATTCGAATAGTATGAATGAAGCTATCACTAAATAGTGAAATGAGTAAATGAAAATTTGACCTAACTGGTGTCGTAGTCACGGTTAATTTTCGAAATTTAATGGATTTAAAGAAAATCTTCGAAATCTAAAAGATTTAATTTTTCGACGAATAAGGAAATTAAGATCTCTATAATTAAAGCGGAAATCTGCCTTGATTTCTTTGTCTGATAGTTCCATTATAAATTAAGCTCTTCCGTTCCGTTATTCTCACCATTTCTATACAATCCCAAAATTCAAAAGATTGTGAAAAATGCTTAATCCAATTCTAAACCCTGATATTTTCTTAATTATCATTTCTGTCATCCTTCTTTACAATCTTCCACCAGGAAATCTGTTTACTTCTACTATTACCTTAGGGTGATACTATTCTTAATTATACCGTGTCCTTATATTGCTATTCGTATTAATATCCACGGTTTGTAACCTCCGTGTTGTTATTGGGCTTTATATCTTCTCTTATATTTCGGAGTTTCATACTTTTGTTTTCTCTTCCCGACCTTAAGCCAAGCGAATAATGGTCCAAAATTCGTAATTATGGAGTTTCGAAAGAACTTAATGTTCTAAACCAGAAGAATGAAATCGCACGATTTAATTTGTCAAATTACTCGAATCGCTGAGAATAGAACTATCAAGAATATATTTTCTTGATATGTTTAGAAGTTAAGCAGAATGAAAGAGTTATGTAACATGGCACATGATGACGGTAGGGTCTGTTAATCATCATATTCCATTAGAAGCTCAGCATGACTTACTGTAATATAATCACGTTGATCAAGTGTCATTATATTATACTAACTCATGCATCAGTTCCCAACATTACTTCAATAACATTCATATTTTAAGCTCAAAAGTTTACAGAATATAGAAACTAAACAGTTTCCTTTATGGTGTAATACAGATGACGTGAAAAGATAACTGATTCCAGATAAGGATAGTTATGAAAATATCTTCAGAAATATCGAAGATATTTATGACGATATTTTGGAACTTCTAAGATCGAAGGTTGATGAAGAAAATCCTTTCGCAAGGATTTAGAATAAATAAGTAGCAAGGTATTCATTGAAGAGTTCATCAGATACAGAATCATCTGAATTCGTTAAGTACAGGTTTAGTCCTTGTGTTTTGTCCACAGTCTTCTTCATGGTTTGCTTAATTCGTTTTCCAGTTCTAAATTTTCTGAGCTTTTCCAACATATTATTCTTTATCATCAAGCTTCCGTCGACTAAGGTCGTTTACGGTTGCCTACAGTTTCTGCTGCTTCCATCAGCTTTTTCAAAGTTCAATGTATTGATTCGTAGACTGGGTGCTTTTCAAAATTGAAAATCATAATTCTAAGAGGTGAATGTTATATGTATACATATAACTGTTGTTGTAGATATGCTGTGAGTTTTCAAAGTATTGATTACTGATTATCAGTAATTGGTATGGCAATTCTTGTTACAAGATACGGACGAGTACATGATGAGACTTCAATAGATAAATATAGTGATTTGTCGGAGAGATTTAAGTCAAGGAGCAACGAGGTTGTTGGTACGTCTACTGGTAGTATGGTGGAATATAAAAGAATTCTCTGGTATCAAAAGGGTAATCGTATATATCAGGATTATAGTAAGGCTACTTCAAATGACAAGCCGAAGTTGACTTGCTGGAGCTGTGACAAAATTGGCTACTTTGAAAAGGGATCGCAAAGTTATTTTTGCTAATAATTGCCAAAGGATCTGACGCGGCTGCGTGTTAAACTTTTACTCAGTTGTCGAGAGTTTCTCAGGTGCATAACTATATGCATAAATCTTTCCTTCCGTAGATGAAGTGCGGTTGTTTCATCCTTTCGATTGAGATGTTTTCAAGAATCATGAAAGATTTGAACGCAGATTGTAATCGTCAAGATACAAATGGTGTTTAAGATGAAATCAAGTGGCAAACTTGAAGAATTGTTTAGTTTCATATGTTATAATCAATATTTTAATTCATTTTAATTGTCCAATGTTGATAGTCCTCAGTTGATAATCCACAGTTAACAGTCCAATAATTCATATATAGTTTAATATATAATATTCGATTTAATTAATATGTATCATTACCCGTATACGTCTCAGACTCGATCACAACTCAAAGTATATATATATTTTGGAATCAACCTCAACCCTGTATAGCTAACTCCAACATTTGCATATAGAGTGCCTATGGTTGTTCTGAAATATATATATAGATGGGTCGATATGATATGTCAAAACATTGTATATGTGTCCCGATAATTAAAGTGCGTAAAATAAATAACAGATATTAAATGATGATAAATAAAATTGCGATAAATTAAAATGTAATCAGTTAGATAGGAACAGTTAGCTAGGATTTTGTTAGCGTGGATTCTTAACAAAATTTTCTCATAGTTAATTTGTTTGTTTCTAACAAATTTTATTCCGTCAAATGTTTTCTTCATTATGCCACTTGTTGGATTCTGATAGGTCAAAATCCAAATATGAAATTGAACTTGGATGAAAATAGTTGTTCTTTGGTGAACGGATACGTATATGCGTGAATTTGAGCAGTGTTGTGAATGACTGCTGAATCTGAATTGAAGAATGTACAGTGTAACTTATTAATGTGAAATCTGAATATTCCTCGAATATTACCTACCCGTTAAAAATATTTTCACCATTAAACAGTTTGTACAAAAGAATTTTTAATCACAATCTTTATGAAAATATACTTACATATATATTTTTCTTCAGATGTAACCATGGATTTAATGAGTCAATATAATATTAAACTCTTTTGATTTACCGTCTGAACAAGTATATATAATCTCTAAAACATTAGAGTTTACATAATCATCATGTCGAACGAAGATAAATGATGTAGAACGTCATGTGGAACGATGATTATACTCGAGGTACAGAATGAGATGTCGAAGCTGGTGATGCGGATGTTGTTGTTGGTGGTACTAGTGCTGTTGGTGCTAAGGTTGGTGATGTGACTGGTGTTGGTGATACTGCTGATGCTTGCAAACTCTGTACCGTGCTCTCTAAAGTTAACACTCGAGCTCGGAGTTCTTTAACTTCTTCTACTAACCCTGGTTGGTTATCAGTGTGGGGTAGAGGTTGGATATCTTCTCTAGTTCCATTAATGGTAGTCTCAAGATGAAAAATTCTGGCAAAAAGGGTATAAACGGTGTTGCGAACAGGTTCGCCGGTGAGCGGGTCGAGTACTCCAAGGTTAGGTGGTAGATTTGATTCATGATATGGAGTACCTTCTCCCCTTCTCCATAGGGTGAGTATGTCGCGAACCCACCCCCATTTTCTCCAGTAATCACGATAGTTAATTGATTGGTGTGCTCCTGTCACGCTGTCTTCGGAGTCAGAGGAACTTGGTCGATTCGTAGAGGCCATCTTACGCGATCTCAGGAAAGATTTTTGATATGAAGAGTTTAGTGACAGTAATTGATAGTTGGATGGTATTCTTAATGCATAATTTACATAGATATATATAGTACCAGGATCCCTTAAATTAAGGAGAAATTTACGAGAGATATCAGGCAAGGTCTACAGTAACAGATACGCTAAGATAAGAATTTTTGTCTATACACTATTCATGCAATCATTGCAGTAAGATGTGTCTAGACTAAGAATGATAAGCAGGTAATTTCCTAAGGATGGTAAACAGATGATTTTCGACAAAAATGATAAGCAAAACTTTTGACATGCAGACACGGTCGAAGTCCAGACTTACTAATGCATCCTAACGACTATCAGTTAGACACACTAATGCAAGACCTGGTTCTCTAAGACCACCGCTCTGATACCAACTGTGATGACCCGTCCTAATCCATCCGGACAAAGTCCATATCGATTACAAACGATTCACAACAGTTGATTACATCGCGAGGTATTTGACCTCTATATGATACATTTTACAAACATTGCATTCATTTTTGAAAAGACGATCTTTCATTACATCTAAGGTTGACAGCATGCATACCATTTCATAATATATCTTGCTATAATTGACTTAATAATAATCTTGATGAACTCAACGACTAGAATGCAACGTCTTTTGAAATATGCCATGAATGACTCCAAGTAATATCTTTAAAGTGAGCAAATGCACAGCGGAAGATTTCTTTCATACCTGAGAATAAACATGCTTTAAAGTGTCAACCAAAAGGTTGGTGAGTTCATTAGTTTAACATAAATAATCATTTCATAGTTTTAATAGACCACAAGGTTTCATATTTCCATTTCTCATAAACATACGTCCCATGCATAGAGACAAAAATATCATTCATATGGATTGAACACCTGGTAACCGACATTCACAATATGTATATAAGAATATCCCCATCATTCCGGGATCCTCCATCAGACATGATATAAATTTCGAAGTACTAAAGCATCCGGTACTTTGGATGGGGCTTGTTGGGCCCGATAGATCTATCTTTAGAGTTCGCGTCAATTAGGGTGTCTGTTCCCTAATTCTTAGATTACCAGACTTAATAAAAAGGGGCATATTCGATTTCGATCATTCAACCATATAATGTAGTTTCAATTACTTGTGTCTATTTTGTAAAACAGTTATAAAAACATCGCATGTATTCTCAGCCCAAAAATATAAAGGGTAAAAAGGCAATGAAAACTCACGCATATAAATATTGTAAAACAGTTAATAAAGCATTTGCATGTATTCTCAGCCCAAAAACGTAAAGAGTAAAAGGGAATCAAATGAACTCACAGTACTGTATTTTGTAGTAAAAATACATATGACGACATTAAACAAGTGTAGGGTTGGCCTTCGATTCACGAACCTATATCATTTGTATATTCATTAATACAAATTCTTGTAATCGAATTTATTTATCTTTAGTTTTGTATTAAGATTAATATATATATATATATATATATATATATATATATATATATATATATATATATATATATATATATATATATATATATATATATATATATATATATATATATATATATATATATATATATATATATATATATATATATATATAATTTTATTAATACTTATCATATATTATAATGTTCATTTGACATATAATTTAATTAACGTTATATTAATATAGATGACATTATATTAGTTATTTCATTTTTATGTTAATAATATATATATGTTTTATATACTTATTTTGTATATATAAAAATATTAAATTTTGTTATGTTATATATGTTAAATATATATTTATGTATTTCATTTGTTTATTAAAACAGTAGTTCTAATTATACTAAGTTAATATTAGTAAAAATAATACTAACAGTAGTTTTTAATAAAATGCATATTCTAAAATGATAGTAATAAAAATATTACTTTTTGATAATAATGCTTAATTCTTAAAAATAATAATAATTATAAAAATATCTATTTTACTACTAATGTTAATAATGATAAATAGTTCAATTATAACCCTACTACTAATCGTATTAACAATAAATATGATATTATTACTAATACTTTTGTTGGTAGTAATGATAATAATACTAACAATTATAAAATGACACTAATAATGATATTTATAATAATAGATGGTATTATGTTCATAATAATGATAATAATAATTATGATAACAATAATTAATTGCATTATGATATTGATAGTAATAATAAACTTTACAATAATAACAACAACAACAACAACAAAAATAATAATAATAATAATAATAATAATAATAATAATAATAATAATAATAATAATAATAATAATAATAATAATAATAATAATAATAATAATAATAATAATAATAATAATAATAATAATAATAATAATAATAATAATAATAACACTACCTCAAATATGCTTAAACAAATGCTGCAGGTGGGGATTGAACCCACGACCTCTAGCCTAGCATCCAACTCCCTTAACCACTCGTCTATACCCGTTTTTCTGAAATATGTTGCACCCCATTTATATATAACCCGTAAAACAAGCAGCAGTCCAACAATCCACTTAGTTGGCCCAAGATGTGAATTTAATTGAAGCCCAAATACAATCCCTTTAATAATAGTCCGGTATTAATTCTGGAGCCCAAGAAGTAACAAATAAATCGATTGAATTTAAGTTTTATTAACTGCCACATCATTTATCAACAAAAGGTGTTTGATTTCGTTTGCTTTCTTCTGCTTTTTAGTCGACATAACAAGGACACTTTACAGCTGCAACCATGATCTTTTTGCAAGTGGGTTTGGTGAATAAAAGTCTTCAATATTTACGGTAATCATACAGCAATAATAGCCTAGTTTTTCGAGAGATTTACGGTTGAAATATAAACAGAAAACAATCGAGCAGCCTGCTGCTTACTTATAATCATGTAACGAAAAGAGAAAGAAGAAAAAAGAAATTAAACACAAGTGGTGGCGGTTTGGAAAAATAAAGCAGCGAGTAATATCATAAAAAAATTATGGTGTTGATGATAGTAGTCATAGATGATTGTGTGGGTTTTGTCTAAACGAACAGAGAAACAGAAGTACATAAGCATGGTGGTAGTGTAGTAAGGGTTTTATGGTGGTTGAACAAATGTGAGTTTCATGTGGTGGTTTTAATGAAGGTGATGGTTTGGGTTCATGGTTAGTAACGACGACAGATTATAAAGGTGGTGTTAGTTGTTTACTTTAAAATGAAAACAGAAAGAGTAGGTGTCGTGTCGCATACCTTCGGTGATGATAAGTTTGATGGTGGTGGTTAAAGAGGGTGATCAAAGTGAAGGTGATCATACGTGGTGATTTAGTGGTCTTCGGTGGTAAAGGAGGTTTCGACAGGCAGCAGTTTGTGATGGGATTGGGGTGCTTCTCAAACAGAACAAGAACAAAAAAATGTAACGATAGTGATTGTAAAAGAATAATGGTGGTTCATAATTGATAGTGGTAACGTATATATGAAGGACTTAACCAATATACAGGTGCAATTCGTTTGTCTTCTGGCCAAAAGAGAATCAATAGAAGATATAGGGTCGTACAGAAAAAAAAATAAAATATATAAAAGTTTGATATCAATTGTAATCACATTTGGAGTGTTTTGAGATTTGAAAATCTTTGAATTGAACTGAGTTAAAGTCAGGAAACATCTTACGTAACAATTGATAGCTACATCTAACAAATTGTGTAATACTTTTATATAATTTTATAGAATTATAATTAGTAATTAATAATTATATTATTAATATTAATAATAATATTAATTAGTAATAATTATATTATTAGTACAGATAAATAAATAAATATAAATAAAAACAACAACACTAATAATAATAATAGAATATACTTATTTATAAATGAATAGGTTATATCATTTTCTAATAACAAAAATAATACAATGATATTAATTCAAAATAATAATTCTTAATAATAATATCTTAATGATAATACTAATCATAATATCAAAATTTAAAATTTTATTATTAGTTATAATGATATTAATAATAATGTCAATAATTTTTATTATTAATTTTATTATTACACTTCTTATAATACTACTAATATTATTACTAATAATAATATTAATAATAAAATTCTACATATCCAATTTTACTTAATAATCTTAATAATACAGATAATAACATTAATGAGAATATTGATCCTAATATAACCTTTATACTTTGCCTTGTCACTACATATATTATATCAACTTTATATTTATCACTTATGTATTATTTATTCTATATAATAATATATTTAGATAGTTAACATTTATATATTTTATATATATTACAATATATTAAATGACACTCATATATATGTATATAAATTCATTTTAAGTTTTATTTATTTATTTTTGTATTTATTTTACATAGTTGAATTCTAATGTTTAAATTTTATTTTATGATTACAAATGATTATATATATACCTACATATATTTATTTATAAACAATCGTTCGTGAATCGTCGAAGATAGTCACAGGGTAATTTAATACATGGAAGCGGTTCAAAATTTTGAGACTCAAGATTACAGACTCTGCTTATCGTATCGAATTTATATTAAGATTAAGTTTAAATTTGGTCAGAAATTCTCGGGTCGTCACAGTAAACGTACCGAAACGACCTCATTCTAAATATCAAGGAACACAAAATTTTAAATTAATAACTCATTTGTTTTATAAGTTAAAGGTTATTATTATTTTTTTTAAAATAATCGGCACCCCATGCGATCGCATGGGATTTACCCTATAACCTCATGCGATCACATGAGGCTGAAATACTGGACATGATCAAGAAGCTCACGAACTGGTTCTCTGTCCTCACTTTCACACACACTCAAACACGAACACACACACAAATTCACCTAAAATCATCATTTTTCAACCAAATTCAACGAAATTTCTTGCTATAATCCGTTCCAATCATGCCTTTCTTCAGATGGGGGAGCAAAAAGGTAAAAATTTTACCCCTAAACTCATAAATTTTCTAATTTTTGTGATAATTATAATTAATTGTCCTTATTTAATTTTGAAGATTTCTAGCTTAATTAGATTTAAATTATTAGTATATTATGATTGTATAATCTAGATTGATGCTATTTGTCATAATTTGAAGCCTTAAACTTCAAATTTTTTAGAAATCTAGGGTTTGTGTTCTTGCTTAATTTGGGGCTTTTTGATATAAACAGGTTATGGCCAATTTTTATTATGAATTGTTGCTAAATTAAGTAGTGTAACATGTTTAGGTAGCTAAATGATTTAAACTTTGATCCTAAACATGATTTTTGAGCATCAAAGTGGACTTTTTAAGTCTAAAATTCATGAACTTGATTATTTTGATATGAATGCCATTTGAAACTTATTTAATTGCGAGAAATGGTTATTTAAACATGTTATTTGAGTTGAATGCTTATAAACTTTGTATGCATTTTCATATATGCTTATTTAAAAAATTGTAGAATTGATAAAAATATGAAAATGAGTATAAGTTTAATATGGATTAAACATGTTATTGTAATTATTTTAATTTGTTATTTTGCTAACACTAATGCATATTTGGATGCACAAATTTTGTGTTTAATGCGTTTTGCAGAGAAATACTGTAACGACCCGGATTTTTTTGCTAATATATATAAGATTAATATTTACATAATTAAATGTTTCCAATATGTTAAGCAATCAAACTCATTAAGACTTGGTTATTTGGAATGAATTTTATATAAACATTTGGACACCCAGTCTGTCTGACGATTCACGAACGTCATATATCATAATAATTAATTAAAGGAATATATATTTGGATATATATATTTATGATTTGATTAAATGATATTTAAGTATCTCATTAAGTATAATAACAATGAGTTATATATATAAGATGAGACTACTAACTTAAAGACTTCGAAACAATATACATATATGTAACGATTATCGTTGTAATAGTATTTCACACATATATATATGATGTTAGATATGATAATACACCATGTTAACATGTTAATATAACAATTTAACATCTCATTTAAGTGTAATAACAATGGGTCAATTATATTTAACAAGATCGTTAACCTAAAGGTTTTGAAACAACACTTACATGTAACGACTAACGATGACTTAACGACTGCGTTAAATATATATACATGTAATGTATTATGATGTATTTATACACTTTTGAAAGACTTCAAGACACATATCAAAGTACTTCTAGTTAACAAAAATGCTTACAATTACATTCTCATTCATTTTCATAAAAAATTCTACTCGTACATGTATGGTATTGTACTTGTATAATACGAAGCTTCTAGATGTATTTACTATTCATCTATACTAATAAAAATCTGCTCCTTAGCAGCCTTAAATGATTAAGGATCATGTGGAAACCATCATTTGTCAACTTGCATGAATTATTTAGCAAAAAAACAAACTTAAGTATCTTTTTTTTTCTTTATAAAATGTAAAAAACGTATTCATGAATGCACACCATTTCTTCACTCCATTTTCTCATACTTACACTCCAATTTCTCTCTCAAAATACTCCTAACATCATACTTGATCATCTCCAAGCATTTTCACCATCTTTTAGCTTCAATTACAAGCTTTAATCATCATAAAAACAACCATCTTTCAAGAACACTTCAAGAATCATATCAAGTCTTCATGACTACTTCCAAGCTTTCTAATCCATTCCAACTTATCATCTAAGATCAAGAAACCTTTGTTATTTACAGTAGGTTATCTTTCTTATTCAAGGTAATATTCATATTCAAACTTTGATTCAATTTCTATAAATATAACAATCTTATTTCAAGTAGAAATCTTACTTGAACTTGTTTTCGTGTCATGATTCTACTTCAAGAACTTTCAAGCCATCCAAGGATCCTTTGAAGCAAGATCTATTTTTCTCATTTCCAGTAGGTTTATCCAGAAAACTTGAGGTAGTAATGATGTTCATAATATCATTCGATTCATCCATATAAAACTATCTTATTCGAAGAGCTAAACTTGTAATCACTAGAACATAGTTTAGTTAATTCTAAACTTGTTCGCAAACAAAGTTAATCCTTCTAACTTAAATTTTAAAATCAATTAAACACATGTTCTATATCTATATGATATGCTAACTTAATGATTTAAAACCTGGAAACACGAAGAACACCGTAAAACCGGATATACGCCGTCGTAGTACAACCGGGGGCTGTTTTGGTTTAGATAATTAAAAAATATGAAAAACTTTGATTTAAAAGCTATACTTCTGGAAAAATGATTTTTCTTATGTATATGAAACTATATCCAAAAATCATGGTTAAACTCAAAGTGAAAGTATGTTTTTCAAAATAGTCATCAAGATGTCGTTCTTTCGACGAAAATGACTACCTCTTTCAAAAATGACTTGTAACTTATATTTCCTACTATAAAGCTATACTTTTTCTGTTTAGTTTCATAAAGTTAAGTTCAATATGAAATCGTAGCCGCTTAACTCACTCAAAACGGATTTGAAACGAAGAAATGACGGGTAAAACAAAATTGGTAAAAACTACTCATTTTAGCTACGTGAAAATTTGTAAGAAATCTATTCCAACCATAACTTAATCAACTTATATTGTATATTATGTAATCTTGAGATACCATAGACACGTATACAATGTTTCGACCTATCATGTCGACCCGTCTATATATATATTGCGGAACAACCATAGACACTCTATATGCAAATGTTGGAGTTAGCTATACAGGGTTGATGTTAATTCCAAAATATATATATATAGTTTGAGTTGTGATTAAAACTGAGATATGTATACCCTGGGTCATGGATTGATTCAAGATATATATTAAGTTCTTCATGTACGACAAATTATGGACTACTAACATTGGACTGCTAACTAGACAACTAAAAATCATCAACACGTAATAAAGAAAATATTGTGAATATATTTTGATCATATTTTAATATATGTATATATTGTTATAGGTTCATAAATCAACCCATGGCCAAGTCTAATTCTCGACGAATTAGTAATCTGTGAAAGTGAGTTATAGTCCCATTTTTACTATCTAAATTATTTTGGGATGAGAATACATGCAAATTTATAAATGTTTTACAAAATAAGCACAAGTTCATGAAACTACATTCTACGACTGTTTTGTTATACCAGATATCTGTACTTATTATTATTATGCTTGGTAACCTAAGAATTAGTGAAAAACACTAATTGACGCGAATCCTAAAGGTAGATCTACGGGCACCAACCACCCCCATTTTCGAATAGTGGAAATGCTTTAGTACTTCGAAGGGTTCTTGTGATACATTTGAATAGTGGAATGTATGATGCCAGATATCTTAAGCACTCTATGTTAAGGTCGGTTACCAGGCGACTCATCGTATGAATGATTTTTGCAGTTGTAATGATCCTGCGCATTTGATTAAATGAAATCTTGTGGCTTATTAAATGTTATGATTATTATATAGAAATTAAACCTATGACTCACCAACATTTTTTTTTTTGTTGACGTTTTAAGCATGTTTATTCTCAGGTGAATATTAAAAACGCTTCCCCTGTCGTATGCCAACCCAAGGTCAAGATTTGGAGTCGGCATAATTGTTTATATTGTTTAAACTTGCATTCGGAGTATTTGTTGTAATATATTTGATCATATTGTAATGGGTTGTGTAAAAACTTATTTATTTGAGGAGATTGTCTTTGATAGACAATCTAAATTATGTCATTAAGACCTTTATTCAATAATAAAGGTTATGGTTATTTTTAAAAACGAATGCAAGATTTGAAAAACGTCTCATATAGAGGTCAAAACCTGGCAAAGAAACCAATTAATATGAAACGTTTATAATTTATATGAACGGGGCATTTCAGTTGGTATCCGAGCGTTGGTCTTTGAGAATCGGAAAATTTTTCATTAGTGTGTCTAACTGATTTTTGATGCATTAGTGAGTCTGGACTTCGACCGTAATTATTTTAAAAATGATTGCTTAATATAATTGTTGGAAACATAAGATTATTAACATATAAATATTATAAGATATATCATTCTCTTAACATGCCTGCTATTATGTGATAGATGACTTCATCCGATCATATAAGCATCTCTAGTGATTCAGATTTCATTTACTTATCAAGTGATTCGGAGGCTGAGTCAAAGTGTACGACTTATGAACTAACGGAAAAGTTAACTTTTGGTGCTACCATTAAAGTGGAAAATTGTTGGGAAAATTGGGAAGATTCACAATTTCCAGTAGAGGTTCCAGAAGAGGATCCAGAAGAAGATCGCGAAGAGGAACCCAAAGAAGAGGATCCTGAAGAAGTTGAGGAAATTACCGAACCACAACGTGATTTGAGAAAATCTTTGGCTGTTATACCCGATCCCAAACCCGATGAACCTATTATGACCCAAAATGTTTGTGATCATCCACCTGAACCACCTAAGAGACCAGTTTATAAAATGACCGCTCGTATAACAACTGTTGGTTTTGCCCCCAAACATTTAGGCGAAAGAACCAATTGGGAGGAATTGGAAAAAGAACTATCCAAACGAAAATCCAAACGTTTGGCCGAGAAAGAAACAACGTCAACATCTAAGAAATCTCGCCGTTCTTGAACCATCAGCAGCTATCATGTATTCCATGCATTGTATAATATGTATTATATTGTGTGTTTAAGTTTGTAAGAAAATCCGCAATGTAATTTTCCTTATGATTGTATAATAATAAGAATAAGCATGGAAGGTTTATTATTATTATTACAACTTATTATTACGTAGTAACGTAATAATTTACCATAGTTTTTCATATTAGAATTTTAGTAGTTAATTTGTGTGTTAGCTGCTAAGTATGAACATTATTATAGTTATAAAACGCTAATATGAAGAAAAAGCTTTTATAATAATAAGTTCATATTAAGCTACAAAATACATTTTGGCTACTTCTAAAATTCTATATGATTAACTCAGTCGGCTATTTTTGAAGGAAATGGCTCCTCCAGCTACTAGACAACAACAATTGAACACAGAAGAACTTCAAGCTTTCGCTGCAAATATGGCTGCAGTGGTGAATGCAATGAACAACAATAACCAATTGGGTTCCAGCAGTGGAGGAAACAATGGCAACCGGGTAGGATGTTCCTACAAAGCTTTTATGGCCTGCAAACCCAATGAGTTTGAAGGAACTGAAGGACCCGTTGGACTAAAACCGTGGACAGAGAAGGTTGAAGCCGTGTTCGCAATCAACAACTGCGCAGAAGAGGATAAAGTTAAATATGCCACACATACTTTCAGGGGTACTGCTTTGACATGGTGGAATACCTACATGGATTACGTAGGACAGAATACCGCCTACGTACTTCCATGGTCCGCTTTCAAGCACATGATGACGGAAGAGTACCGTCCCAGAACCAAAATCAACAAGCTCAAGACAGAGCTTAAAGCACTGACAACCCAAGGGTTAGATGTCACTACCTACGAGCAACGTTTCAATGAACTGTCTTTAATGTGTCCTGGAGCATTTGAGGATGAAGAAGCAAAAATTGAAGCATTCATAAAAGGGTTGCCGGAACGAATCCAAGAGCATGTAGGTGCTAACAATCCTGCAACAATGCAGAAAGCGAGCCGTATAGCCCACAAATTGATAGGCCAAATTACAGGAAGGATAAAGAAAGAAGTGGCGAGGAGGCCATAATGAAATAGGGAAAAAGAAAGTGGGAGGAAAGCAGTGATCAGGGTCACCAGTACAACAACAACAATTAAAACAACAACTACAACAACAATCGCAACCACCCCAACAACAACAACAACCGCAACAACAGCCGCAACAATAACCGCAACAACCATCCCAATAATAATAACAAAAACAACAATCCCAATCACAACAATAACAACAACAAACAACTCAACAACAATAACCCTAATAACAACAACAACAACAACAACAACAACAACGACAACAAAAGGCAAAGAACTATATGCCCCAGGTGTGATACGTTTCATCCGGAATGGTTTTGTAGAGAATTATGTACAAAGTGTAATAGGAATGGCCATATTGCGGCAAAGTGTGAAGTCTACGGACCAAATAGAAACAAAGGAGTAAATAATGTCGGAACAAATAATAACGGCGTTGTTTGCTATGGATGTGGATAACCGGGCCATACCATAAACCAGTACAGGAATGGAAATAGGCAAGGCTGTGGGAGAGCCTTCAACATTAATGGGGAGAAAGCACAGGAAGACTCGGAGCTTGTTACGGGTACGTTTCTTATCAACAATACACCTGCTTATGTTTTATTTGATTCGGGTGCCGATAGAAGTTATACGAGTAGAGAATTTTGTGCCAAATTAAATTGCCCGTTAATGCCTTTGGATAAAAAGTGTATAGTTGAAGTAGCAAACGGTAAACTAATTAAGGTTGATAAAATTTGCCGAAATCAAAAAATTAGTTTAGTTAGCGAAACGTTTGCAATTGATTTAATACCGGTGGAATTGGGTAGCTTCGACGTAATTATTGGAATGGACTGGATGTCCAAGGTGAAAGCCGAAGTTGTTTGTCATGAGAAGGCGATTCGCATTCCGAGAGAAAACGGGTTACCCTTAATGGTGTAAGGAGAAAAGGGTAATGCCAAATTAAATCTTATTAGTAGTTTGAAGGCGCGCAAACTAATAAGAAAAGGTTGCTATGCCATACTAGAACACGTCGAGAAGATTGAAAAAGAAGAAAAGAAAATCGATGACGTTCCTGTTGCAAGAGAATTTCCTGAGGTGTTTTCGGACGAATTACCGGGACTACCTCCACACCGATCCGTTGAATTTCAAATAGATCTTGTACCAGAAGCCGCACTAATAGCTCGTGCTCCATATAGACTTGCGCCCACCGAAATGAAAGAATTACAAAGTCAGCTACAAGAATTATTAGAACGTGGTTTTATCCGACCGAGTACGTCACATGGGGAGCTCCAATTTTATTCGTTAAAAAGAAAGATGGGTATTTTCGCATGTGTATCGATTACCTTGAGCTGAACAAAGTAACCATCAAAAAACCGATACCCTTTACCCCGAATCGATGACCTATTTGATCAACTCCAAGGTTCGAATGTATACTCCAAAATCGACTTAAGGTCGGGTTAACATCAACTGAGGGTTAAAGAAGCCGATATACCAAAAACATCCTTCAGAACTCATTATGGCCATTACGAATTCATGGTTATGCCATTCGGTTTAACCAATGCACCTGCAGTTTTCATGGACCTCATGCACCGAGTATGTAGTCCATATTTTGATAAGTTTGTTATTGTCTTTATTGACGACATCCTTATCTATTCGAAGAATAACTAAGAACACGAACAACACTTGAGACTTGTGTTAGAGTTGTTAAGAAAAGAACAACTTTATGCTAAGTTCTCTAAATGTGCTTTTTGGTTAAATGAAGTACAATTTCTTGGCCACGTAGTCAGTAGTAATGGAATCAAAGTTGATCCCGCCAAGATTGAAGCCATCAAAAATTGGGAGACCCCGAAAACTCCAACACAAATACGTCAATTTTTGGGTTTAGCCGGTTACTATAGGAGGTTTATTCAAGATTTCTCCCGAGTAGCCAAACCTTTAACCGCATTGACACACAAGGGGGAGAAGTATGAATGGACTTCTGAACAAGAGGGTGCCTTCCAATTGTTGAAAAAGAAGTTGACTACGGCACCTATTTTATCGTTACCTGACGGAATGGAAGATTTTGTTATCTACTGCGACGCATCAAGAATGGGTTTTGGGTGTGTTCTTATTATAATTATGCACCTAAAAAACTCTCAGAACCTAAGTAAACGTTAATCATGTATCTGTGCTAGCTCTTTTGGCGTTGTTATTACTGAAAATAACTTTGCAACTCCTGTTCAAGATAGCCAATTTTGTCACAGCTCCAGCAAGTCAACTTCGAATTTTCAGTCAAACTAGCCTTATTATAACCTCAATATATACGTTGCCCTTTCGCCATCGTTACCGGAGAACCTTTTATATTCCACCATATTACCAGCAGATGTACCGGCAACCTTTACTCCTTGGCTTAAATCTCTCCGACAAATCACTATATTTATCTATTGAAGTCTTATCATGAACTCATCAGCATCGTGTAACGATAATTACCATACCAAATACCGGGAGGCATCTATCGATAATCTCGAATTTCTCAGTGATTCTTCGACAACAATTATATATATATATATATATATATATATATATATATATATATATATATATATATATATATATATATATATATATATATATATATATATATATATATATATATATATATATATATATATATATATATATATATATATATATAACTTCAACCTCCTGGATTTACGAACTTCAATTCTGAATTTTCGAAAAGCGCTTTAGCCTATGAATCAGTTTTCTGAGTTTTAAAAAAGCTGATGAAGCAGCAAAAACTGGAGACTGCCTTAACAGTCAAAAGTTTGATAATAAAGAATTGAGCAAACCATGAATGAGACTCTGAACAAATCACAAGGACTAAACTTGTACATAAAGAATCTTGATGATTATGTTTCTGATGAAATCTTTGGCGATTACCTTGCTCCTTAATCATTCCAAATCATTGTGAATGAATTTCTTCATCACACTTTGGTTCTAAAAATTATTAGATATCATGGTATCTTTCATTATAAACATACTCAATATTTCTGAAGATATCTTCATAAATATTCTCGTCCGATATTAATTATCTCTCCGCATTATCTTTATTACATCATAAAAGAAACTGTTTTAGTTTCTAAATATCTGAAAACTTAGAGTTAGAATTAATAATGATTTTGAAGTAGTGTTTGGAAACTGAAGCATGAGTTAGTATAATATAATGAAACTTGATCAACGTGATTATATTACAGTAAGTCATGCTGAGTTTCTAATGGGACGTGATGATTCACAGATCATAACGTCGTCATGTGCTATGTTACATAACTCTTTCATTCTACTTAACTTCTGAACTTATCACGAAAGTATATTCTTGATAGTTCTATTCTCAGTAATTCAGGAAATTTGACAAATCAAATCGTGCGATTATGTTCTTTCTTATTTAGAACATTAAGTTCATTCGAAATTCCATACTTACAAATTCTGGACTGTTACTCGCTTTACTAGAGGTTGAGAAGAGAATAATAAGGCAAAGAGCTCCAAAATATAAGAGAAAATATAAGGCCCAATAACAACACGGAGGTTACAAACCGTAGATATTAATACGAATAGCAATATAAAGACACGGTAGAATTAAGAATAGTATCACTCCAAGGTAATAGAAAAAGTAAACAGAGTTTTGGGTGGAAGATTGAAAAGAAGAATGAAGGAAATAATAATTAGAAAAAATATCAAGGATTAGAAATGGATTAAGCATTTTCACAATCTTTTAGATGTATGAACTAAGAAAGAAAGTATAGGGATGGTGAGAAAAATGGAACGGAAGAGTTTAATTTATAATGGAAATATCAGACAGAGTAATCAAGGCAGATCACCGTATTTAATTATAGAGATCTTAAATTCCATATTTGCCGAAGAATCAAATCTTTTATATTTCTAAGATTTTCTTTAAATCCCTTAAATTTCGGAATTCAAACAAGACAACATCAAAAGTTAAGACGAAACTTTATTTCTCTCACTTCAGTCTTTTGTGATAGCTTCATTCGTACTCTTCGAATAATTGAATTGTTTATTCATATTACACAACGGTGCTATAACTATATTTATCAACTCATATTTATCATGAAAACATTTTTATTGTTAGCCATGCCAACCTCGATCAAATTTCGGGACAAAATTTCTTTAACGGGTAGGTACTGTGACGACCCAGAAATTTCCGACCAAATTTAAACTTGATCTTTATATGATTTCGACGCGATAAGCAAAGTCTGTTAGGTCGAGTCACAAAATTTTGAACTGTTCAATTGACCATCGACCGTTCTCGACGATTCACGAACAACTATTTGTAAATAGATATGTATATATTTAAATCAATATATATATATATATATATATATATATATATATATATATATATATATATATATATATATATATATATATATATATATATATATATATATATATATATATATATATATATATATATATATATATATATATATATATATGATTTGAAATATAATTTATGATGTAATTGTTAGAAATTAATTATGTAAAAATAATAATTATTATTTAAAACATATCTATATACAAATAAAGTATATTAAAAATAAATATTAAATGATTGTAATACTCGTTGGACGTTTCGATTATTATTTAGAGAAGTTTAATTCGAACTTATGTGATTTTAAAATAAACGGTGATCCGAAAATGAGTTCTATAAATTATAGGCGTATTAAAAATGTATTTAGGAACTATTTATTGATTTTAAAATTTTTTATATTTTACTTGGGGTTGGGAGTGAATAATTAATGTAATATTTATTTAATAGTTAATAATCGAATTTTATACCATAATGACCGAAATAATTAAAGATAGTTACTGTAAAAATTTAGGATTTTTCCGAATACTTTTATCCGCCACTAATTTACAACGGAGTACGAAATAATATTGTGATAAAGTGTCGGTACTAAAAGACATTTGAGTGTCTGCTTTACTAGTGCTTCACATGAATTATATTATTCTATGTTTTGTTTTCACCGTCCACCGAATCTTATAATATATACATACTTACATCATACATAGATAGATAGTTAGACAAATATTTAACAAAACACAATTTACTCTTCTTCTTCAATGATAACAACCATCACCCATTCTTTTATTTTTATTTTTCGTGAGAGCCACCCTAAACCGCTTCCACCATCACCACAAACAATCGGTCACCACCACCTTAAGCATATTAACCGCCATAGTTCTTGTTTCTTTTCTTGTTGCACCTTAACCACCACTTGAAACACTTAAACCACCAACATAAAACGATCATGGGTTGCCACTAGTCGAGTTTTCTGTTTCGTTTCACTTGATTCAACACAACAAATACAACCTTCAACACACCTGCTACTATACGGTGTATCTAATTCTGTGTAAAACTTGCCAAAGAACTCACCACCATCTCTTTCTCTCTTCCTCCCTTGATCGTAAAAACAAATCGCCACCTTCAATCACCATAGAACCACCACCTTCGTTACCACCATACACAACCTCTCTATCCTCTCTCTCTATATCTATATCCCTCTCCAGTTCGATACAATGACCACCACAGACCCACACTCGATCATCAAAATCCACGTACAAGATTGTTTCAACTTATACATCTGTTTCTGTCTTGCTACGAGATCAAAAGCCAGCCCAAACCCAACATCAAATTTGCTGCTAAACTGCTACTGCTGGTATGCTACTACCTTTACTGTTTTTGCAGCAGTGAAGCAATCATAAGTCACCACCACCATTGAATAACCATCACCTCTTTATTTATTTATTTGTTTCTTCCAAGCTCCCACTTTACGAGTTATATTTTCGTTGTTTCAACCAGCGTAAACTCGTGTCCATTGCTGCTGCGATCTTGTTTTTGTTTCAGTTATAACCATCGGTCACCACAAAACCATAACCCTTTTTAACTATATTGAGGCTACTCGATCAGACCCAGAACCGAAGCCCAAACACCAACGAGTTATATGCCACACCTACTGTTCCTATTTCGATCTTCAAACTGCACCATTATTTCTGTTTTTGCAGTCGCTAAAACACCACATCACTGTCATCAATTTTTCTATTTTTCTGTAAACCATTAATGACCAACTAAATCACCATCGTGGGTTTACATGTTACTGTTTTCAATTTCCATCATGAGCACCTCAAACAACCATCGACCACTCTATCTCATCTCTCTCACTTCATTCTTCTTCGTGAAATCTTGAAAACCGTCACCATTTTATTCTTTTGTTGCTGCAATATCGAGTGGCTCCTGCTAACGCTATATTTTTTTTTCGTTTGTTCGAACCACAGATCGAGGTAGTGGAGGATGAGAAAATTAAATAATTGATAGTTTCTTTTAGGAGGTAAAAGGATAATAGAGGGGGGGGGGGGGTCAGGAAAAGGACGTGTGTCTGGGATCCTAGATTCAATATACAGCAAGTCGTTTGTGTAAACTAATATGGATCCTAGATTGGGCCATAAATGAGAATTCAAGTCTATTAACCCTTAAACGAACAAGTAACACTTGGATTATGTATACAGATATTATTGGGCTGCCATGTTTTTAATTTCTAATTGGGCCAAACGCTAGTGTTAGGCCGAATAGATGATAATATATTGGATTATGATTATGATACGTGAATGATGTTAAGATGATGATAGATGATGAATAACAGTGATAATCGATGAAGATAATGATGATAATACGCATAATAATAAAGAACTATGATGATGATAATATAACCATAAGTAATACGGGTTAAATATAATTGAATCATGATATTAATCAGAAAAACAGAATGGTTCAGTTGGTTTGGTGGGTGTTTAATGGACGAGGGGTCTTGAGTTCGAATCTAGGCTCGTGTAGTTTTATTTATTTCTTTTTCCAACAAGTAGCTGCACAAGTTTAGTCCAAGATTTACAAAAGTTGAAGCCCGAATCTAACTCTTTCATTGGTTAAGCCCATTAAGATTAAAGGGTAAAGGTTATTATTATTATTATTATTATTATTATTATTATTATTATTATTATTATTATTATTATTATTATTATTATTATTATTATTATTATTATGTATTAAGTATTGTTATCTTTATTATCATTATTATTATTATTATTATAAGTATTATTATTATTATTATCATTATTAGTATCGTTATTATTCAAAATTATTATTTTTACAACTATATTATTATTATTATTGTCATTTTTACTACTAGTGTCATTATTGTTATTACAACTATATTATTATTAAAAGAATCATTTTAGTAAAATTATCATTCTTATTAAAGTTATTATCTTTATTAAAATTATCATATTAAAAATTTAAATTTTTATTATTACTATCATTATTATTAATATTATCCTTAATCTAGTATTATTACAATTATTAATTTATCAAATAAATGATCTTTATATAAAAATATATATATAACTTTACTATTTAAAATATATAAAATAAATATATTTAATTAAATAATGAAATCTATAAGTTATTAATAAAATGTTATCACTAGTAAATATATATATAAATTTGTTCGATTACCATTATATGTGTTAATATATATATATATATATATATATATATATATATATATATATATATATATATATATATATATATATATATATATATATATATATATATATATATATATATATATATATATACATATATATATAATGATATAGGTTCGTGAATCCGAGGCCAACCTTCCATTGTTCAGTTTCGTCATATGTATTTTTACTACAAAATACAGTATTGTGAGTTTCATTTGCTCTCTTTATAAATGCTTTTGCAATATATATTTTTGGGACTGAGAATACATGCGCTGCTTTTATAAATGTTTTACGAAATAGACAAAGTAATCGAAACTACATTCTATGGTTGGATTATCGAATCGAATATCACCCTTTATAGTCTGGTAATCTAAGAATTAGGGAACAGAAACCCTAATTGACGCGAATCCTAAAGATAGATCTATTGGGCCTAACATACCCTATCCGGGTTACGAATGCTTTAGTACTTCGATTTTATCATGTCCGATGAGAGTCCCGGAATGATGGGGATATTCTAGACGCGTTCTGTTAAAGTTGATTACCAAGTGTTCACCATATGAATGATTTTTATCTCTATGCAGTTTATGAAAAATGCCTGATATGAGATGGATTTTTAATTCGCGGGTTACGCGTGTTATTTTGTACTCAGGTTACGTGTACAATTAATTATATGAAATCTTGTGGTCTATTAAAATGATGAAAATGAATGTTTATGATAAACTAATGAACTCACCAACCTTTTGGTTGACACTTGAAAGCATGTTTATTCTCAGGTTTGAAAGAAATCTTCCGCTGTACATTTGCTCATTTTAGAGATATTACTTGGAGTCATTCATGGCATATTTCAAAAGACGTTGCATTCGAGTCATTGAGTTCATCAAGATTATTATTAAGTCAATTTTAATTGGATGTATTATGAAATGGTATGCATATCGTCAACTTTCGATGTAAGGAAATTTTGTCTTTTCAAAACGAATGCAATGTTTGTAAAATGTATCATATAGAGGTCAAGTACCTCGCAATGAAATCAAATATTGTGAATTGTTTATAATCGATATGAACGGGTCACTACAGTTTGTTCGTGTTGTAGGGTGACGGTTGAAATTGTGGCTGGTAGTGTTGATTGTCAAAGAGAGGGAATGATTGAAGTGGTAATTGCTCAACAAGAGTAGTGGTTTATATCTATGTATATGTTGTGATGACCCGGAAATTTCCGATCAAATTTAAACTTTAATCTTTACATGTTTCCGACACGATAAGCAAAATTTGTAATGTTGAGTCTCAAAAGTTTAAAATCTATATTCATGTCATCAATTACCCTTTGATCATGCCTGACGATTCACGAACAGTTATGTATATATAGATATGTATATATAATATATAATATATACTCATTAATTGAAAACATTAACAAGGTGTTAGATATGTAATACTTTATATGAATGTAATTTGTTCAATATAGTTATTGACGGAATTAAAAGATAATATCATATGATTAAATTATCAGATACATTGAATTATGATTACGAGTCTCTGTTATAAGGCCCACGTTGATTCGAGGAATCGTTTCTTTTTAACAGTATTCGAAATAATTGGTAAAGTAATTTACAAGTAAGAACAAAGTGTCACTTAACGAGAGTTAGACAAAAGTTAGTGGAGATTTCTGTTTGATCTCTAAAACATATTTTACAATAATTGCCCTGTGACTTTTGATAAAATAAATTAATTATTTTCCTATTATGTATTGTGAAAGTGAAATTAGGGAATATAGATAAATTAGAAAATAAATATTGACAAGTTAAATAGATCGACATTTTACATTAAGATGATTCCTTACGTTTGATTTTCCTTTAGCCTTAACCCCACGAGTCATGATTATAAATGGAAAATTTAAAATCCTGAAACCTGATATGATTCATATATGATTGTACTTTCTTTAACGAAAACGCCTTTTTGATATAATAGACTTGTATTATTAAAAACGTCATATGACATAAACAACTTCTATTATTATAACCTTCGTAATAAAATGATTTTTGAATATAAAATAATTTGGTTATTAAAACGTATTATGAACGTTTGTAGATAAAGGAACTATATTAATTTTAGAACTTTAAAAATACAAATGTTACGAAATAGTAATTTTTAATATTTAAACGATTTCTCAATATATAAGTTTTGAATGACATTTGTTTTGAAAAATTATATTAAGTAAATAGTTCAAATTTATATTTCGAAATGAAAATATAAATATATATAACTTAGTCATAAAACGTCCTGATTTAAAATAATATATTTTGATAAACAACGAGCCACTGATTTATAGAAGTAAATGACCACAACACTCAATTATATAAGTCACATTTTTCATAAAGTAATTTATTGATGAGTAAGTCAAATTATTATTAAAGGTACACGTCGCGTAATGTAAAAGGCTAGTTTTCTAAACGTACGAAAGTGCGCTCGAAAAACTGAAAGTGGTATATGAGTCGAGTGACAACGTACGAGTCATTTGAACAAAAATTACATTTTTACTATGCACGTAAATATAATATAATATTTAATTATTGATGATGGGCTGCCATTTGTTTCCATGCAAACGCATGATTAGAACATTCAATCCCCATGCAATCGCATGGGGAGTAGGTATAGACAACATGTCTATAAAGCTCGATCCAAATCTGGTGACAATTGAATTCATATATCTTCAGCTCTCAATCTCTCCCTCGATATTTATATTCATATTTATATTATTATTATTATTATTATTATTATTATTATATTATTATTATTATTATTATTATTATTATTATTATTATTATTATTATTATTATTATTATTATTATTAAGATTAATATTATTATTAATCTTATGGTTAAGAGTGTTATTAGTAGTATTATACACAAAATATTATGACGAGGGTCTGATCGCATGTTTTCAAAACTGGTTATGGAGTAGGATAGGGCTAAGGAAATTATGGATTATAGCTATGGAGGTTATGGGTTTGGATCATGGGTATGCTCGTGAGGCCAATTTAGTGTTTATCATCTTCGTCACGTCTACGTACCCTTCCTACAATATTGAATCTCAATATTGATACGTGAGTACTTGTAAATTAATTTTTACATATTAATAGTGTATCCCTGACTAGTGCTCGAGAAAATACGATTATGCATGCTTGTACTTTTGATATTACCCTTAGGTAGATTATGTTGAATCTTGAATTAAGTTACACCTGCGGTTGAGAAAAGGTATAAGATATGCATGTCCTTAGAAAGCTAGCGGAAAATTAAGAACTTTTCCTTTAGATACCGAATGGTTTTGATGGATGGATTAGAAGTTATAGTAAATTGAATTTTTTATTAATATTAAAAATGATTATTATTATCGTCGCTATTATCGTCGTTCTAAATTTTATTTAATTATTATTATTATTATCAATAAAAAGTATTATCATTAAAAGTTGTTATTTTTATTATTATTACTATCGTTATTATCGTTAAAGTTATAATTAGTATTATTATTATTATTATCACAATATTTTTATGACATTAAATGAACTTTATAAATTTTATTACTTAAGATATATAAAAGTATATTTTAATATAAAATTTTATTTATTAATAAATGAATTTTATTATTTACTCTATTAAATCTTTTAAAAATATTTTAAAAATATAAAACCACGATATTTAAATTATATAATAATCATTTATAAATTTTTGAAATCATTTTGAGTCAAACTAACTTTTGTCGACCTTTGCATATTAGACTCGAGCATTAGGATTGTGGTACACTATGACTTAACTTAATTTATTAGATAAATATTGACAAATACATAAATATATATAATTACTATAGGTTCGTGAATCCGAGGCCAACCTTGCACTTGTTCAATGACGTTATATGTATTTTTACTACGAAATACAGTATGGTGAGTTTCATTTGCCTTTTTACCCTTTATATTTTTGGGACTGAGAATACATGCGCTTTTATAAATGTTTGACGAAATAGACACAAGTAATTGAAACTACATTCTATGGTTGAATTATCGAAATCGAATATGCCCCTTTTTATTAAAGTCTGGTAATCTAAGAATTAGGGAACAGACACCCTAATTGATGCGAATCCTAAAGATAGATCTATTGGGCCAAACAAACCCCATCCAAAGTACTGGATGCTTTAGTACTTCAAAATTTATATCATGTCCGAAGGAGGATCCCGGAATGATAGGGGATATTCTTATATGTATCTAGTTAATGTCGGTTACCAGGTGTTCACCATATGAATGATTATTTTTGTCTCTATGCATGGGATGTATATTTATGAGAACTGGAAATGAAATTCTTGTGGTCTATTAAAATGATGGAAATAAATAATTATGATAAACTAATGAATTCACCAACTTTTTGGTTGACACTTTAAAGCATGTTTATTCTCAGGTGTTAAAGAAGTCTTCCGCTGTGCATTTGCTCATTTTAAAGATATTACTTGGAGTCTTTCATAGCATATTTTGAAGAACGTTGCATTCGAGTCATTGAGTTTATCAAAGATTATTATTAAATCAATTTATAGTTGGATAGTGGATATTATAAAATGGTATGCATGCCTGTCAATTTTCGATGTAAAGAAAGATTGTCTTTTAAAAACGAATGCTATGTTTGTAAAATGTATCATATAGAGGTCAAATACCTCGCAATGTAATCAACTATTGTGAATCGTTTATAATGTATATGAACGGGTCCTTTCAGTTGGTATCAGAGCGGTGGTCTTAGCGAACCAGGTCTGCATTAATGTGTCTAACTGATAAGTCGATAGGATGCATTAGTGAGTCTGGACTTCGACCGTGTCTGCATGTCAAAAGTTTTGCTTATCATTTTGTGTCGAAAATTAACTACTTATCATCCTCAGGAAATTACCTGCTTATCATTTTTAGTCTAAGACACGTCTTGCTGCATTGATTGCATGAATAGTGTATAGACAAAAATTCATATCTTAGCATATCTGCTAAATCATATCTTATCGTATCTGTTACTTTAAACTTTCCCTGACATATCCCGCAAAGTCCTCCGTAATCTACGAAATCTTTTGATCTATATATATATATATATATATATATATATATATATATATATATATATATATATATATATATATATATATATATATATATATATATATATATATATATATATATATATATATATATTCTATGTAATTAGAATACCATCCGTTAGCCAAAATCATTTCATATCGAAAAAAAAATCCTTTATCCAATCGTACGAAATGGAATTCGTCATCAGTTCAAGTCACTCAGATTCCGAAATGGAATCCCATTCAAGCTCCGAAAGCAGTGTGACCGGAATAGATCAACCAATCAGTCATCACCTATTCTGGATGAATTGGGGATGGATTCGTAGCCTCCTCAATCATTGGAGACAAGAAGAAGGTGATCCCTTCCATCCACCACATTGCCCTCTTGACGAAGAACCTGAAGCACTTACCGGCGAACCTGTCCGAAACACCATGTTCTCGCTCATTTCCAGAGTATCTCGTCACGATTATATACTACATCAAATCCTAGATTTTATTTATCCGCTCGTCCCAACCGACAATCACCTCGGTGTAATAGAAGAAGTCAACGAGCTTCGCGCTCGGGTAGTGGCTTTGGAGAATATGGTGCAGAGATTACAAACACCAGCAGCAGCATCAGCAGCATAACCAGTACCACCATCATCAACGCCAATAGTACCATTACCACCTCCAACCACAACCGCGTCGTAAACCTCAACTTCACAATCTGTCCCACGAGCATCAACGTCATATACACCATGGATACCAAGGAGTACCAACAACAATAACTGGCAAAGTATTAATTCATAACTTCATTGGAGAAACATTCCGCGGCGATTATGTAATCTCTAAAGTCTTAGAGATTATCTAATCTAGCCCTAACCATAAATCAGTTAAGCGAACCAAAATGATAGAAGGGAGAGTAGAAACCCTGACAAAAATGGTGTGTGATTAACAAGCTAAACTTGCTTTACCAACAACATCAACAGTACCGTCAGCGTTACCAGCATCGTCAGTACAGTCAACATCCGAATCAACAACACCGATAACATCACAAACTCCGTCAGTTCAAGAATCACTGTGGACATCATTACGAATCAATAACGTGTATATTGTATCAACGAGTTATGAAGAATTAACTCATTCCCTCTGAAGAAATTATATGTATATTATATATATATATATATATATATATATATATATATATATATATATATATATATATATATATATATATATATATATATATATATATATATATATATATATATATATATATATATATATATATATATTTTGAAATAAATCTTTCCGTGCTAAGCTATTGTGTGTGAATCTTAACTACTCGGTTAATTCATATTACAAATATGCAATAATGTACGTCCTTCGGCCGCAACTTAACCAGCGTTAACTACAATCTCTGTCGTAATTCAACAAATTCCAATTCATAATAAATCAAGTATATATTTGATTTTACACTTTCATCATTGATGTACCCGAAAATTTTCAGATAACATCATTCGTACTTTGCAAAATTCACAAGAATTCCACGAACCGAACATCATACATCAACAAATAACAAAGTATTGATTCATAATTTCAATGTCATTAAAGAAATACTGCGTAAAAGTTATGTACTTTTTAAAGCCTTTAGGGAATATTCAATTCTAGTTTCAACCGTAAATCAAATGAGTTTAATTTAACATTAACTCATTAAATCTATGTTACATCTGAAGAAAATAAACATATATATATTTTCATAAAGACTGTAATAAAATTCTTTTGTACAAAATATTAATTGTGAAATTTTTTTTTAACGGGTAGGTAATACCCGAGAGATATATAAATTCACAATTAATATGTTACATTCTTCAAATCTGATTCAGCAAATCATCCATTATACTCCCTACTTTCACAACAATATACATTCTTTTATAGAAATCAAAACAACCATACTCATTCAAAATTTAATTACATATTCTGATTTTGAAATCTCAAAATTCAACTTGAGATATGACCAAAATCATCACTCTTAGATCCTTACATCTTTCACAAGCTATATTTTGACTTCAAAACTGTGTTAGAATATCAAATGTATGTTAATGATTACAATCTGTATTCAAACCCTTCAAAAATTTCTGAAGACACTTCGAATGATGAGCAATCGAGATGATTATCCAACCACATGTTACCCACAGTTATGTACCCGAAAAACTCTTGAAACCAAAGTAAAAGTTTAAACAACGTATCCGCGTCAGATTCTTTGGCATTTATTAGCAAAAATAACTTTGCGACTCCTATTCAAAGTAGCCAGTTTTGTCACAGCTCCAGCAAGTCAACTTCCACTTTTCAGTCAGACTAACCTTATTATAACCTTGAGATATACACCATCTTTACTAGGGAACCTTTTACATTCCACCACATTATTAGCAGATGTACCAATAACTTCATTACCCTTTGACTTTATCCTCTCAAAAAAAGTCTTTATAATTATTCATTGAAACCCCATCATTTACTCATTCGCATCTTGTAATGAGAATTGACATACGAATCATTGGGAATTAGCAATCAGTATTTTGAAATCTCGCAGCATATCTACGCCAACAGTTATATGTGTATATATAACGTCTATCTTCTGGACTTAATTTAAATGTGAAGTTTCTGAAAAACACTCCGAACTACGAATTGGTTCTCCGAAAATGGAAAAAATGCTAATGAAGCAGCAAAAACTATAAACGACTTTAAACGGTAAAAGCTGGATGACAATGATTATAAAAGACAGAAACAGGGACATCGAAGTATAAGGGAAGATATAAAACCCAACCACCACCCAGAAGTTATAAACCGTATATGTCGATGCATATAGCAATATAAAGACACGGGAGAACTAGAAACACTATAAACCCAAGATTATAGTAGAAGTAAATAGATTCTTCCGGCGGTAGATGAAAGAGAAGAATGACAGACATGAAAGTTAAGAGTATATCAAGGATCAGAATGGGATGGAGCATATTGATGAATACTTTAAAGTATGAGTTGAAGGAGAATGAATAGAAGATGTGAGATATGGAAATAAGGAAGCGACGGGGGTGGATTTATAATAAAATATCCAACAGAGCAATCAAAACAGATGATTGCATTTAAAGCGGATCCTAATTTCCTTGATTACTGAAGAATCAAATCTTATTACGAAGATTTTCTCCAAATCTCTTGAACTTGGAAAAATCAATCCTATCTACATCAAAAGATATGACGAATCTATACC